>NC_136917.1:3605200-3933707 GCF_949752795.1 Hyperoodon ampullatus
GGGCCGCGTGACCATCGCGCAGGGCGGCGTCCTGCCCAACATCCAGGCCGTGTTGCTGCCCAAGAAGACGGAGAGCCACCACAAGGCCAAGGGCAAGTGAGGCCGCGGAGGCGGGCCGGAAACGGCCGTGCGCCCCAGGGGCCCCGTGACACCAAAGGCTCTTTTCAGAGCCACCCATATATTCTAGAAAAGAGCCGCACTGGTCGAGGGCTGTGTCCTTTTGAGCGCGTTCCTGTGCGAATCTGCGCAAGGCAGGGCTCGCGGGAAACCGACCCCGAGGCATGATTTGGGTGCGCCTAGGCGCACAGTGGGCTCAGTGTTAATTTTGTGCGGGGAATGCCGTCTGACACGCGGCCGGTTTTGAGTTTTGCCACCATCAAGTTCATGGGGTTTCAATCCCACTCATCCTGAAAGTGTCTTTGTTATTACCGGTGACAAGCTACTTTGGTTCCGGAAAGTGTCGTCACTCTGAGATTTAGACACCAAATACGTAGTTGTTTTATCCCAGGGAAAATCTGGTAGATTGATCTGGTATTGAAAGTGTTTAATCTTGAAAGAAACTTTACCATTTGAGGTTCTGATAGGTAAACATGATTTCCATTTTAAAATGTATGAATGCATGACAGATTTTTAGAGAAATGCGATCAGAATTGTATAATGTACTGGGAATTCTAAGGTCTTGGGAAGGGTTTGTCAGCATTTGAAAAGGTCAAATTATATTTCGAAAGTAGGTGTAAGTTTTTAAAGGAAATCTCATGGTAAATAGAATAATTATTTTAAAGAATTTAAATTGTTAAATTTGGGTTGGCCAAACGTTAATCAGAGATCCCCTTAAACTGATCGCTAAAGTCAATAAAATAATTTGTACCTTGAATTTGATGAGGAAAATTACGTTTGTGAATATAGTAAATTTAAAGTGAACATTGTTAGGACCAGATTAAGTAATACATATGTGGATATTCCAGAAGATGACTTCCTGAATTCCACATTCTGTTGTAAATAGGGGTTGTAGTATCCCAGAGGTGCTCCTGCAAAATCAACTGAGAAATGAGAATGTTAATGGCACCTACTTCATGGGGTGAAGGGATTAAATGAGTCAATCTATACTAATCCCCTTGTTTAAAGATCCCTAGCACAGTGTAAGAGCTCAGCAAGTGTCTATTCCTGCTGTCATTATCCTTAGTGATGCCATTAATTTTTTTATTATAACAATAAATACAGGCCAGTAAAATAATTTAGGAATATTATACAATAAATAGTTATCTTACTAAAATTAGATGTACTCAAACCAGGGCTCCCTAGACACTATCTGGAGCTAACCACGTATCTGCTACTCTTTAGAAAATATCCTAGCACTATGAGACTATTCGCACCAAAAATTGATAGGAACTATCAGTGTGGATGGAAAAAACACCAGACCCCTGCAGTGTAGGTAGAGATAACAGGACCCACATTACCCAGTGGGACCCATTTCAGTGAAACAAATTGCAGGGAATTATGGAAGAGATTATAGATCCTTCTGGAGAGGTATACATTATGTTTCCAGTGACAGCCTTCAATTCTAGCTTAAATTTGATTTTTGCGTTGATATTCATGTAGGTCATTGTATATCTTCAACCCCTTCCGCGGTATTTAAGAAAGGTTTCTCAGGAGCAGGGAGCTTGGGTTTTCCAAGTATCATTATGGAGCTCCAGATTTTCAATTCCTCAAGTGGAGTGTTAAGATGGAGGCATGAGGACCTCCCTGGCGGCACAGTGGTTAAGAATCCGCCTGCCAGTGCAGGGGACACGGGTTCAAGCCCAGGTCCCGGAAGATCCCACATGCCACGGGACAACTAAGCCCGTGCGCTACAACTACTGAGCCTGCGTGCTGCAACTACTGAAACCCGTGCACCTAGAGCCTGTGCTCCGCAACGAGAAGCCACCACAATGAGAAGCCTGCACACCGCAGTGTGGAGCAGCCCCTGCTCGCTGCAACTAGAGAAAGCCCGCGGGCAGCAAGGAAGACCAATGCAGCCAATAAATAAATTAATTATTTTTAAAAAGCGTGAGGTGGGAGGTGCTCTAAGGGGCAGTCAGTCCTTCTTTTGTCACTTCTAAGGCTGAGCTAATACAGCCACAGGGCCTATTTAATTTTCAGTTAATTAAAATTAAATACAAAGGTGCAGTTTCTCAGTCACCCTAGCCACACACGGCTAGTGGCTACCACATTGGACAGAACAGATATAGAAGGTCTCCATCATTACAGAAAGTTCTGTTGGGTACCTCTGGTCTAAAATCTGATCATCTCTCAGGGTTATCAGGTTCAGAAACATAAAGTATGCAGAGCTGCCTGCCTTGGTAGAGAAAGCTCATCAGAATCATGCTTAAAGAAGAAAGCACCACATGGCCCAGCAATTCCACCCCCAGATACACACAAGGACTCAGATACCCATACACCCATGTCACATTCAGAGCAGCATTATTTGTAACATCTCAAAGGTGGAAATAGCCCAAATTTCCATAACAGATGAATGGATAAACAAAAATGTGGTCTATCCATATAGTGGAATACTGTTCAGCCATAAAAAGGAATGGTGCATACAACATGGATGAGCCTCAAAACACACTGTGCCAAGTTAAAGAAGCCAGACACAAAAAGTCACATATTGCGTGATCCCATTTATATGAAACATCTGTAACAGGCAAATCCATAGAGACAGAAAGTAGATTAGTGGTTGCCAGTGGCTGGTGGGTAGCGGGAGGAATACAGAGTGTTCACTTTTAGGGTGATGAAAATGTTTCAGAGCTAGAAAGAGGTGATTGTGAATGTACTAAATGTCACTGAATTGCTCACTTTAGAATGGTTTATGTTTATGTGAATTTCACCTTGATTTAAAAAGAAATGTGAAACTAATACATGCATATGCACTAAAAAGAAGAGGAGGAGACTGGATGTCTCCCATCGATTCTATCCAGTAGGTGGAGTGTGGGATGGACAGGGTCTGGCCTGGCTGCACAGTAGCATCCCTTAGAGACCATGTGGGAAGAGGGGCATGGTGTCCCTTTGGGTGGCCACAGCCTTTCCATCTGCCTGCCTCTATGGAACTTCAAGCCCTTTCTCCAGCCCACTGCCACATGTCACACATTCCCTTCACCAGAATTATCTTGGTCATATTCCCCATGTCCCTGTGAAAGATGGAGAAAGGAGGTGGGAGATTCCAGAGGAAGAATGCAGCCTAGGAAGCCTCAGAAACATCGATGCCCACTGCAGATAAAGTGTCCTCAGTTTCTGGAATTTTCAGCTTAGCCTGGCCCAAGTCAAACAGCCCACCACACCTCTCTCCTGGGCGTGGCCTGCACCCAGCCCCTGCTGCACATCTAGTCTCTCCTCCCTACTGTATCAGTTCCCATTTGTTCACCAACATATTCACGAATCTCCCAAGTGAAAAGGCAAATGGACTTCTCCCCCCTCCCCGAGTTTCTGTGCTCCCCCAGACTCTGGATTAGAACTTGGAGAACTGGGTCACCCGGCTCCCAGTGCCGTCGGATCTGGGCTGAACTGAGCTCTTCTCCCCCTATGTCACCCTGTTACATAGCTGCCCCGGCCCTGGTCATCAGAATCTGCCTAGTGCCCCCCGACTCTCCTACCCATAGCCAGGGTCTTGTTTCCATGCGTTGCTCACAAAACTTCATGAAGGCTTTGATTTTCTCCAATGCATGCCCAGCAAAAGCTCTAAAACTTCATCGTTTTCTCTGCCCATTCCCCTCCCTCGCACCTTCTGGTCAGCTCAGTTCTACTGCTTCCTGCACAGGTCTCTGGGGACACCAGGTCCTGGTGCTTCTCACCTCCCTCTCAACTTTGGACCCAGCAGCCCCTCCTGTGAGCATTGCCCTTGAGCCTCCAGGCCACCTCTATCTCCCACTGCCTTATCTTCAGCTTACTCCCGGTCACCTGCAGCCCTCTTTGGGTCATGTCCTTCCTGTTCTCTCCTACAGGATGGCAGATCAGCCCCAAATGTCCTAGAGGGCCTTTAGGCCAGCAGTTTGAGCTGGACCCCCAAGAAAGCTGGTAGTTAGTGAACATGCTGAAGGCTGGCTCATAGGCATTTGGGGCTAGCTGGGGGGTCAGTTGGTGGATCAGTCATGGGTCATTGGCGGTGGGGGTGTCCCTGGGAAGGTGCTGGTCTGGCAGCCTCTCTCGCATATCTGAACACTTTGGTTCTTCTCACCATCTCTCCCCATGGCTAATTCAAGCTTCCTTATACAGTCCCAAGAAGACAAAAAATGCTCAGGACCCCTGAGGCTTGGCCTGCACACTGCGCTCAGACCCCAAACTGGGATTCGGCGAATCACAAGGCCCACTGGACCCTATGTGTGGACCAGTAGCCTCCACTCTCAATGCTAGGAATGGCAATTGGTCATGTTGCCATCCACCACAGGTTCTGTGGTTTGACCAGAGCCTTCCTCTTTCTCACAGTCTCATCCAGGTCATGGATGAGATGGGCTTCAGTGACGCCCAAACATCGTCAATGGCAGATGTCTTCCCAGAGTGCCAGGTTTAATGCTCCTGCTGGGGATTTCCACCCACTCGTTATGGCTGGACTGCACTCTGAGCCTGACACTCGCCCCACACTACCACCTCCCCATTATTCCCCAGTCAGGTAGATGGTCCTGCCATTCTCCAGCGACTCAGGTAAACTAAATACACCAACAGATCTGCCTTTCGTTTGTTCTTTTCCACGGTTGCTCACATGGAGACCAATAGCAAGTTGGTAAACATCAGGGAGACAGATCTTTCTGTCTATGTCAGCTGCTACCACCCTAGTCCTGGATTCCACCTGTAGTGGGCTGAAGGTTGCTCCCCCCCGCCCAAATAGATACGTCCACGTCCTAAGGCCTGGAGCCGGCCACCGTGACCTTATTTGGAAAAAGTCTTTGCAGGTGTAATTAAATCAAGGATCTTGAGATGAGAAGGTCATCCTGGATTAGGATGGGCCCTAAATTCAATGACAACTATTCTTACAAGAGACAGAAGAGGAGAAGACACAGAGATACAAGGAGATGGCCATATGACTACAGAGGAAGAGATTGGGGTGAAGTGGCCACAAGCCAAGGGGCACCTGAAGTGCCAGGAGCTGGAAGAAGCAGGAAGGATCCTCCCCTTTCTGCCTCTTCCAGCGGGAGCACAGCCCTGCCCACACCTGGACCTCTGGCCTCCAGAACTGGGAGGAAAAATATTTCTGTTGTTTTAGTACCCCCTCCCCACCTCAGCTTGTGGTAGTTTGTTACAGCAGCCACAGGAAACTTGTACACCATCATTTCTTACCTGAACTACTTCAGTTGCCTCTGTACTAATCTCCTGCTACCAACACTACAGCATAAGTGAGATTCTCAAAAAAATTCAATTTCCCTCCTTGGGAATAAAATCTACCAAAAGTCACTCAAGGGAATCCGACACATCAACAGGTAGGGAAAAAAAGAAGGAGGAGGAGAAAAATCATGTAATCATCTCCATTGATGCAGAAAAAGCATAGAAAAAGTATTGACAGATAACAATATAGTTAATGGTGAAAGACTAGATGCTTTCCCTCTAAGATCAGGAACAAGGAAAGGATGTCCGCCTAACCACTCATGCAGTGTAATGTTGGAAGTTCTAGCTGGTGCAATAAGCCAGAAAGAAAAGAAAGAGAAAAAGAGAGAGAGGAGGGAGGAAGGAAGGAAGAAAGAGAAAGAGAAAGGAGAGAAAAGACCAGAAGACAAAAGGAAAGAAAAGAAATAGAGAAGGGGGGAGGGAGGGAGGAATGGAAGGAAGGAAGATGAGGCATACAGATTGGAACAGAAAAAATAAAACTATTTGCAGATGACATGATTGTCTACACAGAAAATCCCAAGAAATCTATCAAACAACCCCCAAAACTGATAGCTGAATTCAGTAAAGTCTCAGGATGCAAGATCAACACAAAGATCAATTTCATTTCTGTATATAAACACTGAGCCTGTGAAAACCAAAATTAAAAACACATTGCCATGTAAAATCACTCCCCAAAAAATGAAACACAGGTATAAATCTAACAAAACATGTACAGGACTTGCTGCTGAAAATTACAAAATGATGATGAAAGAAATGAAAGATGATCTAAATAAATGACATACAGTGTTCCTGGATTGGAAAACTCAACATAGCAAAGATGCCACTAATCCACAAACTGATGGATGGGATGGAAACACCAAGACAAAGGTAAGTAAATGTGAGGCATCTGGTCACTAAATATTTGTGATCATTAAGTATACAAGAGGCATTAAAGATTCATGATCACTAAGTATACAATAGCTACTAAGCATTCAGAACCCCTGAGGCACTCAATTTTCACAGATCTTAAGCAGCCAGTGCTGGGACTTTCCACAGGAGAGCCTGTCCCTGTGTGGCTGCACCTGTATGCATTGGCCCAGGACCCCTGGTGTCTCCTGGACCCTGTTCCTCATAACCTCACCATCAGCAGGGAGGCTAGGTGGCAGGGAGAACAGGACACACACATGTCCACGTGTGCCCAGGATCAGGTGGCACGGCTTTCCTCCTCACTGACACCTATGTTTGTCAGCTCACCCCATCTCTTCCCCCTTACTTCTTGTGGCCTGTTTTAAATTAATTTAATAAACCACGTAGTTTGAGCTTTCTAATGTGGCCTGTAAGCCCTTCTGCACCATGACCTGTAGTGACCTTGGAAGGTATGTCCTCTAGTACCTCCACCTGAGAGCTGTAGGAGGCTACCCCCAGGCAGGTGAGACAGACAGGTTACCTTCCACAGAACAGCTCGGTTGCTTCCTCTCACTGCTGGGTATTGGGGGGTGACATTCAAGCTGAGCTCCTGAAGGGCAGGAAAACCGTGGCTGGCCTGATTCCCAAGGACACCTGCACACTTGGAATGGAGCAGCCTAGCCAGCGCCCATACAGGTGTGCTGAACACCAAGTCTGATGACGAATGAACGCTGTGTGTGATACACTCATCACCCTCTTATTTGTAGAAATTCCACTTTAAAACGTCACATGTGTGGCCTGAGAGGCCTTAATTCAAGGGGCGCAAAGCCCTTGAAGGCAGTCACTTCTAGCAGGCCCTGCAGCGGCTGCGCGGTGCCCTCCAAGTAACAGCCCCAATCTTTCAGGGCACAGCAGGAGCCGCTCTTCCATTTACCCCTGACCACGCCTCCTTCCCCGTGCCAGCTCCTCCTTCCCTCAGCTAGTCTCTGTCCCTCCAAACCCAGGCGTCCCACCATCCCCAGAGCAGCGGGTTCCCACTCCGAAGGCTTCCAAGTTTCCTCTCAAGTCTTCACGGTCCTGGGCAACACGCCCCAAGCCAATGGTGCTCTATTTCTGCTCAGTGTGTTAACCTCTACGACACTATCTCCCCTCTACTGGTCATCACCTCCCCAACTAGATATAACTCCAGGAAGGCACTTTACTCCCAAGTTCTCAGAGCTATGCCAGGCACATAGTAGGTGCTAAATGAATATATGATGAATGAAAGGAAAAAAGAAAACCAAAGGAGTGATTCTCCCTCTATCAGAGAAAGAATGAAATTGAGCTCCAAAAGCCACACAGCCAAAGAGCAGGGAGAAAGTGTGCCATTCCACCTCTGGGCGCCACCCGCTGCCGGGTGTCCTTTTCCACAACAGTCATTGAGCCGACTTCGGGTTTGGATGGCTGGAAGTTACCAAGAAAAGAAAATTAGGAACCCAAGGATGAGGGTCACACTCCCGCAGGGATTTTGAAGCCGCGGCTTCTTCAGAGACCATCCCGGGAGAGAGCTGTTTTTGTTGAAACGTAAAAAGGGACGTGGACTTGATGTCTTTGGGGAGCTCGGGTCGCCATTTCCGGCCAGTTCCCGGAGGATGCGGCGCGTGAGCTGTGGGTCCTTGGGCGCAAAGTGGACGCGCCGGGCAGGGCGGCGCACATGCCAGGTTTCTGCAGAGCCTCTCCAGCGGCGCCATTGCAGCGGGGCTCGGTCTTTGGGTCCTAGGTGATGGCATGCTGCTGGCCCTGGGAGGGCAGAGCGCGAGAGGGAGATTCGGCCGACTCCGGGGGTGTGTGTGCGGGAGGGGGGCGGGGCCGGGGAGAGGAGCGGTGGAGATGAAAAGGTGCGTGTGCGCACGAGTTCAGAGGTAAGGGTGCAGGGGTACAGGGATGCAAGGGTGCCGGGGATACTGGCGCGCAGAAGTGCAGAGGTACAGAGATAAAGGAGTGCGGGATACTGGAGCATGGGGGTGCAGGGAAGCGGCGGTACGGGACGGAGGACGGGGATTACCTGGGCGCGGAGATGCAGGGGTGCGGGGGTACGGGGGAGGTGATATAGGGGCTCGGGGATGTGGGGGTGGTGCGGGGTACTGAGGAGGGGATTATAGGGGCTGGGGATGCAGGAGTGCAGGTTACGGGAGGCGGGGATACAGGGGTGCAACAGTATGCGGGAGGAGGGGTGGAGATACCGCGGTGCGTGAAGTGGAGGGTGCTGGGAACAGTCGCTGGCCGCTTCTGGTGCCCGCGGTGGGGAGGATGGTGGGTTTGGAGGCTCTGGCTCCTGCGTGCTGTGGTCAGGACTCGCTACATGAAACAGCAAAGCCTTTGCTGCCCTTGTTTGCACTAGGGAACGTTTTCCGGTTGGTCAGTTCAAAGACCGCCGGGCTGACGGCATTGGTCACGCATCCAACCTCTTGTCCTCCGGCTGCGGCCACTGACCTGCGCCCCGAGAACCCCGCCTCTCCAATCCTTCCCCGGGCTCAGAATCTCGGACACTCTCCGGATTTTGCACACTTGATGTCACCGATTTCTCGCAGGGTCTCTCATTCCCGAGTCAGAAAGCCTACGGCCTATTCTCCCTTGTCTGGTGACGGTTTACTTGACGCCGCTGTTCCCGTGCGCGCTGGAGTGAAGCACCCCAAGTACCCCCTCAGCACCGTCAGCAAAGCCTGCTCTCCTCTCGCGCTACCCCAAGGGCATTTATCTCCGCCTCCCCGCTGTTCGGCCCCCAAGCGATCTCTGTTCTCGACCGTGTCTTAGATTTCTGTTCGCTCTTTCTTGCTTAAAGGGATACACACACGTCCACATCTAAACGTTACTAACAGACATATGCCTAAGACCAAATACCCGTATATGTCAACGGCTTTCTCCTTTAACCAAAATCCATAAAAATTCAACACAATATTATTTACGTCTTTTAATTTTCGTATGCTTGTAATTACATATATTAACTTTTCTTCTTTTATAAACTAAACATAATCTAATTAACCATTATTATCGTTGTGTGATTCTCAAATTCTCAACTGTGGCCCAGGGGAGACCTTTTCGAATAAAACGGCTATTTTGTCTTTAAGGGTAGCCCCTGATATTGTTGAAAGCATCTTTGCTTTCTGACAGCAGCCAGTTATTTCAGATCCATCAAGGAATTCAGATCCATCAAGGAACATTTCTTTTGTGTGATATCGTGACATAAGAAATTAAATATTTGGTCTTTGTCCCCTGTTCCTGGCACAGAGCTCCTCAAATACTTAGAATTTCCTGTGATGAAAACCATACAGGTGTCTTTGGTTACATTAATGAGGTGACTTTTGGAAACTCGTTGAGGATGGGGGCTGGTTGCCAGTAGAACCAAGCAAGTGATTAGAGGTTTGGAATTTTCAGTCCCCCCACCACACCCCCACCTCCAGGAGGGGAGAGGGCCTGGAGGTTGACCCAATTTCCAGTGGCCAAGGAGTTACTCAATCATGGCTAGTACTGGAGCCTCCATAAAAACACAAGAGGATGAGTTCAGAGAGCTTCCAGGTTGGTAAATACATGGAGGCTTGGGGACAGTGGTGTGCCCAGAGAAGGTATGGAAGCTCAGTGCTTCTTCCCACATGCCTTGCCCTGTGCATCTCTTCCACCTGGCTGTTCTGAGTTATATCCTTTAATAATAAACCAGTAATCTAGTAAGTAAGGTGTTTCTCTGAGTCCTGTGAGCTGCTCTTGCAAATTAATCAAACCCCGAAAGAGGGATATTGGAACCTCTGCTCTATAACCAGTCAGTCAGAAGCACAGGTGACATCCTGGACTTGCGACTGGCTTCTGAAGTGAGGGCAGTGATGAAACAAAATTATTTTGAGACAGGACAAGAAAAACTTAACATAAAAATTTCTCTGCCATTTGAGCCACTGTTCTCTCCCCTTTAGTGTGTGTTATGCATCTGCATTATACATTAACTAGATCCCCTTAACACATGAACGCTTACTCACCAAAACAAGCAAACAAACAACAGCAACAAAAACAATTTCCTCCTGGTGCCAGCAAGGTAACACCTTAGGAGGTAACATTCCTTCCTTAATCCTGTAAGGGGTCACAATGACCCACCACTTGCCTTGTTGAACTGTGTGAAGTGTCAATGTATTACTTTGATGTATAACTCTTTAACATATAACACTTTGTCTCAAAAACTTATATAATTGTGCTTTGACCTCTAATGGGTGGCACAGTCCTCAGACCTTTCCGAGAGACTGTCTTCTGGGTTATAATCCTCAGGTTGGTTCAAACAAAATTCTCTATTTCTTTCTTACATTGACTGTTGATTAATTTTTTTTATCTGAGTCCTTAATCTGTGAGGTCTGACACTATCTCCAGGTAGATGATGTTAGAATTGAGTTAAATTTGTGGGACACTCAGTGTCCTCTGAGAACTGGAGAACTGCTTGGTGACTTTAGCAAACACACATTGGATTTTGTTGTTTTTTTTTTACTTAAGACATGAATTCAACTATTTTGTTTTTGTTCTTTGTACTCAAGCCATAGATAATTTGTTTTGCTTTTCATGAAAATTAGTATTACGGTCGGAATTGAAGAGCTCTTTGGCATAGCCAGCTGGGTTACATGCATTTTTTTTTCCATCCAAATTACTCCATTTAGCAACACAAATTTAAGAAGGGACACCAATGTACTTTTTCCTTCTTTTAGTTTCTGGTCATGATAGTAGGTGGGTTTGCCTTGCACTAAATCTGCTTGTGTTAGTTTGAGTTCAGCAAATGCTCCCCAATCATGTGCCCCACTCCTCACTCCCAGGGGTGAACTGCCCTGTCCCATGACCTTGGGTGCAGCCACATGTGACTCAAAAACTGGCCACTCAATGAAATATTCTCTTTCTCATCCCAGAACCTGTAAATATTACCTTGTGTGGAAAAGATATGAATAAATCAAGGATCTTGAGAGGAGGAGCTTATCCTGGATTATTCCAGTGGGCCCTAAATGTCTCTTTATAGGAGAGAAGCAGAGGGAGCACCGACACACACAAGGAGAAGATGACAATGGTGGCAGAAACTCGAGTGATTCAGCCACAAGCCAAGGGATTTCTAGAGCCACCAGGAGCTGAGAGAGGCAGGAAGACCCACACTTAGAGTTTCTGGAGGGAGTGAGGCCCTGCCGAAACCTTGATCTCAGACTTCTGGCCTCCAGAACTGGGAGAGTAAATTCCTGTGGTAAGCTCCCCATTTGTGGTAGTTTGTCAGGGTAACCTCAGGAAGTTAGCACATCATGGGCCCTCACTGGGCAATGGCAGGTTAGAAGGGATGGTGCCCACTTCCAGAGCAAGGGCCTCTGGTGCAATGAGTTACCACCAGCCTTGCACTTCTATCTTGCACCCCGAGACCTGCACAGCCCAGAGAGGAGCTGCTTCCTGAGCCCAGAAAGAGAACAAGTGAGTGGAAACTGCAAGCTGGAGCCAGCAGCCACGGTGCCCAGCAGCCCTGGAGCTTGCTGCTGAAAGTCACCGAGGCTGTCTTTATGCAACACTATCACAGAAGAAATGGTGAGCAGGGAAAGTGGTCCCCACCTCATATAGCAGGAAACTTCACAGAGGCTGGAAACCAGCATTTCTCCTTGTGTAGTGATACCATTGCCTGTTTTGATATAGAGTGTTAATAGCACGAGTGGATGTTGTTAGCTGCATTCAATAAGGTTTTACCAAAAATAAATAAATAAAAAGATAAGCTTAGAAAAGAACTTGGCTCGTTTACAACTAGGGGTGAAAGAGAAAAGAGAGAATGCTGATTCCAGGTTTTATCAATCAGGATTCTCCAGAGAAACAGAACCAACAGCATGTATAAAGAGATAGATTCATTTTAAGGAATTGGCTCACATGATTGTGGGGCTGGCAAATCTGAAATCTGCAGGGTGGGCTGGAGACCAGGGAAGAGTTGGCGTTGCAGGTCCAGTCTCAAGGAAGTCTGAGGTCATTGGGGTGGGCTAATCCTGTATGATTGGTGTCCTTATAAAAAGGGGGAAATTAGGACACAGACTCCCACAAAGGGATGACCATGTGAGGACACAGGGAGAAGAACGAGTCTACACACCAAGAAGAGAGACTTCAGGGCAAACCAGCCCTGCCCACACCTTGATCTCAGGCTTCTGGCCTCCAGAGCTGTGGGAATATGGATTTCTATTGTTTAAACCATCCAGTGTGTGGTACTTTGTTTTGTTAGTCCTAGTAAATTAATACACCAGGACTCTGGGTAGACGTTCGGCTGCTGGTAACAGTTTCATAAAATTGCTTTGCTATTGCCATTTTGAAAGCACTCATGCTTATAAGTTCTGTGCAGTATACTCTTGAGAAGTTTTGTGGGTGATAAACACCTAGAAGACAGGATCTGTCTTTCGTTGATGAGTGTGATTAATTATGTCCCTGAAATATTAAACCAAATTCTTTCAGCTGACTGGGACAGTCTAAGAACTCAGGGAAATATTTAGGCATGAAATGATACAACATTTTGGATTTTTTCCAAAATAACCTAAGCGAGAGGAGAGCAGATGTATAAATGAGTCAAAATTAGTCTTAGGCTGATAATTGCTGAAGTCCAGTTGATTTTACTATTTTGTCTACCTTGGCACATATTTGAAATTTCTCTTTTTTTTTTTTTAAGAAAAGAACTCAGCTATTTAACACATTATTTTGGTTCTTCTTGAGTCTCAACCACAAAGACTTTGAGGTCACCCTACTTGGCCTGACCCTGATCATATGGTCATAACCAAAGTCATGGCTATCTCTATGTTTAGCATTCATTCTAGGAGGGTGTAATTTTATTATTGTCCTCATTTCTTTCCACTGAGAGTGGATGAGTTCTGCCTTGAACACATTTTGTATCCCTGTATAACCATAATGTTCGCTCACTCCAACCTCCCACAGGTTTCCAGTGTTGGCCATATTCATTCATACAAACAGGCAAAAATCCCCTGCCCTCAAAAAACTCAGAGAAATAATAATACCTTCTGCTTCTTCATTAGTGTTCTCTGGCACACTCCTGTTTCAATGTGTGATTTTTTTCAAAAAGAAACATCCAGCTTTGTTATATCCCTTTTTGTCGAGCCATCTGTGAATGTCCTTGATGAGAATGGGAACCCTACCACCTGTGGAAGAATGAGCTTCATTTTTACTGCATATCCTCGGTGATTTGAATAATGGACAACTAAATAGGTCCTAAGGGAAAATTTGACTAAAGAAGTCTGTGGTAGGCAAACTGCAACCTCCCGCTTCCCAAGATCTCCGTGTCCTAGTCCCAAGGACCTGTCAGTAAGTTCTGTCACACAGCCAACGGGACTTTGTAGCTGTCATTAAAGTTACAAACCTTAAGGTAAAAAGATTATCCTGGATTTTCCAGTTCAATTGCAGGAGCCGTTAAAAGCAGAGAACCATCTCTGGCTGGAGTAAAGAAAGATATAGCACAGAAGTCAGAAAGATTGGAAGCTGAAGGAGGACCTAACCTGCTCTCGGTGGAGAGGATTACCTGGAGAGCATGAGACGGAATGTGGGCAGGTTCTAGGGGAAAAGACAGTCCAGCACTCACAGTCAGCTGGGAAATGAACCTCATCCGGACAATCCTAGTGAGCCTGGGGGCACAATTATCCCCCAGAAAGGAACATGCAGACATCCTGAATTGAGGTAATGAGACTCAACAGAGGAGTGACGTGTGCCTGGACTTCCAAACTGCAGAACCTCAGGATAATAAATGGGTTTTGTTTGAAGTCACTACATTGGAGGTAATTTGTTATGACAGCGACAGAAAACTAATATGAAGTCTGTTTTAAAGATAACTAGGAGAGTTTGGGTTAATAGAGAGGCTCTTGGAATCTACTTTGCTTTAGAAATAAGAGCCCACTTGCAGCTGGTGAACCTGGAGGATATCTGAGTACTTTGGGAAACAAAGTCACTGGGCCTTGCTCTTATCCTTCTTCGGAACAGCAGTCACATCTCACTGGTAAGCCTTCCTAGGTGCAGAAATGTACTTCCAGTGGAGACAGCACAGGTCCTTGAAAAAGTGGATGGCATGGAAGGTCCTATTTATATGGTTTACATTCAGATGAGGACTTGGATAAATTGAACATCTGATTGGATTTGAGAGAATATTTAAATGAGCATGAACAGTTCCACTCTCTAATTGGATAAAACAGCTAGGGATGTCAGCCAATCAGAACACAGATACTTCCAGAGGCTCTGCAAATAGCGCCCCTAGCGCCCCTGCGTGGAACTCTTGCCATCAACATGAAGCTGGGTTACTCACAGGAAGGCAGGGACTTTTCAACATGGGGAAATCTATAAATATGACTAGGTGTCGATAGATGAAAAAAGTTCATAATCATTACTGGTAAAAAAAGAAATAACAAGCCCCAAATGGAGTCACTTGTGCTAAGTCCCATGTCAACAAAGACTTACTACCTAACCTAATTGCAGTTTCAGCCTGTCCCAAGAATGTGACCTTTTACCAGTCAATGTAGAATTGCCTGTTCAGCACTAGTGAGGTAATCTACCTGATAGACATCCCACCCCCCTTCCCCAAAGGAAGGTGACCTTGCCTGAAACAATCAGCTCTTTGCCAGAATAACTTCCTTGCCATGCCCTCTTCTGCCTATAAAAGCCTTCCATTTTGTACAGCTCTTTGGAATTCCTTTCTATCTGCTAAGATGGAATGCTGCCTGATGCATGAATCTATGCTAATTAGATCTTCAAATTTACTCAGTTGAATTTTGCTTTTTAACATTACTAAAAGTATTTTAGCTAATATTAGATAGTTCTCTCTTTAAAATAAATATTTACTAATATTGGATAGTTATCATTTTTAATAAATAGTAAACATTTAGTAAAATAATAATAAATTCATGATTTCTTATCTTGATAAAACAAGTAGGTCTCAAACAAAGCCCCAGCATGATGTATGATGGTGAAATAAATCATTACCTGAGTGACAAGGAAGTCCAGTATTACCTGTATTCTAGAATATTAGTGAATGTAGTAAAAAAGATTTGTTTTTTTGGTTTGTTTGTTTGTTTTTTGGCTTTTGAGACAAATGGTATACACTTCAAAGTATTTGAAAGTATTTAAAACCTGGAAAGCCTAAAGCAGTATATCCAAAGTGTGGTCTGAGGCAGCATCATCAATGTCACTTGAGAACTTGTCACAGATGTAAACTCTTGGGTCCACCCCAGACCAAGTTAGTCAGGAACAGGATGAGGCCTAGCCATCTGCTTTGCAAAGTTCTTCAGGTGTTTGGATGAATGTTAACATTTGAGAGCCACTGTCCTAGAGAAACAACTCAAACACAAACAAAAGGGTTCACTCAGAAGTTCAGACAAATACATTATCTTTCCTGTCTCCAGGTGAGAGTTGGTAGAAAATCTAATGGGAAAATTTCACTCATTATACTAAATAAAATAAACAAAGATAATCTCAAAAAATATAAAGTTTGTTGATAAGTTTATAGAGAAGGTTTAAATAAAACAGAGGGACCTGCTTCCTTGGCTATTAAAACAAGTTTGGAGAAAAAAATCCATTTTCTCCTAAACTGATCTATAAATTCAATATAATCCCATTAGGATTTTCTTTGTTATGTGAAAAAAAAAAAAGTCATAAAGTTTCTCTGTAAGGAAATAGAGAGAAGGCAGGAAAATTCTTTTAAAGTATAAGAATTTTCTATATACAAGATCATGTGATTTTCAAATAGAGATGGTTTTATTTCTTCCTTTTCAATCTGGATGTTTTCTTATACTTAAAATCCTAGGGACTGTATTAAACTGTTCGTTTCTAATCTAGGCTAATGCTGTATTCTATCATTTTTTTCTAAGTATCTCTCTTAAAAGAAAATTCTTTAATTGGCTTGAGATACAGATTATAATAAAACTTTTATATGACATATATAGATATATGTAATAAAACTTTTCATAACTAAATTGTTATTTTAAATGAGTTAGAGATTTTTAAGGCCTGAAGTATTGAAGAAATGCCAGGCCTCCAGGAAAATTACTGCTAAACTATTAAGAAATATAAAATTCTACTGATAAACAAATTCTCCCAAAATAAAGGATAAAAGAAAACCTTTTTTTTTTGCCTTCTGAAGAAAATATAATGTTGCTATTAAAATGAATAAAGATGACCCACCAAAGGGGAAAAAAAAATTACAGACTGTAGTCACTTATAAATAAGGAAACAGAAATTATACTTTAAATATTAGCAAACTGATTCCAATGCATTAAAAAATGACAATAACAAATTGCAATTGGAAACTGCATAAATACTATTGGCTAGTGTGTTGGATGAGGCCATTTTACATCCCTTTGGGGATAAAGGGTGAATCCACCAGGATGGCCATAGGCGATATATAAGAAAGGAGACATGTTAAAGTAGAAATCTATCAAGGAGTGTATTAGTTTTCTAGGGTTGTATAAGGAATCCCACATACTGGGTGGCTTAAACAATAGAAACTTATTGTCCCACGGTTCTAGAGGCCAAAAGTTCAAAATCAAAGTGACTGCAGGGTCAGTTTGTCCCAGGGCCATAAGAAAAGTATTTGTTTCAGGCCTCTCTCCTTTATAGACAGCCATCTTCTCCCTGTCTCTCCTCACATTGTCTTCCCTCTGTGCATGTCTAGCTGTCCAAATTTCTCCTTTAAATAAGGACATCATTTATATTAAATTAGGGCCCACCTTAATGACCTCATTTTACCTTAATCACATCTGTTAAAGACCCTGTCTCCAAGTACAGTCACATTCTGAGGTATTGGCAGTTAGGTCTCTAACATATGAATTTGGGAGGACACAATTCAACCCATAATGGAGAAGGAATTAATAAGCAATTTAAAACTTGTTTTCTGAATCCACCTATGTTGATATGTTTCCTGCTGGAAACTGGAGTGAGAGCTGATGGACGCCACAGCTCTTCTCCTGACAGTGGAGGGAGCTCTGAAGAGAGCCACTGGTTCTGACGCTTGCTTGGAGCTGGTGTACTTGGTGCCCTCAGACACAGTGTACTTGGCCAGCTCGCTGGGCAGGAGCAGGTGCATGCTGTCTGCACCTTTCTGGAAGTGATGGTTGAGCACCTATTACTAACGCACCAGGCAGGAACGTGCTCAGAAAAGAATTTGTCTCTCTTAAAAAAGACTTCCCCCTCTTCAGACACCAAACACAACCTCAGGATGTCACCTGTGCTTCTGACTGACTGGTTATAGATCAGAGGTTTCCGTGACCCCCTCCTCAGGTTCAATTAATTGCTAGAGCAGCTGACAGAGCTCACAGGAACATTTTACTAACTAGATTACCAGTTTATTATGAAAGAATATAACTCAGGGACAGCCAGATGGCAAGGCATGAGGGAAGGGGTGCAAAGTTTCCATGCCCTCTCCTAGTGCACCGCTCTCCCCAAATCTCCACATGTTCACCAACCCTGAAGCTCTTGGAACTGTCCTTTTGGGTTTTTACGGAGGCTTCAGTACTAGGCGTGACTGATTAAACCATTGTCCACTGGCAATTGATTCAACCTCCAGCCCCTCTCCCCTCCCTGGAGGTGGGGGGAGTGGGACCCTCTAATCACATGGTTGTTGCCCTGACAACCAGCCCCCATCCTTAGGGGCTTCCCAAAAATCACTTCATAAAGATAACAAAAGACACCTTTATTGCTCTTATCACAGGAAATTCTAGGTGTTTTAGGAGCTCTGTGCCAGAAACAGGAACAAAGACCAAATATATACTTTTTACCATAAATCATAAGATCACACACGCTTTCATTGGTTTTACTTTCAGGGACCCCACCAATTTCTCTTTATGAAAATAGGAGAAAACTCCCCTCCTGGTTCTGGCCAAGGGAGGAGAAAAGCAACGATTGTGAAATACACTCATAATGTTCTCCACCACAGGGGAAGACCTAAGCTGAGCTTCATCCCACCAGGGAAGGGCATTTCTCTCACTCCAGCCCCTCTCACCCTCCTGTCTCACCTAAAGAAGGAAAAACAGCTAAGAAACAGCTGTGAAGGTCATATCCCAGGGACACAAGATCACCAAGAGATTGAGATTTAATCACAGCATTATGGCACACTCCCCCTGCTCACAGCCTACCACCACCCTAACAGGGCTCTAGTATACTAAGAGCACATCAGGTTTGAGACAGCTGTAAGAGACAGACTGTATCTGAGACAGAGTTCTTAGAGAGGCTCAAAGACAACAGGACAGACAAAAATAAGGACCTCAGGAGAATTTAAAGCTTCTGGTGCCTTGAGTTAAAATCAACACTAAACACAGCCCAACTCTAGTTCAGCCCAACTCCAATCCAGAATAACATAAATCCTCACACTCAAAGCCAATTAGCCATAGTTCTTATTACCCAGTACATCATGTCCAGCTTTCAACCAAAACTACTAGCCATTTCAGAAGGCAAAAAAAGACATAGTCCAAATTCATAAACAAGCATAGAACCACACTCAGATATGACACAGGTGTTGGAATTATCTATCAGACCAGAATTTTAAAACTGTGATTAAGATGTTAAGGGCTCTAATGGATAAAGTAGACAGCATACAAGAACAGACAGACAATGTACGTAGAGAGATGAAAATGCTAAGAAAGAATCAAAAGGAAATGTTAGAAGTTGAAAACACTAACAAATGAAGACCACCTTTGATGGGCTCATCAGTCAACTGTCTATGATCTAGGAAAGAATCAGTGAGCTTGAAGAAATGTCAATAGAAACCTCCCAAACTGACATTTAAAATGAAAAAAATAGTAACAATAAATAGAAAACAGAATATCCAAGGACTGTGGGATAATTACAAAAGGTGTGGCATACATGTAATTAGAATAGCAGAAGGAGAAGAGAGGAGGGATAGAAGAAATATGTGAATAATGGCTGAGAATTTTCCAAAATTAATGATGGAGACTAAACCACATATCCAGGAGGTTCAAAGAACACCAAGCAGGATAAATAGCAAAAAAACAATACCAAGGCACATCATATTCAACTACAGAAAATAAAATATGAAAATATCTTTAAAGAACCAGAGGGGGAGAAAACACTTTAACTACAGAGAAACAGGATAAGACTTCTCATCAGAAATCATGAAAGCAAAAATGTGTGGCATGAAATATGTAAAATGATGATATAAAAAAGTCACCAACCTAGAATTCTGTATCCAGCAAAGTTATTCTTCAAAAGTGAAGGAGAAGTAGACTTTCTCAGACAAACAATAATGGATGGAATTTCACCAGTAGACCTGCTTTGCAAGAAATGGTAAAAGGAGTTCTTCAAAGAGAAGGAAAATGATGAAGGTCAGAAACACAGATCTACATAAAGAAAGGAAGAGTATTAGAGAAGGAACAAGTGAGGGTAAAATAAAATCCTTTATTTCTCTATTCTTAATAACTGATAACTGTTCGAATAGTAACAGCAATAATATATTGGATGATAATGACAGCAATGTTATAAGGGATGGAAGGGAGGAAATGGTAATACTCTATTATTCCTGTTTATAAGTTACCTGCACTACCCATGAAATGAAATAGTGTCATTTGAAAGTGGACTGAGATTGGTTATAAATCTATATTTCAAACTCTAGGAAATCACTTTAAAAAGCTTAAAAAGAAGTATAACTGGTATGCTAAATTGAGGATAGGGTATGGAATCATATCACAGTACAGCCATGAAAGAGATCTCTAAATATTCTTAACGTCCATAACCACTCTCAAATGACAGCAGTTACAAGTCTTCCCCAATTAGTTGTTATTTAATGCATTGATAAAAGTGTACACTTATAACTATCTGACAAATTTATATATATTTTGATAATTTGTATATGTTTTGATAACTTATTTCAATATAATTGATTCTTTGCAATTTTTTATTTTATGCATTTAAAAACATTCTGAAGCATTTTACTTTATGCATTAAAAATAGTTTTAAATATTCTGAGCTTTACCAAACTACCAGAGTGGTTCATAGAACCAAAAAAAGAAAAAAAAAAAGATTAAAATCCTTGCCATCTATTCAAACTAAACAAAAGTGAAAACTCCTAAAAAAAGAAAAAGTTACAAAGGCTCATTAGGAAGGGTATTTAAGATGTGACAGAATTCTTTCCTACCATTGAGGCAGTGGGGGTTCACTACAGTGGAGATAACCTCAAGCTGAACCTCATAAAATGGATATAGACACAATGGAGACCCCATTATAAGGAACTTGGCTGGGAGAGTTTTTAAATTGGAGAATGGGTGCTTCAGAGGAACTTTCATGCTTCATGCATTCTGTGGATGCTCCAAGGTAGGTGATGATGTGAGGGAGCAGGGTGGACCCCATCCGCCCATACTGAGTGTCATCTTCTCTTGGGGTCCTTGTTATCAGGCCAAATGCAGAGTGCAAGCTTCTAGAAGTTTCTTCCCTCCTTGGCCCATAGAGGAGGAGAGTGCTGAGGAAAACCAAGGGAGCTGTGCACGGAGATGCAACACCCACGATGACGCCAACCGGAACCCAGACCTGACGCCCACCCCAACCCAGACCAGCTCAGCCTGCGAGCTCCAGGACGCCAACCTGACTGTGGGGCCAAGTCCATGCAAAGCGGAAACAAGGGGCAGGCGCCTAAGCAGAATGCCCCACGGACCAATCAGAGCTTAGCCTGTCATCACACTGCCCGGCACCTGGCCAATGGGAAGGCGGCAGCCTCTATAAAAGCAGGCAGGCTCGCCACTTAGCGTTCAGGGAGCAACTGAGGACGCTGTAACAGGCCGTTGGGTTCTCGGGATAGCCTAGAAATGGCACGAACAAAGCAGACGGCGTGGAAGTCCATTGGCGGCAAAGCACCTGGCAAACAACTGGCTACCAAAGTAGCTCGGAAGAGCGCGCCAGCCACGGGGGGCGTGAAGAAGCCGCACAGGTGCTGGCCGGGCACTGTAGCACTGCGCCAGATTCTCACTACTAGAAGTCCCCAGAACTTCTGATTGGTAAGTTACCCTTCCAGCGCCTGGTCCGGGAGATTGCACAGGACTTTAAGATGGACCTGCGTTTCCAGAGCTCGGCTGTAAGGGCACTGCAGGAAGTCTGTGAGGCATACCTGGTGGGTCTTTTTGAAGACACCAACCTATGTGCCATCCATGCCAACTGCGTCACTATTACGCCCAAGGATATTCAGCTGGCACGCCGTATCCGCGGAAAATGTGCCTAAACTGCGCAAGCAGCCGTGATCTCACCCCAAAAGCTATTTTAAGGGACACTACCTGCTCACAAAGGGCACTGTGCACAAACCAAGTAGCGGGTGCCTTTTCTCTCCAATAAACCAGAGGCCTAGCTAGCTGTGTGTCAACGTAGTCCCTTATTGGGGTTTACTGATATGAAATCACTGGTTAGTTCCTCGTGTTTGAAGACGAAGAGATTTTTCCTTGCAAGTTAACCTTCAGAACAATAGCTGATCATTTTGTGTGCACCTGGTAACAAGTTTTCCAACCCCATAGAACAGTCTAAACTTGCTGAGAAACCCTACAACCACGGAGGTTCACCATGCTCCCAATAGTTGAGCTGTGTGGAGACAACCTGAGCATGGGTTTGAGGAAAAGAGTGTAAAGATTGCTTTTTTCCTACAGTGGTGCTGCTTGGAAGCTTTTATTGAGGCTTTATTAAGTTGATAAAAGCCAAGCACTGTCAGGTCGCTAGTCATACAAAGGGGACAAAATCCATTCCCTACTGTCCCTGTTTGGTCTGCACTTTCAGGATGCTTACAGCTGAGTGAAGGAAGTCTGTATGTAGAAGCAGTTAACATGCAGTGTGCTTTAGTGATAGCTCAATGTTGTCAGTATGCAAGAGTGGGTTTCTGAAGTTTCCTTGAGCCCAGTTTGTTATCCAGTAGACTTAAGATTCAAAATCTTCATCAATTAAAGTAGTGCACACAAAACTTTTTATTTAAAAAAATTTTTTTAATAAATTTATTTATTTTATTTATGAATTTTGGCTGTGTTGGGTCTTTGTTGCTGCACGCAGGCCTTCTGTAGTTGCAGCGAACAGGGGCTACTCTTCATTGCAGTGCACGGGCTTCTCATTTATTGTGGTGGCTTCTCTTGTTGTGGAGCATGGGCTCTAGGCACGCGGGCTCAGTAGTTGTGGCATGCGGGCTCAGTAGTTGTAGCGCACGGGCTCTAGAGTGCAGGCTCAGTAGTTGTGGCACACAGGCTTAGTTGCTCCGCGGCACTGTGGAATCTTCCTGGACCAGGGCTTGCACCAGTGTCCCCTGCATTGGCAGGCAGATTCCTAACCACTGTGCCACCAGGGAAGCCCAGTGCACACAAAACTTTTGAAGGTTGAAACTAGTATCTTTTAAGTTTTAGAGTATATGTAAGTTAATGGGTGACAAGTCTTTGAAGGGCCATCTAAAAGCCAAGAGTGTCCAGGGACAGCTACGTTCTGGTTCTGAAGTCAGTTCTAACTTTCAATACTAGACTCCTTTTTTTGTGTGTGTGTGTGTGGTACACGGGCCTCTCACTGTTGTGGCCTCTCCCCTTGCGGAGCACAGGCTCCAGACGCGCAGGCTCAGCGGCCATGGCTCACGGGCCCAGCCGCTCCGCAGCATGTGGGATCTTCCCAGACCGGGGCACGAACCCGTGTCCCCTGCATCGGCAGGCGGACTCTCAACCACTGCACCACCAGGGAAGCCCTAGACTCCTTTTAAATAAACCCAAGCCTGAACTCTGTGCCTTTTTTGTGCTTTACGAAGTCTTTATCTTGCAAGGAGTAGACTCTTGAATTCATATGACACACCTAAAGAAAGCACCAAACCCTGACTGGATCTGCACATCACCTGGTGACCCGAAAGTAAAGATTTCCTGGAAAGACATGTGGAATTGAAGCTTTTCCAGGATATCCAGACCAGGCCTGTTGGAAGTTGGTCGCCAAGCCTTTGGTGGTGACATACTGCAGCTTATCTCCAATATCTATGATCTCGGTAACATATGGATTTCAGCTTAAAAGTTCCTGAAAGTTCACCCTCCTACCCTTCCTTTTTACCCAAATGTGACCTTAATAGGTTTCCAATCTGTGCACTTTCTTTCCAATGTGAAAGAAAGGAGCCAGGAACGGTCCTTCCTGACACTGAGACAAAAAGTCACTGAAACTAAAAAACCTGACTCTTGATCAGCAGAGTTTTCAGAGAAAGATCTTGATCAAAAGGGAGTAAAGAAAAAAATTAATAAACCAAAACCTCAATTAAATAGAGTTAGGAGACCAGAACAGGGAGCTCTCCTGCCCTGAGATGATAGAGCCCAACAGGAAAAAGAAAGACTCCTCTTTCCCAGCAAAGACTCAGGCAATGAAAAGACATAGACTTTTTTTTTTTTTTTTTTTTTTTTTTTTTTTACTATAACCCTTCCAACCTTTTTTTCTCTCTATAAAAGCATTCTATTTCCCTTACCTTGTGGGCATCTTGCACAAGGCTCACCACAGTTGCAGACCCAGAATTGCAATTCTCTGCTGATCCAGAATAAACCCATCTTTGTTGGAGAAAACCAGTTTATTTGTTTCAGGTCAGCAAGTTAAAAGGAAGTCACTAGGGTGGGCTGGGCCCTAATCTCACATGACTGGCACGCTTAAAAGAAGAGGAGATTATGACATACAGAGGGTCATGTGATGACACAGGGAGAAGACAGTTGTAATATTGTGATTTACAATTAGAAATATATATTTGGTCTTCCTCCCCATTCCTAGTACAGAAATCCTAAAACCTTTGGAATTTCTTAAGTAATTAGAGTGATAACGGTGTCTTTTGTTACTCATAGCAAGCCCCTTTCAGTCACAACAGAGTTTATGTTAATGAGGTGATTTTGGAAAGGATAAGGGCTGGTTCACAGGGGAACCAACCCTGTGATTAGAGGTTTGAAACTTTCATTCCCACCCTTGACCTCCAGGAAGGCAACAGAAGCTGGAGGTTGAGTTCGACCACCAATAGCCAGTGATTCAGTCAACTGTGCCTATGTAATGAAGGCTCCATGATAATCCCTGTAGTACTACTGGAGATTTTCTAGGTTGGTCAACAAGAACTCATACACGTGCCAGAAGGGTGGTGCACCACAACTCCATGGGAACAGAAGCTCCTGCATTCAGGACCTCACTCTATGTATCTCTTTATCTGGCTGTTGATTTGTATCCTCTAATATCTTTTATAATGAACCAGTAATCTAGTGAGTAAATGGATCTCCTGAGTTCTGTGAGCAACTCTAACAAATTAATTGAACCCAAGGAGAGGTCATGGGAATTTCCATCGGTTCTTCAGAAGTACAGGTGACAACTTGGACTTTTGATTGGCATCTGAAGGGGGAGGAATCTTGTAGGACTAAGCCCTTAACCTGTGGGGTCTGATTCTATCTCCAGGTGGATAGCATCAGAACTGAGTTGAATTGTAGGGCACTAGCTGGTGTTGAGGATTGCTTGGTGGTGTGCGGAAACACCCCCTCCAACACACACACACACACACACACACACACACATTTAGTGATCAGAAGTGTCAGAGGTGAACTAGAGAATTGTTAGTAAAGGAAACACACACAAGTGTGTTTTTCCATAGCAACTACTATCTACATGCCAAGGAGAGAGGAGGCCTCAGGAGAAACCAGGGCTGCTGACACTTGGATCTCAGATCTCCAGCCTCCAAGACAGGGAGACAATAAATGTCTGTTGTTTGCGCTGCCCCGTCTGGGGTATTCGTTACATAGCCTGAGCTGGCTAATAAATTATAATAATTACAATTAAAATTAGCATTAGTATTAGTTATTTCCCTCCCTCCACCCAGTGGTGGATTTTTGGCTTTGGGGACAAAAGAGATTTTTTTTTTTACTCTTGCTCTAGTGGATAGAGCTGAAAAATCATGAGACTCTGGAGCTGTTGGTCACAGCTTTTATTGTCATGTGGAAAAAATCAGAATGAAACAGCGGGCACTGAAATAGCAGAGATGGGAGATGAAAGACAGAGAAGGCTGGTGCTAGGGACTATGATCTCATTGTTCCCGGGGGGCCTGCTTGGTGAGAGCCCTGATATCCTTTGATAAATGTACCACACTTTTAACCCAGTTCAAATTGGGGTTTGTCATTTGCAGCCAAGAGTCCTAAGAAATATAACACTGTCCTTATTGTGACATAAGGTGACCGGATTGGTTTACTCTAATGATTCACAATTACACAAGATAAAATACTTAAAATGCATTCTAACTTTAGTATCGCAAGCCCTGGTGGCCAGTGCCTAGAGGGCCCCATGAGAGGAAGGGCAGGGGTGGTGCTAGGAGTCCCCTCTGACGACATGCACACCTGCACTTGTTGGAGAAATATAATTAAAAACAAATGTAAAGTGAGAAGATAAAGAAAATAGTTTATTTTTCAGGAAGCACAAAACCAGCAACCTAAGAGACTACAAAGACAGAAAGAAGTCTCATTCTTTTACAGAGCTGAGTACACGCAACCCATTCAATACTTCAGACACATTTTGCAATTTGGAGTCAGGTGATAGGTGAAGTTAAGCTCATTTCCTCTGAGGAAGTTGGAAGATGTGACATTATCTTCATTGATGATTATGAAGAGGATCAGAATATGCCACCCCAAAACATGCCACTTTGGCATGTGGATTATTTTGAGTTGATGGCAGTTGAGAATCAATAGATGCAGAAAGACACCTTCTCAGAGCTTCCCTTATCTAACTAAAAGCAGAAAATTCTGAGAAATTAGGACTGCCATAAAGCCCCTCCCTGGGGGAGGTTTATGGGCATGAAGAAGATGGAAAGTTGCACCAAGATGAGGGCACAAACAAACCTCATTAGACAACACTTACCTGCCATGCATTTCCTACTCACCTTCTCACAATTTAACACCTTTTGGTAAAATGGTATATAAGCTTCTGACTCTAACCACTTCTTGGTTTTCACTTCTTTTCTGTGAGTGCCCCCAAGCATATAAAAATATTAACATCAGTAGAATTTGAATGCCTTTTCCCCTGTTAATGTCTTTTGTCATGTTTGCAGATACTGAATCTAAGAGGGCAGAGGAAAAGTCTTTTCCTCCTCTACAATTACATTTCAGAGATGGCTTCCAGGTGCTTGGGGCAACGTTCCTGAGATGTGAGACTGACAAGGTTAAGCCACTGAAAAGATTTATATACATTGAAAGGGACAGAGGGAGAAATTATGAAACAAAAGGGAGACTGAGGGGGGCGAGTGTCCCCTCAATTTCAACAGGCGGAATTAAGCCTCTTATTTTTAATTTGTATTTTCCCTTATACATCAGTTCTCTGCCTGTTGCCCCCATACCAGCGTGATGTGGGATATTCAAGAAGTATTTGTAAAAATGCTGCATCAGCCCCAGACATTCATGCTTTATTTGGATGCCCCAGGTTATTGGGCTGAGAAATATACCACCTTCATGATAAACTAATTGGAAACCATCTTAATAGCTTCAAAAGGGAAAACTGTGAAGTCATTAAGAAGTATCAGATAGTTCTTACATGTCTTGATAAATTGTCAGGTTTAACAAAAGGCAAGTTGTAGAACAGCATGTATAATATGTCATCATTTAGATAAAAATAATAATTAGATGATTGAATATGCACCTCTTGAAGAATATACAAGGAATTCAATCTTAAAAGGGAAACTAGGAACTGAGAAAACCCCCAATTGAGGGAGACTCAAATTTCACTATAAACCTTTTGGAATTCTTAAGCTTTATGCCATTTTTGTGGTTTTCTTTCTGAACATAAATACAATATTTAAGTAACATCAGCAATGTAAATTCTGAAACATGTCTTATTTCTACTATTACAAGGTAAGTATCACTCAAAATTACAGAACTCTTTACCTGAATAAAACCGATCCGGGTACATTTTTAAACAAAAGGCCAGCGTCTGCTTTATCAGATGTTCCTTTTCCTGTTTTATGTCTAACAGACAACACCATGAAGTTACTTAAAATAAAAATCAGCTTTCCCCTTATTGTCACCAGTGGTTACTCAGCCAACAGGTCTTCCTGAGCTTTCACAGACCACTTCTCCTCCATGGCACCTGCAGAAGACTTGTGCCTTGAGGTCACAGAATAACAGGCATGATTTACACCATGAAGCCCTCCTTCAAACCAAGTTTGGGGCCAAAATCTGAGGTTCTCCTCCTCCTGAGTTACATGCCACCCAGTATCAAGAACTGTTACTTCCTTTTTACTTCAGAGACTATAGAACCTTCTTCTAAATTTATTTTTATTGAGATATAATTGGCATATAACAGTGCATAAGTGTAAGGTGTGGATTTGATACATTTGTATATTGCAATATAATTACTGCCGTAGCACTAGTTAACACCTCTATCACATCACATAATTAGCAGTTCTTATTTGTGGAAGGAACAATTAAGACCTAATCTCTTGGGACTTCCCTGGCAGTCCAGTGGTTAAGACTCCACACTTCCAATGCAGGGGGTGTGGGTTCAATCCCTGGTGGGGGAACTAAGATCCCACATGCCGTGCGGCGTAACCAAAAAATAAAAACAAAAAACAAAAAAACTTTTAAAAAAAAGACCTAATCTCTTAGCAACTTTAAATTTATGATACAGAATTGTTGACCATAATCACTAAACAGTGCATTAGATCTCTAGAACTTATTTATCTACTGGTTACAAGTTTATACCTTAAATAGCATCTCCCCCAACAGAACGTTATGGGCAACTCCCCCTCCCTCTCCACAGGAGCTGCACCCACAAGCTGGGAACTGCAATTCAGGCAGAACAGAGTTTTTCCAATGGGTCACCCCCTGCCTGCCCCCCGCCTTATGAGGACATATGGGTTGCCTGTCTAATTGACCCCACCAGGACCTCTCTGATTGCCCACCTGCCTGGTCCTTGAGAAGGAATGCAGGTAGAAACTGGAACAAAGCAGAGGAAGGAGCCCTGGCTCACATTCATCACTTACCAGGTACAGAGAGTGCAAACTGAACAGAGGGGCACAGTGGCTCTCGGCTGTGAAGAAGAGCCTCCAGAAATGGGTAACACCAGATCCCTAAATAGGAAAATCCATTAGTTGTCTAATACAAACAACTTTGGACCATCATGGACTGAAGGTTTGTGTATCATCTTGCTGTCTTTTCCTTTGTCCCGGGAGACCCTGCACAGCTCCTCTGCTGGGAGTTGGCTGTTGCAGTGAGCCCATAAACACAACAGGGGTGTCCTCTGTGTTCTCAGGCTGCCTGGCTGGGATGTCCACTGGGTGGCCACCACTTCCTAAAGTAGCTGAGGCCCCAACAGATGCTGCCAGCCATCACTAAGGAGCCCTGTGTCTCGGGTCCCAGTGGCTCAAAATAATCGAGGGCTTTGTGAAGCCAGAGGGTGACCTACTGGCATTTTCTGGACTAACTGGCTTTGAGGGCTGGTGATCCCCATCCTGGCAGTTGGCAATGTTCCAGATGGTAGAGGCCATGAACTGGCCTCCTGAGACAGGACACATTGCAGTGAAATCCCCAAGAGGCTGAAGGGGATTGGGACGTGCCACCCCAAAATATGCTCCTTTGGCACATTGATTTTGAGCTGGAGGCAATTGAGAAACAACAGACACAGGAGGAGCTCTCTGTCCTTCCTCTCTCTGCCTATAAGCAGGGCAGAAGTTTCCCATTTTTAAAGAAAATTTCCATGCGTGAAGGTGCCCCCTCTCTTATACCAAAAAAAGGAGAGGGACTCATCACCTGAGATGCGTCTGCATAAACCACCTTTACCTGTCATTAGTGCCTCCCATACGTCTCCTTAGTCACCTTCCCACAACCCCCCTTCCCCAGAATTCCAGACCCCCTTTCCTTGGTCTAGTCGCTTCTCCACGATTTAGTGTCCTTTGTTAAAATGGTATAATGGCCCCAGGGTCTAACCACCCATTTGTGTTTTCAATTCTTTCTAGGAAGCTCCCATACATAATTAAAAACAAGAAAATTGGATGATTTTTCTTCTATTAATCTGCCTGATGTCAGTTTAATTCATAGACCTCAGGGAAACATAAGACGATGGGGGGAAAGTTTTTTTCCCCTCCCCTACAAGGCCCACGATGCACAGGCAGTGGACGTGAGAAATAACCTTTGCTGTGGTGTATCTTCAGAATATGGGGCAGTTTGTTATTATAACAAAATCCCAACAGATATGGCAGGCTCTGTGGTAACTACAGAGAAAAGCAATCATGTTAGTGAGATATCCGGAAACCAGGCCAAGTAAGAATGGTGGCAGCAGTGCAGGTATTAAGGTTGAAGAATGGACAACCTGTTAGGGGCCAGTGGGGAAGGTGTGGAATGGATAACAAAATGGATACCTCCAGATACTTGAAGGGCTGGCTACATGAGACAGAAGAAGGAGAGGATTACTCTGTTATTTCAAAAGGCAAAACTGGAACCAGGCCTGGAAGTTGCAGGGCTGCAGACACTTGACCTAAGCCCATTCCCACCAGATTCCCGAAGGAGGACAGGCACACATCTTGTTCACTAGGAGGTGGGTACCTGTCTTGAGGATAATTGCATAAAGGATTCCACTTTTGCAAGGCGAGTAGACCAAAATCCCACAGCTCTGTGGAAATGACACCCCAAAGCGGTATTGAATGTACTTAAAATTTCCCCTATATTATATTCCATTAAACACCAACTTTAAGGTTTACAGGAATGCTGATGGTTCTCCCGGTCATTTCGGACATCACTGCAAAGTATGCAACTGCCCGTCAGCTCCCACAAACCAGAGGGCAACTTGCAGTGCCCCCAAAGTCTTAAAGCAAGTTCAAGCTTTATTAATGACAAAGACTCTCCTCCTTGACCAAACTCCAGCCAGGCTCCTCTGAGCCCTCCTCTCAACAAGGCCTGGACCTTGGGCGTCTGTTCATTCTGGCAGTGCCCTTAGCAAGGATCATGTTAAGGCAGTTTAGTAAGAGATACCCTACCCCCCACAACCCATGATTCTGATCTAGCTCTTCATTCCCCACCTTTGGTGTATACATACATCCTTGTCCTGCCTTGAGCAAGAGTCCTGTTAGGCCAGTGATGTAGACCACTTGATGGCCTCCCAAAATTTGTATATTGAAATCTAACCCCCAAGTTGCTGGTATGAGGAGGTGGGGCCTTTGTGGGAGGTGCTTAGGTCAGGAGGGTAGAGCTCTCATGAATGGGATTACTGACCTTATAAAAGAGACCCCAGAGAGCTCCCTCATCCCTACAACCATGTGGGGACACAGTGAGAAGACCAGTCCATGAACTACGAGGTAGGTTCTCACCAGACACCAAATCTGTCAGCAACTTGATCTTGGACTTCCAGCCTCCAGAACTGTGAGAAATAAATGTCTGTTGTTTACAAGCCACCCCATCTATGGTATCCTATTACCTACAGCACACTGAACAGACGAAGACAGCCAGTTAAGCAAGAATCCCCCTGGTGGATGGAATTTTCACATACTGATGTATGGAAAAGTCATTCTGGCTTATATGTGATTTAACTTGAATTTTATGCTAACTAGAACAGCCTGTTTGCAGTCTATCAAACATACATTGTACAACTGCTTCAGTCATTTAAAAAAAAGGTGCATTGATCAGAAGTAAAGAATGTCCATTTAAAAGATAAAGATTATTTAATTTTCAGTCTTCCTTAGGACGCCAGTACAAGCACTCCTTTGATGATAAGACTCCCTTTCCAGGCACCAAAGCCCTACTGACTCACTGCTGATCTGGTTTTATTTTTTAAACCTTGATGAATGTACCCCCTATCTGTTTGATGTTCTTTGTTCTGACAAGATATAAAACTATGCTGAAAAACAGGCTTCTCCAGAGCAGTTCCTCAGAGTTACCTGAGAGGCTATCTCCCAGGTTATAGTCCTCAGTCTGGCTGAAATAAAGCTCTTTTGTATTCTTATTATAGATTGTTTATTATTTCCGTCAACACCCCCTTCTCGCTGATGTTTCCTCTTAGTAATTTTCCATCCACTCACCGTCTACAAATCCCAGCTGTCTTTGCAGTATTCAGAGTTGAAGTCAGTTCTATACTGAGGTCTCTTTCCCCTCTTACAATAGTACTGGATGAAATCTGTCTTTACCACCTTTAACTAGTGTCTGGCTTTATCTTTGACAATAACCTTTGAAATGGATTCAAATATGTCATCCAAAATATGCCTGTTTTGTGCCAGTCTCTGCCTGACAATAGTAATTCTATTGGCTAGAAATGCCGGGGGGTGGGGCGGCGGGCACTCCCTGAGCCTGGTGAGGTTCCCACAGAGCCCCTTCCAAACTAGTGTTACAACTGGACCAATCCTTGTGGGTTTTATTATGATTTTGCAAGATGCTCTTCAGCAATAAGTATTAGGAAACTTTGAAGAAAAAAAGAATTTTTTACTTACAGTTCTTGGAGCATAGAAGGCATGTGGTGGGTGGCGGGAGAGAGAACACGAATGGCCTGGTGGCCTTGTTCTGCTTTTACTGGGGTCAAGGGTAGGGGCCTAGTGTTTTATTAGTTCACTCTTTATTGATGAAGTTAAAACGTAAGAGCAATAATTTAGTCACAGGAAGAAGAAAAAGAAAGAAAAGGAAAAAACCAAAAAAATAAAACCCAAGCAGCCCAAATGGCCAGTTAACTAAATCAACCAGGATCGCTAAAATAAAGAAGCCTCTTGGGGGGCGGGGGCAGGAGTTAGGAGGTGCATGCTCAAGTCCTGGCTCTCTATCTAGTCATGTGGCTGGCTGTATATTTATCTGAGATAGCCTTCAGAATGCCCCCTTTGAAATGGACGCCTCAGCAATCAAAGTTTAAGTCAGGCACTTACATTGCATACATTGCAAAAAGAAAGGGCAACTGTCAGAGCTTACACCACAATGCTGCTTTGCCATAGGATTATTTTGAGCTGAAGTCAACTGAGATAAAACAGACACAGGGGCTTCCCTGGTGGCGCAGTGGTTGAGAGTCCGCCTGCCGATGCAGGGGACACGGGTTTGTGCCCCGGTCCGGGAAGATCCCACATCCCGCGGAGCAGCTGGGCCCGTGAGCCATGGCCGCTGAGCCTGCGCGTCCGGAGCCTGTGCTCCGCAACGGGAGAGGCCACAACAGTGAGAGGCCCGCGTACCGCAAAAAAAAAAAAAAAGCAAGCTGTTTGCAACCCACTAAACTGACTCCTGACCCACTCAAGGCCCAAGGCCCACAGGGTGAAAACACCATTTGGTCTCCCATGCCTTCATGGTCCATCATGAGCAGGACAGCTTCCCTGTGTCCTCATTCATTGTGATGGGTAGCAGGAGGCTTGGGTAAGTCAGATACCTTACTGTGTACAGCCAGAAGACAGGGTTACACTCTGGAAACTGCAAACAGGGCCATGGGAAAACATCATAAAGCCCTTCTAGCCCTACTGGCCAAATGTCGACCCAGGGTGCTCAACTCGACAGATCCCTAATGAGCCCTTGCCAATCTCTCTTCCTCCTTCTTTGCCTTTCGAAGGACGTGAAGGACCTCCTGGGCAGGTACGTAGCCACCTGCGGTGGAGGAGGTGATGGGTGCAAGGAGGACTCCAAGTGGGGCCAGAGGGGACAGTGAGACCTGTGTCCACTGGAGGAAGAACAGCCTGAGCGTGCAGTGCCCAGAGGCCACCCCCACCATGCTGAAGACCGTCTGTAGGGTGCCGGGGCAGACAGAGGTGCTCAAGAGTTTCCAAGGTAAGTAGTGGGGGCCCAGGTGCTCTTGGCAGTGCCCCACCCTGCTCCTAGCCACTCAAGGCAAGGGCCACCAATGGGGGGGGGGTCTCAACCACACTGCCCAATGCCCAAATGGTTCCCCAGCCCCATCTCCTTGGCACCACCAATATCCACAGTTGGGGTATGGGATCATGCAGCAACTCCAGGTTCACAGCTGAACTCAGCCAAAGGGAGGCCTGGATGGCGGTTAGGATGAATGGGGGATTATCTGGCCCCTGCTAGGGCCTCACCCTCCCCGCCCTGACCGTGAAAGGTCCCCCTGTCCCCTCCACCCCGCGCCTGTCTCCAGAGGATGTGGTGTCCGACCCCTCCACGGCATACCCCTACCTCCTCTTATATGAGAGCTGCCAGAGGTGCTACCTGAGCACCCCAAAGGATGGCACACCCCGTGGCAAGGACAGGTCCCTAGCCTACCCCTGTGCAGTGGGCCAAGAGACCTTCTCCTCAGGGAGGTACTACTGGGAGGTGGGCATGAACCTCACTGGTGATGCACTGTGGGCCCTGGGCGTGTGCAGGGACAACGTGAGCCGGAGGGGCAGGGTCCCCAAGTGCCCAGAAAATGGGTTCTGGGTGGTGCAGCTATGCAAGGGAAAGAGGTATGCACCTACCATGTCTGCCCGGACACCCGTCACGCTGACTGAGCCCCCCAGCCACGTGGGCATCTTCCTGGATTTCGAGGCCGGAGAGGTGTCCTTCTATAATGTGAACAATGGGTCCCACCCGCATACCTACTGCCAGCCCGCCTTCTCTGGCCCCCTGCAACCCTTCTTCTGCCTTGGGGCCCCCAAATCGGGCCAGATGGTCATCTCTACAGTGACCCTATGGGTGAAGTGACAGCGGCGCAAGGAGGGGGAGCCTGGGCAGCCCTGGTTTCTCCAGAAGGTGATGTGGTCCAGCTCAGCAAGGCCCACCTGCCCAGCTTATCTCGCATGAGGCATTTGAGAGCCATCAGCTGTGCAGGGTGGTTTCACAAAGTGGAAATATAATCATGATTAAAGCAGTTAAACATTAAAAGGCTATATTTACAGATGCTTCATAGAGAAGAAAACTTCCATAGTGGGTCAGTTTCTAAAAACGTATGTACCAGGCACAGTGTGGTGCAGTGTTCTTGGCCATGTTCTCACTCTCCACTTGAGATGTTGCCATTCATTGGCTCCTCCATGATTCAGGTTTTTATATGTTGAGGCAAGTCCTCAAATATCTACCTTCTTTGTCCTCCACAAATTCCATATTTGGGGCCTTCACGGGGAAAATGAAAAAGTCAAGAGATTTTTCAAGCTGAAATCCTAAAAGCCTCAGAGCTCCCACCTCCATCCCTTCTACCCAGGGAAGTTGCGGGGGCAAAATTCAAAGAGGGAGGATCGGAGAGGGTCCTTTCTTTTCACTCGCTCTCCATCGCCCACCCCACCACCTCCCCCTGAGCCCCGCCGCTGCAGACGCATTAACAGCCAGGTAACAGTTGCCAGAAACCTAGAATTCTGGTCAATGTACTCGTACCCCAAGAAGGCCAAAGTCCCTGCGGGCCAAGCCCCTCACCCAGTAAGTTCTGACCGTTCCCAGCCCGGGGACGCGCGAAGACACCCAGGAGCGCACGGGGAACGATTTGGGGCCCACGACACAGCCTCAGCTTCCCCTTGTCTCTGCGCTTCGCGGACAGCCCAGTGACCGTGCGGGGCACCCCGCTGGCCCCGGCCCCGGCCCCGGCCCCCCACCTTTCCCCAGGCCCGACGGAGAGCCCAGGCGGTGCAACACCGCAACAGCCCAGAAGCAGCGGCGCAGGCGGCTGCGGCGACGCAAGATCAGCGGGTGAGCAGCCTCCAATTCTGTCCGGCCCGCGGGCCGCGTGACAGGCCACGGCCAATCCGGAACTAAAGTGGGTTGTTCCAAAGGAAAAAAAAAAAAAAACCAGCTGCTTCCTGCTTCCGCCCCCGCTTCGACTCCTCTTCCTCCCCGCGTACGGTACTCCTAGGCTCTACGTTCCCGGAGCCTCTGCAGTCCCGGAGCCGTATATTCCGCATCCCAGGAGTCGCGCAGCCTTGGACCCCGGAGCCCTTGTGCTCCGAAGCTCCCCGAGTCCCCTGGTGCCCTGCACCTCGCGTCCCCGGAGACCCCGCGTCCTTGCGCGCTCCCCATAGTCCCGGCAGCGGCCGGCCACCGCCCGACCCGGCGGACCACACTGCCCTCCTCCGTTCCACCGGTGCCATGGCCGCCCCGGACCTGTCCACCAACCTCCAAGAGGAGGCCACCTGCGCCATCTGCCTCGACTACTTTACGGATCCGGTGATGACCGACTGCGGCCACAACTTCTGCCGCGAGTGCATCCGGCGCTGCTGGGGCCAGCCCGAGGGCCCGTACGCGTGCCCCGAGTGCCGCGAGCTGTCTCCGCAGAGGAACCTGCGACCCAACCGACCGCTCGCCAAGATGGCCGAGATGGCGCGGCGCCTGCACCCTCCGTCGCCCGTCCCACAGGGCGTGTGCGCTGCGCACCGCGAGCCACTGGCCGCCTTCTGCGGCGACGAGCTGCGCCTGCTGTGCGCGGCCTGCGAGCGCTCGGGGGAGCACTGGGCGCACCGAGTGCGTCCGCTGCAGGACGCGGCCGAAGACCTCAAGGTGTGGGCAGGTCCAGGCGGAGCACGGCCTAGCAGGGGGTCGCTGCGGGTTGGGGGAACGTGGCTTGGGCCTGGGGGTTTGGGGGCCCCATCCTGGCCTAGGTTGTGGGCTCGGGTCCCAGCCTGGTCCGGGTCTCGGGGGGGTGTAGCGGGGTGTAGCCTGTCCCAAACCGGCACCCTAGAGGGACTGGGGCACCGCCCACCAGTGAGGCGCTGGCCTGGGGTTCTCGTCGTGGGGAGGGGGCGTGCTTTCTGAAGTCTAGGTCCCACAGAACCGGTGGGAGGGCTGCCTGGGGCGGAGACTGGGAAGGTTTGACTGACCGTTGGCAGGGATGGAGCCGGGAGAGGAGAAAGTGGGAAGGGAACCTCAGAGGTGGCTGGTCCCAGGTGGATGTGCACGGATGAGGACTCTGAGCCCTCGGAGGGTTGTGGGCGGGGCAGGCCAGGGCTGTGGGGCCGACGCCAGTCCTGAAGTTCTGGTAAGAAGAGATGGGAAGGCAGCCAGGAAGCCGCTGCAGAGCCCCAGGCAGGGATCAACGTAGGGACAGAGCCATTGCCCTGGGAGGCTGACGCCAGGGCCCACCAGGCTTTCCCAGTAGGATACTGTGCCAGCTGACAAGCCAGGGCTCAGCCCTGCTTTGAGCCCAGGCTGAGATGCCTTGTTTCTCTGTTCTGAAAATGCATTTCCTTAAAATCCAAACGAACACCAGCACTCCCTTCTCTGCTAAGAGCCTCAGGGCAAACACTTACCTGGCTCACCTGGCCAGCTGCCTACTACATTCCTGCGGGAGGGTTTGCTTCTGAAACCCAAGGTATTAGGTACATGGGTGGCATCTTTCAAACTTTTTGACTGTGGTTTGCATTCTGTTTTATGGCCAGTAGTGTCTCTCTGCTGAGGTGCATCAAGTACATGCTTTAGTCAACGTTAGAATCAGTACTCTGTCACTATCACAGGGCAAGCCTCTGGGACAACAGAATAAACCTATACCTGATCCACGTCACTGGGCTTGTCCTGACACAATTCTTGTGGTTTTCTTCTCACTTTGAGGTATAACAGGCATACAGGAACACCCCCTCCTTACATCAGTCTAGCAGATTTGCACTTCTGTCACTGAGTACCCCAGTCAGGGTGTGGAAAGTAACCAAAAGAGCAGAGAATGGCCAGCAGCTCTCTAGAGGCCTCTCCCAGCTGACCTGATAAAATCTCATGTGGTAGCACTTAATCCCATCTATCGTAGGGGAGGAAAAGCATTTTCCTCTACCGTGTCATGTTCTGTGACTGAGGCTTGCAAATTAAAGTGACAGATCAACAGGTGAAGGGACATATACTTTTAATAGTCTTTTAAATTGTACATTGCACAAGGGTTTCACAGAAAAGTGGAAAACTCAAGTGGTTAGACTCGGGCTTATAGTCCATTTTAACAAAGGATGATAAATTGTGGAAAAGCAACTAGACAAGCAACTAGAAAGGGGATTTGGGCTTCTAGGGCCAATAAATTGTGGGAAAGGAACAAGGAAGTATATTGAGGGGAACTAATGGAACATCAGGGTTATTTGAGCAAGGTTTGTTTATGTAGACTCATCTCGGTGTCAACAACTTGTCTCTGGGTGGTGAAGGGAGGAGAGCAGGGAGCTCTTCCTGCATCTGCTGTTTCTCGGTCACCTCAGCTCCAAATAATCTTGATGCCGTAGTGGCATGCGTTGGGATGGCGTGACCCTTCACTGTATTGGTGCTTACTTTGTCTTAATGCTGGAGAAGATGCCCCAGCAAACTGCTCTTACCTGCCATCAGTGGGCTGTGGCTGGTATTTGCACAGCCTGGGAGTGCTGGCTCTATAAAGCGCAACCTCCCAGGGCCCTGGTGCATCTAGAACATGGATGGAGGGAATAGTGGAATCCCCACCAGCGCCGCTGTCACTCTTGTGATGGTCCTTCAGATCCTCCTGCATCTCGGCCCTCCTGGCTTTCCCAGGTGCCAGGTGTGTCGTAAACAGGGTTGAAGTGTGGGTTGAAGTAAATGTTAGGCATAGGCCTGAAATCAGGACCAAGGAGCCGGATACACATGTGCCCATCCTGTGGCTCGTTCCAGTTAGCTGAAACCCAGCAAGTCCAGTTCAGGCAGAGAGAAACGAAGGGGTTTGGAAGAAAGAAGGTGGTGATGCAGCGGGAAGTTGGGTTGTGAGAAGGTTGCCCTGAGATTGGGGAGGGGTGGGAACAGCAGAAGAAAGGATATTCAGGCAAGGGGAAGTGGCTGGTTAGGGCAGTGGTGGGAGGGCCACGCCAGTTAGAGGGCATCTCCTGGCAAATTTGAGTTTGCTCCACCTGTCATGTCCCAGGCCCAGTTTTCCACAACTAGTCCCTGCCAACTGAGTTCAGGCTTAGCTGGGGTTGGGCAGGTGGGAGCAGGTATAGGGCCCAGCCTGGAGGCCTGGCCTGGCCGGGGTCACTCTGGGCTCACCTCCCCGTAGGGCAAGCTGGAGAAATCCCTGGAGCATCTGCGGAAGCAAATGGAGGATGCACTGCTGTTCCAGGCCCAAGCGGAGGAGACCTGCTCCTTGTGGCAGGCAGGTGGCCAGGCACCCAATGTGGGTGGGGGGCAGGGGGCATGAGGGCCCCCACCGCAGGACGCCACTGTTCACATTCAGCCTCATTCAGCCCCAGACCCCATGTATAACCCGCCTCAGGGTGGGTTTGGGGGTTGGGAATGGGGGTCAGGGAGGACCAGGCATGGGGGGCCCTGGGTGTATTGGTTTGGGGATCAGGGAGGGATGGGTATGAGGGCCCAAGTGGTGGGTTTGGGGTCAGGAAGGGATGGATGTGGGGGACCCCGGATTGGGGGTTAGGGTGGCTCCAGGTCCTAGGCCCTCAGCTGTCCTCCCTGACCCCCACAGAAGATGGTGGAGACCCAGCGGCAGAATGTGCTGATGGAGTTTGAGAGGCTGCGCCGTCTGCTTGTGGAGGAGGAGCAGCGGCTGCTGCAGAGGCTGGAGGAGGAAGAGCTGGAGGTGCTGCCCCCCTTGCGGGAGAGCGCAGCCCGGCTCGGACAGCAGAGCGCCCAGCTGGCCGAGCTCATCACTGAGCTGGAGGGGCGCTGCCAGCTACCAGCACTGGGGCTGTTGCAGGTGAGCTGGCACCCATTCCTGGGGGTGGGCATGTGGAAGGGAAGGGAGCGCCAGGCATGGGGATGGAGAGCAGGAAAGTGGAGGAAGCATTGTGCAAAGCAGGCTGACTGACTGGTGCTTGCCTGGACCTGTCAGGTCCTCACCAGCTGGTCTCCTTCCTATGAAACACAGGGAGTGGACACCACTGCTGAACTGCACGAACTGCTGTTAGTGCTTCTCTGGGAGCCCTAATGGGGATGGGCCAGTGGGTCATCACCCAGCTCTCTGAAGGTTTGGGCCCACTGGACCGAGAGAAAAAGCCAACAGGTCTCCCATAGGGATTCCTGCATGGGCCCAGTGCTACCCCTGAGAATCTGCTCAGCTCCTGGCCCCTGCAAATTGTGCCCGCAGGTGGGAGCCAAGGATCCTGCATGTGCAGCCCAGGGGGCTTCCTGTGGGAGGTGACCCTCCTTGGAGCCTCAGAGCTGAGTGGACTTTCAGGGACCAGTAAGAGGCTCCCAGTTGCCATCCTGGGGCTAAAATTTAGTCCTTTGGCCTTTGCTGAGCCATCACGTGATCTTAAGCCTGGGAAGCAGGAAGAATCCCGGACAAGTGTGTGGCAGGGATTGAGGGAAGTCAGCAGAAGTGGGCTATGGTCAGTAAAGTGGTGGGAGGGCTAGGCAGGCAGCTAGGAGGTGAGAGGGAGCAGCCCTCAAGGATGAGTGAATGTTGCTGGAGAAGCTGCAGGAAGCAGAGGTTCTAGAAGGAGGACGGGTTGGCCCAGGAAGTGAGAGAAGAACCACAGGTTTATGTGAAATGCAGTTTGGTGTCTCAGCTGAGATGTCCCAGTGTGGGAGTGGTGTCAGCTGTCCTGGCTGCATTTCATGCCCTTCACCTGGGGGATGGGTGCTGACGCAGTGTGTGTCTCTCCCACAGGATATCAGGGACACCCTGCGCAGGTAGGAGCTTTGGACTCTCCCCAGGGAAGGTGGGCAGGGTTCAACGTGGGCCCACTGCAGGGGTGACACCTCCACTGCCCCTCCAGAGTCCAGGACGTGAAGCTGCAGCCTCCTGAGGTGGTGCCCATGGAGATGAGGACGGTGTGCAGGGTCCCAGGGCTGGTGGAGGCCTTGCGGAGGTTCCGAGGTGAGTGTTGTGCAGGGGCCGGGGGGATCCCACGCGCTGTCTCCAGTCCAGAGGAAGTGCCAGTCCTGTGCTTTTGCTGGTGGGCTGGGGTCTGTGGTAGGAACAACACGCAGGCTCCCAGTTCATGGATGAGAAACTAGGAGGGGTCAGGACTATTGGGCAGAAGATAGCAGCTAAGGGAAGGCCAGATCCAAACTTTTCACTGATGCATTTAGGAAAAATAGAGGTGGGACCACCCTCCTAGGGTCATTCAGGTGCCAGAGCACCCATGTGGACCCCAGGTTTGTGGAGTCTGGGATGAAAGCTGCCCTAGAACACACACACACACTTCTCTCTGGGGACTAAAAGAATGGACATGGAAAGCACTCAGGGTTTCCTTCTGTGCTCTAAGGGGCATGAATCACAAGGAAGTATGGACTGCTTTCTAGAACGTTCCAAGATACAACTAGAGGTGGTTAGGGGATCTTTTCGAGTGAGAAGGGGCGTGGTCAGTTTGTGGGCAGTCACAAACTGCAAGGTTGTATGGGTCTGGGGCAGACAGCTTCGAGGGTTGATGACTGTTCTGTCTGCAGGGGACATGACCCTGGATCCTGACACCGCCAACCCTGAGCTGGTACTGTCAGAGGACAGGAGGAGCGTGCGGCGCGGGGACCTGCGGCAGGCCCTGCCCGACAGCCCTGAGCGTTTCGACCCCGGGCCTTGTGTGCTGGGCCGGGAGCCCTTGACCTCGGGCCGCCACTACTGGGAGGTGGAGGTCGGGGAGCGGGCCAGCTGGGCCCTGGGCGTCTGCAGAGAGAACGCCAACCGCAAGGAGAAGGGCGAGCTGTTCGCTGGTAACGGGTTCTGGATCCTGGTGTTCCTGGGGAGCTACTACAACTCCTCCGAGCGGGCTTTTGCCCCTCTCCGAGACCCACCCCGGCGCGTGGGCATCTTTCTGGACTACGAGGCTGGACATCTGTCCTTCTACAGTGCCAACGATGGGTCGCTCTTGTATACCTTTCCTGAGACGCCCTTCTCGGGGACCCTGCGGGCCCTCTTCTCACCTCTGTCCAGCAGCCCAACTCCTATGACCATCTGCAGGCCGAAAGGTGGGCCTGGGGACATGCTGGCTCCCCAGTGAGCAGGCCTCTCATAGCCCCTTGTCCTGCCTTCCGAGTCTGCGAGACACTTGAAAAACCTGAGAAGAGGGTGCTTGTCCTCTGAGCTATGGAAAACACTCGTAATGCCACTCGGATATGTGTAGCAAACTGAACTCTGCCACTGCCACTCCCAGGAAGCCATGTGTGAGTGTGTGCGGGCTGGGCTGTCCTCCCTCGGGGGACTCTGCAGGGTCATCAGGTGCTGAGACCCCATTCACCAGTGCATCACACACAGTCCTTTGCAGAGCCCTGAGCCTAGGGCCCTGGTAGCTCTGGTTCCAGGAGCCTCACCAGCCTGACCCACCCAGCCTCAGTCTGGGGTGAGACACCAGGGCCTGCAGAACTCTCAGGCTGCAGTCTGAGCACCCCCCCAAACCCTGGGGCCACACCTCGAGAAAGCTGCTGTCTTGTGAGACTGCTGGCCAAGAGGTGGCTCCAAGCCCACCAGCCTGTCTTGGGGTCTGGTCTAAACTGGTGGGGGTGTGGGTCTGGATGTAGTTGCCTCAGATTAACTGGGGTGAAGCAGAGTCCTCAGGTGACAGGTGATGTGGGAAAGGCCACAGGGAGGGAACTGGGAGCAAGTCACTGAACAAAGTGGTTGATTAACTAGGACACACAGATGCCCTCAAATCCCCCTGAACGTGGCCCACTCAGGGCTTCTGGAAAAAGCTCCTTCCCTGGTTCCCAGTGCAGAGGTTCAGTTCTGGGAGGTCTGAGGGCCTGGAGGTGAGTGTGAGGCTCAGAAATGACACCTCACTGTTTCCATCTGAGCAGCACTGAGAAGAGCAAGCTGGCGTTGCTCTCTCAGATGCCTCTTTGGTGGCCCGTGGCGTGGTCCCTGAACTCACCCAGAGTCTCACTCCTGCCTGGGGCAGGGGGTGGGGGAGGCCACAGAGAGCCCTGGCTTACAAAGTCCAGGGTTCGTTTTTGCTTTAAGTTTTGACGCTTCTTCACCTTTCTCAAGAAGGTGTGATGCGGCGTCTCTGCACCCCTAGATTTTTATTAATTGTAAGGACCATTCTCACAGTAAATAAACTAACAGTTGTCTGTAGTCCCCTTATCTTTAAGGATGGGGGGTGGGGAAATCCTCCAGAGGGCCCACCCTCTGGGAGGGGATACAGAAACAAGATGCTCACTGGTAAAGTCAGGGATGCAGCTGTTGCCCACACAAGCACAGCAACTCCTAGGTATGGTCTCGATGTTCTTTGGCTCAACACGTGTGTTCATTTCATGCAGGTACTGTGGGCATTTTTTTCCTTTTTCTCAGATAACCTGATAAACATTTCCCATGGTCCACTGTGTTCAGTAGCCAGTACTTTTCCATTTACTTGATTATTTACTCATTCTCCCATTCTTGGGCTTTTTGGTTATTGTTACTATGTATACACCACTTTTGAATATCTTGAACAACAGTTCCTTCAAATTATGTACACGGGGGGAAGTATTTTCTCAGTTGAGTCAGGGGTCTGGCCATGTTTTTGGCTGGGGAATTATTCCCATATGATTTCCCAAGGAATGGGGCCCACTGCTTCACTTCCTGTTGAGAATCTGAGCATAGTGTTTGGTTGCTGCCTGCAGCAAGATTTGGACTTTAAGGTTTGGGACTTCCACAATGGCCACTGAAAACCTAGCCTGTGGGGCAGCCTCGTGAGTTTAATAAATGAGCACACAACTTCCCCGAGGACACCAAGACGCCTCTGGCTGTGGCTTTAAAACAAAGCTGGACACAAGTGTAAGGGAGGAAAAATCATTTTCCCTCAACCCTTCTGAGTTCTTGGCTGAGACCCTGTAATAAAGCTAAACGAGAAAAAGACGTTTATTGACACGTATACCTCAGGTATGCATAGGAGAAACCCCAGGAAAATGAGTAACAGAGCAGCAGCTTAGATCTCTGGCTTAGACAGCATCTTCAACAGAGAACAATGTTTAGGCAGAAATGACAGGGAAAGCAGTTATAGGCTTCCAAGGTCGTAAAATGAGCAGGTAAACTAATGGTACCTAATGCTAGTTAGTAAGGTTTGTTATATGTAGATCCTACCCCGCCACCGCGCCCCCTTCCCCAAGCCCAATGCCATCTCCAAACTGATAAGATTAGAATTGTCTCCAAATCTTTCCTGTGGAGAGGGGACAGGAATACCTCTGTAAATGTGTGTCCTGCTTTTAGATAGATGGGGAAAGGCAGGGAGCTTGTATTTGCTTCTCAACACCTCCAGCTCAAAATAATTGTTACCAAACCAAACTTGGCTCTGCCCGACCATGTGTAGTAAATCCAATCCACTAACACCGGCTTGTGATGAAGGAAAATGCAGCATTTATCGTAAAGGCGCCAATACAAGGAGGATGGGTGGCTCTAAAACCCCGAACTCCCCCTGAAGGGTTTCAGCAAGGCCTTTTTAAAGGCCAGGTGAGGGAGGGGGGAATCTCAGGGTATGTGATCAGCTCCTGCACAATCCTCTGATTAGTTGATGGTGAGGTAACAGGGTGGTTAACATTATCAACCTTAGGCTCCAGCAGGTCTGGGGGCTCATGATCCTCAAGTAGTTAACTTCTTCCATTTGGTGGTGGTTTTAGCATTTGTAAACCAACTCGGGAAATGTGCATCACATATCAGAGGATATGGGGGAAGGGTCTGTCCCAGGAAAGCCTCGTAGGGTCCTGCTTGGTTACATAACCTTTATGCCAAACGAGATGTTTTGGGGTGACATGCTGCTACCGTCCACCGGTCGAGAGAAAAAAAATGAGCTTCGGTGATACCTGTTGGCAAACAGACTGATATTCAGCCTTGCAAAGGTTACTCTTGCTGACTTCTGCATCCCCAGGGTACCACCCAGTGTTCTAGGTTCAGAGAGACCACAATGAACATGCAAGCTCCTGCATGTGCCCTGATATGTTTGTGAGTGACGGGTAACAATCTATGACATATCTATCCTACAGTGGGTGAGCCCCTACACTGGTAGTAGATGATCTCCTACACTGGCACTAGGGGAGCTCTTGCGTTGGCAGTCAGTACTGGCAGTTGGTGACCCCTGTGCTAGCAACATGATTTACACTAGCAGTTGATCTCCTACACTAGCAGCAGCTGAGCTCATACGCTATTTGTTGGTGAACTCCTACTTGGGTAGTTGATAAGCATTCTGGAGGAAAATAAAGCTGGATTGATGTAGAGTAAGCCAGAGCAGTGCAGGATATGGTCAGCCATTCCTGGGGCTTCCAAAACAACCGTAAGTATTGCCTACCAAGTTTTTAAATGCCCAGAACCTCTCCCCGTAGGTGACTCAGCCAGCAGACCAACGGGGAGACAGGAAAGAAGCTGTGAAGGTAAAAATCATTCTGGGTTGATCAGTGCTTAAAAAGCAATTACTCAGGATGGCACGACGGAGACCTCAGAAGGAGGAGGGAGTGGCTACTACAATACTTAAGGCATTAGTAAGTGTGGTCAACAGAATGTTTGAAAACTAACAGCAGTCCTGGGTCTATGTCTGTGGTCAGTCTCTGTCAGTCCCTTTTGCTTCCCCATCTGTACCTCTCCTGGGCATGTAATGTATCCACAAGATTGGGTTAAAAGACAAAGGACCCTTTTTCACTTGTTTCCTCTACGTTTATTTATTTATTAATTTTTGTGGTACGCGGGCCTCTTACTGCTGTGGCCTCTCCCGTTGCGGAGCACAGGCTCCGGACGCGCAGGCTCAGCGACCGTGGCTCACGGGCCCAGCCGCTCCGCAGCATATGGGATCTTCTCAGACCGGGGCACGAACCCGCGTCCCCTTCATCGGCAGGCGGACTCCCAACCACTGCGCCACCAGGGAAGCCCTGTTTCCTCCACATTAACTCATCACATCTAATAGCAAGTCTGTGTGGTAACATCCCATTTCACACCTGAGACAACAGGAGAGGAGGGCTAAGTCTTCTGGAACCGAACTGAGATTTTAAATAACTTTACTGCCTCATTTTCATACCCCCAACCTCACTGGTTTGCAAATGTAGAATTCAGTGATTTTCGTTAACTTCCTGGCCGAGCGATGTGCACTGTGCACCCCGCCACTCTTGGCGCACGTTGGAATCATTCCCAGAGTGGAGCCTGGCCGGCGGCCGGCGGCCTCCAGGGCGAGACTTCGCGCCCTGCACCCCTGTTTTCAGCCGCGCATGCCCTACCGCAGCAGTGACCCCAGTATCCGAAAGTCCTGAGAACTACATCCCAGCTGGTGGTTCTGAGGGCACCTCAGGTAGTATCCGCACCACCTGCACCCGGGAGCCTGGAGCTGCGAGGGTCTAGGACTACCCAGTCCTATCTGCGCTGCGTGCGACTGCTGGCTGCTTCCTGATGCCCCGGAACCCCCTGAGTCCCCAAGCTCCTGCGCTCCCCCATGGAGCCCCGTGCCCTCCTCGCCCCCTGCCCCCTCAGTGTGCCCTTCCTGCCTGCAGCCCCACCCCCACCCCCGGTCCTGTTCGCGCCTAGCACCCTTCCGTGTCCTTCCACGCTCCCCCGTTGCGCCGCACACATCCTTCACGTCCCCTGCGCCTTCTGCCTCTCCTTGCCCTGCAGGACCTTCCTTCGTCCTCACATCCCCGCTGCGGCCCTGTCCCCTACGTCCCGCATGCCGCACCTCCACACCGCTCTGGGTACCGAGGTCTGTGTGCTCCTCCCCACGCTCCCCTTGCGGTTCCCCGCATCTCCCCACCTCCCCTGTCTCGCACCCCACGCCTCCTGACGGAGGTGGCACAGAGCCACCTGTGAGCCCGCCTGACCCTCTGAGCCTGACACTCTGCCCCGTCCCTGCCCAGGACGCCTGCACTGAACCCTGCACAGCCCAGACCTTTCTCTTCCTATCACTCATGTTTTGCACCAACCTTATTGTGGTGTAATTTTCATACCATAAAATTAAGCTGCTTCAAATGCGCAATTTCTACTAAATCCATCATCACAATCGATTATTAGAGCATTTCCATTACCTCAGAAATACCCCTCCTGTCTATTTCTATTCTATGTATTACATAACTGATTTTCAGATGTCAAACCAACCTTATATTCCTGGGATAAATCCCACCTGATTCTTTTTAATATGCTGCTGGATTCCATTTGCTAATGTTTTGTTCAGGATTTTTACATCCATACTTAGGAGGGATATTGGTCTGTAGTTTTCTTGTGGTGTCTTTGTTTCCTCGATTGTTTTCTGAAAGAGTTTGTGAAGGATTGCTGTTGTTTCCTTGTTCAATGTTTTGTGGAATTCTCCAGGGAAGCCATCTGATTCTAGGCTTCTCTTTCTGGGAAGATTTTTAATTACGATTTTGATTTCTTTATTTGTTAGGGCCTGTTCAGATTTTTCATACCTTAAGGGATGTTTGTCTTTCTAGGAATTTGCCCATTTCATCTAAGTTGCCTAATTTTCTGACATAAAGTTGTTCCAGGTATTCCCTTATTATCCTTTTAATTATTAAAAAATTGGTAATAACGTTTCCTCTTTCGTTTTTCATTTTGGCAATTTGTGCTTTTTTTTTCTTGGTCAGTAAAACTAACATTTTGTCAAAATTATTTTTATCTTTTCAAAGAACAACTTGATTTCATTCAATATTCTCTATTTTTTCTATTTTTTTTTTTTAATTTCAGTGATTTCCACCATCATCTTTATAATTTCCTTCTTTTCACTTGCTTTGGGCTCAGGTTGCTCTTCTTTTTCTATTTTTCTTAAAGTTGAAGCTTAAATTATTGATTTCAGATCATTCTGTTCTAACATAGGCATTTGCAGCGATAAATTTCCCTTTACACACTGCTGTAGCTGCATTCCATTACTTTTGTTATTCTGTTTTCATTTTCATCCAGCTCAAAACACTTTCCAATTATATTTGTGATTTCTTCTTTGACACATGGATTATTTGTAATTGTGTTGTTTAATTTCCAAATATTTGTGACTTTCTCAAATTTCCTTCTATTGTTGACTTCTGATTAAACCCTGTTGTGGTCGGAACACATACTTAGTGTGATGTTAGTTGTTTTATAGCCCTGTCCTGGAGAATGTTCCAGGTCCACCTGAGAAGAATGTGCTTTCTGCATCTGTTTGGTGGAGTGTTCTATTGTATCAATAATTGTACCCGTGGGATTTTTTTTTTTTTTTTTTTTTTTTTTTTTGCTGCATTGTGTCTTCGTTGCTGTGAGTGGGCTTTCTCTAGTTGTGGTGAGTGGGGGCTACTCTTTGTTGCAGTGAACGGGCTTCTCATTCCGGTGGCTTCTCTTGTTGCGGAACATTGGCTCTAGGTGTGTGGGCTTCAGTAGTTGAAGCACGCAGGCTCAGTAGTTGCGGCGCACAGGCTAGGTTGCTCCGTGGCATGTGGGATCTTCCCAGACCAGGGCTCGAACCCATGTCCCCTGCATTGGCAGGCAGATTCTTAACCACTGCATCACCAGGGAAGTCCCCCCATGGGATTTTAATTTATGGAGGTGACTGAGTGACAACACCCTTGAAAGAAGAATTTATTACCTTTATGTTTCTCAAGAGATTGGGGCATGACATGCCACACAGGGCCACGCCATGCCACACAGGGCCACATGGGAAGGACCAGTTTTAGTTGGGAGGCAGAAAGGAGTGAGAGGAGAGAGCCAGAGCTTTTATTGGGGGTTCTATGGGAAAGAGGAAGCAGAACAGAATAAACAGTTTAGGATTGACTAGTTTGAATAATTCTGGTGGGCTCTGGGGCACAGAAGCTGTCCCTTACTGTCTGGTACCTGGCCCTGGTTTGATTTGGGCAAGGGAATATTGCCTTAGTATGTGAGAGTTAGATATAGGAGGTGTTTGGTGATGTGGGCTCTGGATTGGTTAGTTTGCATATGAAAGGTGTGCTCCCAAGTGAGCCCTAGCTATCTCTAAAATTTGACTAGCCCTTGAAGGGGCAGTTTTACCCCAGTCAGTCAGGATACTAATGCCAGAGCATTAAAAATACAGAAAATAAGAAATATAGTCTGTACAATTGACACTGTGATGAATGGATGCCGTGAGCTAATGGAAAATATATATGTTGGTCTCCACCCCCAGTTCCTACACAGAACTCCTAAAAACCCTTCTAACTTCCTAAGTGATAAGAGCACTAGGAGCATCTTTTGTTCTAATGTTTGGTTTTTGACCCTGGCTCCTGACACCATGTTCCTAAATTCCTTGGAATGTCCTGAGTGATAGCAGCATTTTTTTTTCTAGTGAAGTGACTCTTGGTGGGCTCCATCATGGCTCCTGGATGGGGGCTGGTCACCAGAAAGACCAAACCATGATTAGAAGCAGGGAATTTTCAGCTCCACTCCCAATTTCAGAGAGGAGAGGGGCTGGAAATGGATTTAATAATTGATCATGCCTATGTGATGAAGTCTCCATAAAAATCCCCATAGGATGGAGTTTGGGGAGCTTCTGGGTTAGTAAACACATGGAGGTGATGGGAGAGTGCTGGACCAAGAGAGGGCATGGTACCTCTGTGCCTCTTCCCACATACCTTGCCCTACACATTTCTTCCATCTGGATGTTCAGCTATATCCTTTATTATATCCTTTTATAATAAACTGGTAAACAGTAAGTAAATAGTTTCCCTGAGTTCTGTGAGCTGTTCTAGCAAAATAATGGGATCCATGGAGGAGGAAGTCATGGGAACCTCCAATTTGTAGTTGATAAATGGAATATTTATAAATGGAATGGAAATTTATAAATGGAATATTTCCTGCCATATCAATAAACAAAGGATGTCACAGTCACCAGTCATTGCAGCCCTCCAACATGAGCTGGTGAGCCGTGAGGAAAGTCAGGGCTGAAAAGAATACCTGCCATCTAGCAGCCATCAGACTGCAGCCACTCCCTGCTGTGAGGGCTGAGGAAACTCAGGATGTGAAAATACTGGCCCCAGATGGCTAAGGTGCGTATCGAAGGAATGACTTCAGTGAGCCCAGACTCTTGCATCTTCCCATACATAGAAAAGCGCTAAATTCCTTACCTTGAGGTATCTGGTTCTCTTTTTGTAACAACAATCTTTTGATGTTCCCAATTGCCTGCTCTTTGTTGCAAAACTCCTCTATATCCTAGCTCCTACCCTCGCCTCCTTGGAGCAGTTTCTCAGAGTTTTCTGAAATGCTGTCTCCCGGGCTGCAGTCCTCATTTTGCCCCCAATAAAACTTAACTTGCCACTCTCACGTTGTGCATATATTCTTTTAAGTCAACATAGTCAAATTGGAGAGAAGCCTGGACACCCACCACTTTTGATTGGCATTTGAGGTGGGACTGAGCTCCTGTGGAATCCAATACTATTTCCAGGTAGATAGTAGCAGAACTGAGTTAAGTTGTAGGACACCCAGCTGATGTCACAATTGCTTGATGGGGGAAAACACACATCTAGTGTGAAGAGTGCTGTGAGTGTGGTAGTAGTGTTAAAAGAGAAGCACAGGAGGGAGAGTGAGTTTTTTTCCCACCCAGAGGCCAAATAGACAAATCTGGAACTTAAGAACACTAATAAAAACTATGGATGTCAGCTTTCTCAAGTTGGTTGATGGTGTCTTATAAGTCTTCTATATTCTTGCTGATTTTTTCTAATTATTATGTTATTGAGAGGGAGCTATTGAAATCTCAAGCTATTTTTGTTGAAGTGTCTATTTCTTCCTTTAATTCTGAGAATTCTTACTTCATGGGTTTTGAGGCTCTGATTTCAGGTGCATATATGTTTATAATTGTTATATCTTTCTGATGAATTAATTGACCTTTAATCATAAAGTGTCCCTCTTTGTTTATAATATTTTTTATTTTATTGTTTATTTTCTATTATATTAGTATAGTGACTTTAAAAGATATATCATTTCTTGTCCTTTTAACTTCAACCTATGTGTGTCTTTTAATCTAAAGTGTGTCTCTTGTAAACACCACTTATTTATTTATTTGTTTGTTTGTTTGTTTGTTTTTGCTTTTTTCCCCCAGTGATGATCTCTGCCTTTTGATTTGAGTATTTGATGTACTCTAGTATTATTTTATATGGCTTGCTGTAGGTCTATCACTTTGCTATTTATTTTCTATCACATCTTTTGTGTTATTCTGTAGCTCTTTACCACTTTCTTTTATATTAAATAAATATTTTCCAGTGGTCCACTTTAATCCTTTTATTAATTAATTTATTTATTTTTGGCTGTGTCGTGTCTTTGTTGCTGCACCTGGGCTTTCTCTAGTTGCAGAGAGCGGGGGCTACTCTTCATTGTGGTGCACAGGCTTCTCATTGCAGTGGCTTCTCTTGTTGTGGAGCTCGGGCTCTAGGTGTCCAGGCTTCAGTAGTTGTGTCATGTGGGCTTCAGTAGTTGTGGAACGCTGGCTTCAGTAGCTGTGGCTCACAGGCTCTAGAGCATAGGCTCAGTAGTTGTGGTGCATGGGCTTAGATGCTCTGTGGCATGTGGGATCTTCCCGGACCACGGATCAAACCTGTGTCCCCGGAACTGGCAGGTGGGTTCTTAACCACTGTGCCACCAGGGAATCCCCTAATCCTTTTTTTTTTAAATTAGGGAGCTCTTAGTGGTTACTTTTGGGATTGCAATATGCATCTTAATTTATCACAATTTACTTCAGATCATACTTACTTAATTCCAGTAAAAAATGGAAACATTTATTTATTATAGCTCCATTTACTCATTTAGTCTCCCCTCCCGCGCGTGTGTGTGTGTGTGTGTGTGTGTGTACATATTACCACTTCTTTTTTGTCCATTCATTTGTCAAAAAAAACTTAAGTCGTTTCCATGTCTTGGCTGTTGTAAATAATGCAATGAACATGGGGATGCAGATATTGTTTTCTTTGGTACATATCAAAGTTGAAATACTGGATCATATGGTAGTTCTATTTTTAATTCTTTGAGGAAACTTCATGCTGTTTCCATAGTGGCTATATCAATTTACATTCCCCCCAACAGTGCACAAGGATTCCTTTTTCTACACATCCTCACCAGCATTTGTTATCTCATCTTTTTGATAATAAGCATTTTAACAAATATGAGGTTATATCTCATTGTAATTTTGATTTGCATTTTACTAATGATTAGTGATGTTGAGCACATTTTCAAGTACCTGTTCACCATTTGAATATCTTGTTTGGAAAAATATCTCTTCAGGTCTTTGCCCATTTCTAAACTGGATTATTTATTTGCTATTGAGTTTTGTAAGAGTTCTTTATATGTTTTGGATATTAATCCTTTATCAGATATATCGTTTTGCAAATAAGTTTTCTCATTCCATAAGTTGTGTTTTCACATTGTTGATTGTTTCTTTTGCTGTGCAGAAGTTTTTTAGCTTGATGTAGTATCACTTGTTTTTTATTTGTTCCTTGTGCTTTAGGTGTCGTATTCATTAAAAAATCATTACCAAGACCTCTGCCAAGAAGATTTTCCCTTATTTTTTCTTCTAGAAATTTTATGATTTCAGGTCTTACATTTGACTCTTTAATCAATTTTGAGTTAATTTTTGTGAGTAGTATAACATAGGGGTTTAGTTTCATTCCTTTATATGTGCATATCCACTTCTCCCAGCACCGTTTATTGAAGAGACTGTCTTTTCTCCACTGAGTTTTCTTGACTCCCTTGTCAAATATTAGTTAACCATATTTGTATGGATTTATTTCTGAAGTCTTGATTATGTTCCATTGCTGTTTTTAATTCAGTACCATACTGTTTTATTACTATAACTTTGTAATATAGTTTGAAGCCAGGACATGTGATGTGTCCGGCTTTGTTTTTTCTTTCTCAGAATTTCTTTGGCTCTTTGGAGTCTTTTGTGGTTCTATATAAATTTTAGGATTTTTTTCCTTTTCTGTAAAAACCAATGTCATTGAAATTTTGATAGAGATGGCTTTGGGTAGTATGGACATTTTAACAATATTAATTTTTTCAATCCATGAGCACAGGATACTTCTCCATGTCTTTCAGTGTAGAGATCTTTCAACTTCTTGGTTAAATTTTTCCTAAGTACTTTATTGTTTTTGATGCTATTGTAAATAGGATCATTTTCGTTATGTCTTTCTCAGATAATTTGTTGTTAGTGAGTTTTGTAGTACAAGACTTGTAGTTTTAGTGTACAAGACTTTCACCTCTTTGGATAAGTTTATTCCTAAGTATTTTGTTCTTTTTAATGCTCTTTTAATGGGATTGTTTTCTTAATTTTCTTTACAGATTCTTCATTGTTAGTGTATAGAAATGCAACTGATTTTCATGTGTTGATTTTGTATTCTGCAACTTTGATAAATTCATTTATTAGTTTTAAGTGTGTGTGTGTGTGTGTGTGTGTGCAATCTTCAGGGATTTCTTCATATAAGATTATATTGTCTGTGGAATGAGATAATTGTCCTTTTTTGTTTCCAGTTTGGATGCCTTTTATTTCTTTTTTTGCTGAATTGCTCTGACTAGGACTTACAGTACTATACTGAACACAAGTGGTGAAATTTAGCACCTTTGCCTTGTTTCTGATCTTAGGAGGAAACCTTTCAGTCCTTGTTGATTTGTAGCTATGGGCTTCCTATATGACCTTTATTATGTTGAAGTACTTTCTTTCTCTTCCTAGTTTATTGAGAGGTTTTTTTCTTAAGAGTTTGAATTTTGTCAAAGGACTTTTCTACATTCCTTGAGATGATCCTATGGGTTTTTTCCTCATTCAGTTATGTTGTGTATTACATTAGTTGATTTTTGTATGTTGAGCTATACTTGCATCCCAGGAATAAATCCAATTTGGTCATGATGTGTAATCCTTTTAATGTGCTGTTGAATTCTCTTTGTTAGTATTTTGTTGCAAACTTTTACATGGATATTCACTAAGAATTTTAGTCTGTGGTTTCTTTCTTCTAGTCTTCATTTCCTTTGGTATCAGGGTAATGCTGGCTCATAAAATCAGTCTAGGAGTGTTCCCTAGACACAAAAATAGTCATTTTTGGCTGCGTTGGGTCTTCATTGTTGCACACGGGCTTTCTCTAGTTGTAGTAAGTGGGGGCTACTGTTTGTTGCGGTGCATGGGCTTCTCATTGTGGTGACTTTTCTCGTTGCAAAGCACAGGTGTGCAGGCTTCAGTAGTTGCAGCATGAGGGCTCTATGGCATGCAGGCTTCAGTAATTGTGGCATGTGGGTTCAGTAGTTGTGGCTCACAGGCTCTAGGGTGCAGGCTCAGTAGTTGTGGTGCACTGGCTTAGTTGCTCCACGGCATGTAAGATCTTCCTGGACCAGGGATTGAACTCATGTTCCCTGCATTGGCAGGTGGATTCTTAACCACTGCGCCACCAGGGAAGTCCCATGACCTAATGCTTCTTTAAATGTTGATAGAGCTTACCAGTGAAGTTATCTGTCCTGGGATTTTCTTTGTTGGGAAGTTTTTGATTAATGATTAAATCTCCTTACTAATTATAGGTTTATTCAGATATTTTTATTTCTTCATGATTTAGTCTTCATAGGTTCTGTGTTTCTAGGAATTTATTCATTTATTCTACGTTATCCAGTTCTTTTGCATACAGTTGTTCATAGTATTCTCTCATAATACTTTTTATTTCTGTTGAATCAGTTGTAATGTCTCCTCTTTCATTTCTGATTTTAATTATCTGAGTATTCTGCCTTTTATCATGGTTAGTTAAGTAATCAATTTCATTGTTCTTTGCAAAGAACAAACTCTTTTGTTGTTTTTCTGTATTGCTTTTCTGTTTTTATTTCATTTATCACTGTTCTAATTTCATTATTTCTTTCCTTCTGCTATATCCAGGTTTAGTTTGTCTTACTTTTCTCATTCCTTGAAGTGTAATGTTAAGTGGTAGATATGAGATATCTCTTCTTTTTTTAATGTAAAATTTACAGATATAAATCTCTTTCTTAACACTGCTTTTGCTGTATCTTATAAGTTTTGGTACTTTGTGTCTTCATTTTCATTTATATCCAGGTACTTACTAATTTTCCTCGGCATTTCTTCTTTGCTCCATTGGCTGTTTAAGAGTGTGTTGTTTAATTTCCACCTATATGTGGTTTTTTTCAGTTTTTATCTTGCTTGTTGAATTTTAGTTTCATTCCATTGTGATCAGAAATGATAGTTTGTATGATTTTCAGTCTTTTAAAATTGCTAAGACTTGTTTTGTGACCTAACATATGGTCTATTCTTGAGACTATTCCATGCGCACTTCAGAAAAATGTGTATTCTTCTGTTGTTAGATCAGTGTTCTGTATGTCTGTTAAGTTCAGTTAGTCTGTAATGTTGTTCAAGATTTCTATCTCCTTATTGATTGTCTGGTTGTTCTATCCATGGTTGAAAGTGGGATATTGAATATTCCTACTATTATTGTGGAGCTGTCCATTTCTCCCTTGAACTTCCTCATGTTTGCTTCATATATTTGGGACCTCTGACCATATATATATATTTGTTGTGTCTTCCTGATGAATGGAAGATATCTTTCATTATCTTTCTATAATGTCCTCCTTTGTCTCTTATGATGATTTTTTACTTAAAGTCCATGTTGTCTGATTTAAGTAGCTACCCCTGCTCTCTTTTGGTTAACCTTTGTGTAGAATACCTTTTTCCACACTTTTACTTTAAGTCTATGTATGTCATTAGATCTAACTAAAGAGAGTCTCTTGCAGATAGCTAACAGATGAATCTTGTCTTTTTACCCATTTAACCAATCTCTGTCTTTTGATTGGGGAGTTTAATACATTTATGTCTAATGTACTTACAGTTAGAGAAGGACTTACTATGCTGTTTTCTTAACTGTTTTCTGTGTGTCTTATAGCTACTTTGTCTCTCTTTAGCTCTTTTGCTGTCTTTCTTTATATTTCATTGATTTTTTAATATGCTTTGATTCCTTTCTCATTTTCTTTGTATCTTCTGTAGGTATTTTCTTTGGGGTTACGATGGGGAGTTCATAAAGTTTTTGCATTTATAACAATGTACTTTAAAGTGTTAACAGCTTAACTTCATTCACATACAAAAACTCTTCTCTTTACATCTCTTTCTGGAAGGGCCATTATTTTTCCTACCACAATTGCATATTTAGTTTTATAAGATATTGCCCATCTGTTTTCCCAGAATGACTGTAGCATTTTACATGTCCATCAGCAATATGTGCATGATCAAATTTCTCTGCATCCTTGCTAGCATTTGTCATTGTTCCTATTTCTTATTTTAGTTATTTTGATATTTATACAGTGATATCTCCTTAGGGTTTGAATGTGAATTTCCCTAACACCTAATGAAGTTAAAATCTTATGATATTCTAATTTGCCCACCGTAAACCCTCTCTAGTGAAACATTTGTTCATGTCGTTTTCTCATTTTCTAATTGCATTATTTGATTTTTCTCTGTTGACACTTGAGGGTTCTTTTTATATCCTACATACTAGTCCTTTTTAGATATATGATTTTTTTAAATTTTATTTTATATTAGAGTATAGTTTATTTACAATGTTGTGGTAGTTTCAGATGTACAGCAAAGTGATTCATTTGTACATATACATATATCGATTCTTTTTCAGATTCTTTTCCCATATAGGATATTGCAGAATATTGTGTAGAGTTTCCTATGCTATACAGTAGGTCCTTGTTGATTAATTTTATATATATAGTAGTGTGTATTTGTTAATCCCAAACTCCTAATTTATCCCTCCCCCTCACTTTTCCCCTTTGGTAACCATAAGTTTGTTTTCAAAGTCTGTGACTCTGTTTCTGTTTTGTAAATAAGTTCATTTATATCATTTTTTTTAGATTCCACATATAAGTGATATCATATGATATTTGTCTTTCTCTGTCTGACTAACTTCACTTAGTATGATAATCTCTAGGTCCATCCATGTTGCTGCAAATGGCATTATTTCATTCTTTTTTATGGCTGAGTAATATTCTATTGTATGTATGTACCACATCTTCTTTACTCATTCCTCTGTCAATGGACATCTAGGTTGCTTCCATTTCTTAGCTATTATAAATTGTGCTGCAATGAATGTTGGGGTGAATGTATATTTTTGAATTATGGTCTTCTCCAGATATATGCCCAGGAGTGGAATTGCTGGATAATATGTTAGTTCTATTTTTAGTTTCTTAAGGAATCTCCATACTGTTCTTCATAGTGGTTGTAACAATTTGCATTCCCACCAACAGTGTACGAGGGTTCTTTTTTTCTCCACACCCTCTCCAGCATTTATTATTTGTAGAATTTTTGATGATGGCCATTCTGACTGGTTTGAGGTGATACCTCATTTTAGTTTTGATTTGCATTTCATAAGGGTAGAGTCTTCATAAGTGGAATTAGTGCCTTTATAAGAAGAGGCTAGAGAGGTAGTTCACTCTCTTTCCATGATGTGAGGACACTTCAAAAAATGACCCTCTAAAAAGCAGAAACTGGGCACTCACCAAGAACCCAATCATGCTGGTACCCTGATTCAGACTTCTAGCCTTCAGAAATGTGGGAAATAAATATTTGTTGTTGTTTATGATTTGTTATGGCAGCCCAAGCTGAATAAGGTGCTTCCCATTCCTCCCTCTTTACAGCCCCTGGTAATAATTGATCTACTTTCTAACTCTATGAATTTGCTTATTCTGGACATTTAATTTAAGTGGCATCATAAATATGTGGCATTTTGTGCATAGCTCCTTTCACTGAGCACAATGTTCCTCAAATTCATCCATGTTGAAGCATGTGTAAGCATTTCATTCTTTTCTATGGCTAAATAATATTCCATTGTATGGTTACCAAATTTTAGTTATCTATTCTTCAGATGATGGACATTTGACTTATTTCCATCTTTTTTGGTTACCATGAAAATGCCACTATGGACATTTATGTACATGTTTTTGTGTAAACCTTTGTTTTCAATTCTCTTTGGTGTATACCTAGGCTTGAAATCACTGGATTATGTGGTAATTGTATGTTTAACTTTTCAAGGAGCTGACAAAGTGCTGGTCACAGCATTTGCATCATTTACATTCCTACCAGCAATGCATGGGGATTACAATTTCTTCACATCCTTGATAACACTTGTAATTTTCTGTTTTTTCTTTTTTTTGATTATATGAATCTTAGTGGGTAAGAAGTTATATCTCACTGTGTTTTCTTTTAATTGAAGTATAGTTGATTTACAATATTTCAGGTGTACAGCAAAGTGTTTCAGTTATATAAATAAATATATATTATATATACATATATATATTCTTTTATAGATTATTTTCCATTATAGATTATTACAAGATATTGAATATAGTTCCCTGTGCTATATGGTAGATCCTTGTTGTTTATCTATTTTATATATAGTAGTGTGTATCTGTTAATCTCAAATTCCTAATTTATCCATTGCCCCCTTTCCACTTTGATAACCATAAGTTTGTTTTTCATAAGTTTTGAGTCTATTTCTGTTTTGTAAATAAGTTCATTTGTATCAATTTTTTTTAGATTCCACATATAAGTGATATCATATGATAGTTGTCTTTCTCTGAGTTACTTCACATACTATGATAATCTCTAGGTCTATCCATGTTGCTGCAAATGGCATTATTTCATTCCTTTTTTATGGCTGAGTACTATTCCATTGTATATATATACCACATCTTCTTTATCCATTTATCTGTTGGTGAACATTTAAGTTGCTTCCAAATATTGGCTATTGTAAATAGTGCTGCTTTTAACTTTGGGCTGCGTGTATCTTTTTGAATTAAAGTTTTCATCTTTTCTGGATATATGCCCAGGAGTGGGATTGTAGGATCATATGGTAACTCTATTTTTAGATTTTTAAGGAACCTCCATACTGTTCTCCATAGTGGCTGCACAAATTTACATTCCCACCAACAGTGTAGAAGGGTTCTTTTTCCTCCACAACCTCTCCAGCATTTCTTATTGTAGACTTTTTCATTATGGCCCTTCTGACCAGTGTGAGATGATACCTCATTGTTGTCTTGATTTGCATTTTTCTAATAATTAGTGATATTGAGCATCTTTTCATGTGCCTGTTGGACATCTGTATGTCTTCTTTAGATAAATGTCTATTTAGGTCTTCTGCCCATTTTTTGATTGGGTTGTTTGTTTTTTTGATATCAAGCTGTATGAGCTATTTCTATATTTTGGAAATTAATTCCCTTTTGGTAACATCATTTACAAATATTTTCTCACAGTCCATACATTGTCTTCTCATTTTTTAATGATTTCCTTTGCTGAGCAAAAGATTTTAAGTTTAATTATGTTCCACTTATTTGTTTTTATTTCCATTACTCTAGAAGACAGATCCAAAAAAATATTGCTTCACTTTATTTCAAAGAGTGTCTGCCGATGTTTTCCTCAAGTAGTTTTATAGTATCTGGCCTTACATTTAGGTCTTTAATCCATTTTTAATTTACTTTTGTATATAGTGTTAGAGAATTTTCCAATTTCATTCTTTTACATGTGGCTATCCAGTTTTCACAGAACCACTTATTGAAGAGACTGTCTTTTCTCTATTGTATATTGTTGCCTCCTTTGTCAAAGATTACTTGACCATAAGTGTGTGCATCTATTGATGGGCTTTCTATGCTGTTCCATTGACCTATGTTCTGTTTTTGTGCTAGTATCATACTGTTTTGATGACTGTAACATTGTAGTATATTCTGAAGTCAGGGAGCCTGATTCCTCCAGCTCCATTCTTCTTTCTCAAGATTGTTTTGGCTATTTGAGGTCTTTTGTGTTTCCATGAAAATTTAAAATTATTTTGTTCTAGTTCTGTGAAAATGCCCTTGGTATTTTGATACAGATTGCATTGAATCTGTAGATTGCCTTGTGTAGTATGGTCATTTTGACAATTTTGATTCTTCCAACCCAAGAACACAGTGTATCTTTCCATCTGTTTTTGTGGTCTTCCATTTCTTTCATCAGTGTGTTATAATTTTCAGAGTATAGGGATTTTACCTCCTTAGGTAAGTTCATTCCTATGTATTTTATTCTTTTTGATATGATGGTAAATGGGACCCTTTTCTTAATTTCTCTTTCTGCTATTTCATTGTTATAGAAATGCAACAAGTTTCTGTATATTACTTTTGTATCCTGCAACTTTATCAAATTCATTGATGAGCTTTAGTAGTTTTCTGGTAGTGTCTTTAGTAATTTCTATGTATAGTATCATGTCATCTGCAAACAGTGACATTTTTACTTCTTCCTTTCCAACTTATACTCCTTTTATTTCTTTTTCTTCTCTTATTGCTATGGCTAGGACTTCGAAAACTATATTGAATAAGTGTGGTGAGAGTGGGCATACTTATCTTCTTCTTGATCTTAGAGAAAAGGCTTTCAGTTTTTCACCATTGAGCATGATGTTAGCTGTGGGTTTCTCATATATGGCCTTTATTATGTTGAGGTATGTTCCCTCTGTCCAATTTCTGAATAATTTTTGTCATAAATGGATGTCAATTTTTTAAAATATTTATGTAGGGGGCTTCCCTGGTGGCACAGTGGTTAAGAGTCTGCCTGCCAATGCAGGGGACACGGGTTCGTGCCCTGGTCCAGGAAGATCCCACATGCCGCAGAGCGGCTAGGCCCGTGAGCCATGGCTGCTGAGCCTGCATGTCTGGAGCCTGTGCTGTGCAATGGGAGAGGCCACAACAGTGAGAGGCCCGCGTACCGAAAAAAAAATTATGTATTTATTTAATTGGGTGCACCAGGTCTTAGTTGCAGGAGGCAGGCTCCTTAGTTGCAGCTCCCGGGTTCCTTTAGTTGTGACTTGCCAGTTCCTTAGTTGCAGCACATGGTCTCCTTAGTTGAAGCAGGCGGGCTTCTTAGTTGTGGCTCACTGGCTCCTTAGTTGCGGCAGGTGGGCTCCTTAGTTGTGGTATGTGAACTCTTAGTTGCAACATGCATGTGGGATCTAGTTCCCTGACCAGGGATCGAACCCAGGCCCTAGGCATTGGGAGCATGGGGTCTTATCCACTGCACCACCAGGGCAGTCCCGATGTCAAATTTTATCAAAATTTTTCTGCATCTTATGAGATGCTCATATGATTTTTAATTCTTCAATTTGTTAATATGGTGTATCACATCGACTGATTTGTGTATATTGAAGAATCCTTGTTGAGGATTTTTGTGTCTATGTTCATCAATGATATTGACCTGTAATTTTCTTTTTTTGTGATAGCATTTTCTGGTTTTGGTATCAGGGTGATGGTGGCCTCATAGAATGAGTTTGAAAGTGTTTCTTCCTCTGCAATTTTTGGGAATAGTTTCAGAAGGATATGTGTTAATTCTTCTCTAAATGCTTGGTAGAATTTGCCTGTGATGCCATCTGGTCCTGGACTTTTGCTTGTTAGGGGTTTTTTAATTACTGATTCAACTTCATTACTGGTAACTGGTCTGTTCATATTTCCTATTCCTTCCTGGTTCAGTCCTGGGAGATTGTACCCTTCTAAGAATTTGTCCATTTCTTCTAGGTTGTCCTGTTATTGGCATATAGTTTCTTGTAGTAGTCTCTTATGATCCTTTGTATTTCTTTCGCGTTGGTTTAACTTCTTCTTTTTCATTTCTGATTTAATTAATTTGGGACCTCTTCCTTTTTTTCTTGATAAGTCTGGCTAAACATTCATCAATTTTGTTTATCTTTTCGAAGAACCACCTTTTGGTTTCATTGATTGTTCCTATTTTTTTAAGTCTGTATTTCATTTATTTCTGCTCTGATTTTTATGATTTCTTTCCTTCTACTAACTTTTGGTTTTCTTTGTTGTTCTTTTCTAGTTTATTAAGCATAAGGTTAGGTTGTTTATTTGAGATTTTTCTTCTTTCCTGAGGTAAGCTTGTATAACTATGAACTTCCCTCTTAGAACTGCTTTTGCCATGTCCCATAGGGTTTGGATCACTGTGTTTTCATTTTCATTTATTTCTAAGTATTTTTTTATTTCCACTTTGCTACGTTTAGTAGCATATTGTTTAGCCTCCAGATATTTGTGGGTTTTGGCAGGTTTTTTTCTTGTAACTGATTTCTAATCTCATAGCTTTTTCACCAGAAAAGTTGCTTGAAATGATTTCAAGATATAATTTCACATAGAGACTGAAAGTGAGGGGATGGAAAAGGGTAGTTCATGAAAATGGAAATCAGAGGAATGCTGAAGTAGCAATACTTATATCAAACAAAATAGACTCTCAAATAAAAACTGTTATAAGAAGAAGATATAACAATTGTAAATATATATGCACCCAACATAGAGCCATAAAAGCAAATGTTAACAGACATAAACTGAGAAATCGACAGTAGCATGATAATAGTGGGGGACTTTAACACCCTACAGATGTTAACATCTGTAACACCCATGGACAGACCATTGAAGCAGAAAATCAATAAGGAAACACAGGCCTTAAGTGACACATTAGATCAGATGAAATTAATTGATATTTATAGAGCATTCCATCCAAAAGCAGTAGAATACACATTCTTTTCAAGTGCACATGGAACATTATCCAGGGAAGATCACATGCCAGGCCACAAAACAAGCCTTGGAAAATTTAAGAAAACTGAAATCACATCAATAAATGATACTTTCAGAGAAACCAATTGTATTCAAACACATTCTCACCAGCAATATATTGTAAAAGTTTTTGTAATATGATATATATGGGCTTTTGGTTACCTCAATAAATAATAAAGTGATACATTTAACATATAGGCAATTTAAAATTCATAGAGTGTGAAAACAATTGCTGTTTAGCTTGAATAAGAACATCAATCTGCTTTGGGTGGGGGCGGGGGGTCATGCTGACAATCCATGCTCATGTCATGTTGGCTATCCATCATGTTCATCTTTTGATTTGATGGTTACAAATGTTGAACTCCAGTAGCAGTAAGAATTCTGTCCTGAGATTGAGGCGTTCATCTCTGACTCCATCAACATCATCAGTACTGTGTGATAAAGAAAAGCATGCCAGGTTCATGGCATAATGTTGATGCCAACAAGACAGATATAACTTTTCAGAATTCTGAGGTGTTTCCAAGTATTTACAAAACTTCCCTTTCAAATATGTGGACAAAAATTTTGTAGACGGGGGACATCAGACAGCATAGACTTGCCATGCAATTGAGAACATGGAACTTCACATCTGGTGGGCACAGCTCTGCCCTGGCTGGCCTGCTGTGTTGCATGTGCTCCCGAAGACAGAAAGACTCAGTCATGGGCAGTGAATTTCAGGCCTGACTGTCACCATGATTTGCAGCAGAAATATATGTGAATGATATTTTTAGATATCAGTAGGAACTATATTTTAAATCATGTATGAAAATGTCTATGGTTTCTGTGGGTGACAAAGTCACAGGTATTGCTAACCTTATTGCAGTTTGTTGCTGACAACTGTAACCAAAGAAATGCTAGATTTTATTACAGGTTAGTGTACTTGAAAAGTTTACTTTTTTTCTCCTCAAGTTCATTGACCCATGGAATTGAGAGCTCTGCAGTGAATTGTGAAAAAGGAAGTGGTTGGGGATATGCCCAGAGCTGCAAGGAAGGTTCTTAGGGCCAGGGCAAGGGACCTTAACTCTTTTGCGGTCAGTGGGACATGACTGAAATGTGTCAAGTGAAAAAGTGATGGCTCAGATTTGTTTTAGATTCTGTGGGAGGGCGTTTTGAAGGGGATAAAGCCAGGGACAGGGAGGTGAGCAGGGAGACTATTTAAGAAGTTCAACTGAGAAAAGAAAGGACTTGAACTGAGGTAGTGACAGAGGAAGGAGAATTTGAACATATAATTTATACATTTAAACATTATGCTTACATGTATCTATATTGATTTATAAGTGGTGTACTTAATATTTATATATACCCATATACTTTGGAGATAAAGTGAGTGGGGTTGGTTGTTTACTTGATGTGGTGAATGAGTAAAGGACAGAAAGGTGGTAAGAGTGACTTCAACCTTTTTAGCTTGAGTGACTAGGTGGGTGGTGATGACCCAAATAGAAAATACAAAATGATGCAATTGATTTGAGACATGTTGGGCTTTGAGGGGAACCTATTTTTCATGCCCAAAGTAAAAATATATCAGGTGATGAAGAAATTATTGAACAAAGTAAACAATAGGTGGAATGAAGTTGCTTAGAAGAATCCATATGTTAATAAAAGTCATAAAGCTGGTAGCAAAGTATTTAATGCATGAACAAGATGTGGAGAAAGCTTGCTGTTGACAGTAATAAGGAGCTAAAAACGGAAAAACAGAATGTTATGGACTGCAAAGAACTAGGGTTCCTTACCCAGGGATACGTTTTGGGTTATTTCATGGGGATGGGAGCCATATTGGAATTTGAAATGAGGAGCACACCGTTGCCATGTGATGGTCATGGATAGTCACACAGGGCATGAGCAAAGAGAAGGTACAACCTTAGGATTTGGGAAATTTTAACTCACACCTCCCCTGAATATGAGATTTATATACCAAGTAGTTGCAGATGTCCCCACATGGGTGATCATAATTACTGTGATCAATAAAGTCACAGTAATTTGTAGTGATTGAATTCTTACTAAGTTTCATGCACAGTTTTACTCAGATTATCTTATTTGATCCTACAACTGCCCAATAAGCAATTTCTAATTTTTCTTACCTTTTTATGGATGAAGCTGCTAAGGCTCAGAGAGGTTCCATCACTTGTCCAGCATCACACAGTTAGTTAGTAAGGCCGTTGACCTTAGAGGCTGCTCCATTGACCACCATAATCAAAATGTTCCCAGTAGACCTCCTCATCCTTCCTTTTTTCCTGTCATGAATGTCACCACCAGATCTGACTCTCCCTTCTCAGCTGACTGTATGAGCTTTTTAGTAATTCTGCCAAGATGTGTGTTCTTCAAGCACTATCCTTCACTACACTGTTCAAGAAATTAAAAGGCTCTTTGTTGGATGAGGCCATGTTTCCCATGGGAAGATTCTCAGAAAACCAGGTTCAGGATATATTTATTAGGTATTACATGAAGAAAGGACCCTGTGGTCAAATACATTCCACCCCTGAGCTGTACTGAGATATAATTGATATACAAAAACTGCACATACTTAATGTATACGATTTAGTGAGTTTGGACATATGCCTACACCCATGAAGCCATCACCACAGTCAAGGTAATAGACATATCCATCACAACCAAAAGTTTCCTCCTGTCCCTTTGTTGTGTGTGTGTGTTTAAAATTGTGGTAAGAACAAATACCATGAGATCTACACTCTTAATAGATTTCAAGGTGCACAGTTAAGTATATTGTTTGTACTGTTAATGGTAGGCACTATGTTGGACGGCAGATTTCCGGAATTACTCATCTTCTGTAACTGAAACTTTATAGCTCTTGAAGAGCAACTCCCCGTTTCCCTGTCCCCCATCACCTCATAGCCATCATTCTACTGTTTACTGCTGTATGTTTCGCTGTTTTAGATGTCTTATATAACAAGGATCATGGAGTATTTGTCCTTCCGTGTTTGGCTTATTTCACATAGCATAATGTCCTCCAGGTCCATCCATATTGCCACAAATGGCAGGATTTCCTTCTTTTTTTTTTTTTTTTTTTTTTTTGTGGTATGTGGGCCTCTCACTGCTGTGGCCTCTCCCGTTGCAGAGCACAGGCTCCAGATGCGCAGGCTCAGCGGCCATGGCTCACCGGCCCAGCCGCTCCGCGGCATGTGGGATCTTCCTGGACCTGGGCACAAACCCATGTCCCCTGCATCGGCAGGCGGACTCCCAACCACTGCGCCACCAGGGAAGCCCTTCCTTCTTTTTAAAGGCTGATAAAACAACTCAAAAGCGGGTTTCCCTGGTGGCGCAGTGGTTGAGAGTCCGCCTGCCGATGCAGGAGACACAGGTTCGTGCCCCGCTCCACGAGGATCCCACATGCCACGGAGCGGCTGGGCCCGTGAGCCATGGCCGCTGGGCCTGCGCATCTGGAGCCTATGCTCTGCAACGGGAGAGGCCACAACAGTGAGAGGCCCGCGTACCGCAAAAAAAAAAAAAAAAAAAGTGAGTGAGGGAACTGAATAGATATTTTCCCAAAGACATAAGAATGGCCTACAGGTATATGAAAAGGAATACAGCATTGGTAATCATCAGAGAAATGCAAATCAAAACCACAATGAGGAATCCTCTCACACCTGTTAGAATAACTATCATAGAAAGACAAGAGATAACAAGTGCTAGTGAGAGTGTGAAGAAAAGGGAACCCATGTGTACTGTTGGTGGGGTTATAAATTAGTGCAGCTAGTATGGAAACCAGTATAGAGGTTCTTCAAAATATTAAAAATAGAACTGCCATGTCATCCAGAAATTCCACTTCTGGGAATATATCCTAAGGAAATGAAAACACCATGTTGGAGAGAGATATGTATCGCCATGTTCATAACAGCCTTATTTACAATAGTCAAGACATGGAGACCACATGTCTGTCCGTGTATGAATGGATAAAGAAGTGGTGTATATATTCACAAAGGTCTGTCCCTGTCTTCATCCACACTCTGCCTGGCACAAAGTGGTGATGGATGCTGTAGATCTCAGTTGCTGTTGAATTCAAGGAAGTGTACCACAACACTTGCCTCTCCACTGGCTGCAAATGTTTCTTTTTATCAACAGGACCCACTTGGGGGATCCCATGCCAGTTGCAAGTAACTGGGTTCCCAGGGGTGAAAGGGAGGAGGTGCAAACCTGGAGAAGTGTCTGGGTGCTTAAGTGGGACTCTTCACCCTGGCACCTGACCTGCTGGGGAGTGTCCAGCTGGGCTTACTTCTTTTGGCCTCTGCCTACCCACCCAACCCCCCTCCCTGACTCCTTCCATTGGGGGAGGTCTGCCATTCTCCCCTTTTTGACTCAAATCCCTATACTACCAGGAGGGGGAGAATGCCACGCTATCCACCTGCAGCCAGGAATAGCCCCTGCCATGGTCATCTCAAGCACCCAACCAGCATCTGCCCAAAAGTCAAATTCTAGCCTGATGGTCACTTTCTGTAAAGACTCCTGCAAGTTAAAACAGGTCTGGACATGAGTTTGCTCATCTACAGCATGGCTGTCATTATTAACTAAATTGTGGCCCCCCAAATTCATATGTTGGAGTTCCAACCCCCAGGACCTCAGAGTATGACTCTATTTGGAGACAGGGTCTTTAAAGAGGTGATTAAGTTGGAATAAGGTCATTGGCGTGGGCCTTGAACTTACACGACTGATGTCCTTCTAAGAAGAGGAGATTAGGACACAGACACATAAAAGGTTGACCATGTGAAGACATAGAGAGAAGATAGTCATCTACAGGCCAAGGAGAGAGGCCTCAGGAGAAGCCAGCCCTGCCTACACCTTGACCTTAGACTTCTAGTCTCCAGGACTGTGAGAGAATAAATGTCTGTTGTTTAAACTGCCCAGTCTATGGTATTTGTTATGCAGCCTGAGCTGAATGACATAGCAGTCATGATAGTTCTTACCTGAGAGCAGAGTAGGTGTGTTGTACACGTGAGTATAATATACAAAACTGGCAATGGCAGGTCTTGTGTTTGCCATCACCATCCCTCCACTATTAATTGTTTCAAACACTTATCAGAGGCCTGATGACCAGCATCTTTCCTGCTCTGACCGCCTCATGCTCACAGCTGACCCAGAAGATGTGAGTCTTCACTTTCATGCATGCTTTATGCATGGAGAAACTGAGGCATAAGGAGAGTGCACGAGTTGCCCAAGCTCAAGAGCAAGAAGCTGGAGAATCCCAGGTCTGAGTTGAAGCTTTCTCTATTCCCCCCTTCCAGTGAGCTGGCTCCTCCACCAAGCCTCAGTACACATGCCCGCTTCCTTTCATAGGTTATGTGGGCTTTCACTACTGTTGTCACCATTTTATTGAGGTGTGACTGACTACAGTAAACTGCACATTTGAAATACACTTTCTGATAACATACGTATATACCTGTGAAACTGTCACCACAATTAAGATACTGAAGGTATTTACCATTCTCAAGTTTCTTCTTGCCCCTTCATTATCCCTCCCTTTAGACTCCCTACGATGTGTGTGTTTTCCAAAACCACCAAGCAATTAGCTCAATTCCTACACTATCTACTTGGAGGTAGCATCAGACCTCACAGGTTAAGGGCTCAGTCCTAAAAGACTGCCCCCTAACTTCAGGTGCCATTTGAAAGTCTAGATTGTCACCTGTGCTTCTCACCAGTGGGCTGTAGATCAGAGGTTCCCACGAACCCCTCCTTGGGTTTGATTAATTTGCTAGAGTGGCTCACAGAACTCAGAGAAACATTTTACTTAGTAGATTACTAGTTTATTGTTAAAGGATGTAACTCAGGAACAGCCAGATTGAAGAGATGCATAGGGCATGGTTTGTGGGAAGAGGCATGGAGCTCCCATGGCCTCTCTAGGCCTGCCACTCTCCACAAATCTCCACACTTTCACTGACCTGGAAGCTCTTCAAACCCAGTACTTTTGGGTTTTTATGGAGGCTTTATTACATAGGTATGGTTGATTAAGTCACAGGTCTTTGGTGATTGATTCACCCTCTAATCTCTCTCTGGAAATCCGGGGGTGGGACTGAGAGTTCCAACTGTCTAATCATGGGTTGTTTTCTCTGGCAACCAGCCCCCATCCTTAGGGGTTTTCCAAAAGTCATCTCATTAACATAAACTCAAGTGTGGGGTTGACAGAGACTTGTTGTGAGCAACAAAATACAACTTTATGGCCCTCATTACGACAATTCCAAGGATTTCAGGAGCTCTGTGTAAGGAATGCGGTTGAAGACTAAATATATATGTATTATAAACCACACTATCACCCCCCAACTCCAGGCCTCCAAGAAACCACTGATCTGCTTTTTTTCCATATTGATTGGTTTGCATTTTCTAGAGTTCTTTATAAATAGAATCCTTCAGTGTATAAAAGTTTTAGTGTGCTTTCATTCTCTCAGCATGATTTTTCCAAGACTCATGCATACTGCTGCATCTATCAGAAGCTTAATCCCTTTTACTGCTAGTGTGGATACCAAGATTTGTTTATCCATTCACCTGTGGATGGATATTTGGGTTGTTTTCAAGTGTTTGGCTATTACAAATAAAGCTGCTAAGAATGTTTGTGAGTCTTTCTGTAGACCTATATTTTCCTTTCTCTAGATGAATGCCAAGGAGCAGAATGCCTGGGCTTTCTGTTAGGCATATGTTTAACTTTTAAAGAAACTATCAGTGTTTTCAAAAGTGGTTGAATCATTTTACATTCTGACCTGCAGTGTATGAGTGTTCTGGTAACTTCACATCTTGCCACCACTGGTAGGGCCTGTCTTCTACATTTTAGGCATTCTAATAGTTGTGGCATGTTGCTGCATTGTGGTTTTAATTTCCACTTCCCGAATAACTAACCATGAGCCTCTTTTTGTGTGCTTATTTGCCTCTGTATCTCATCCTTGGATAGTGTCTCTTCAAATCTTGTTAATTTAAAAAATATGTTTGTTTGTTTCCTTACTGAGTTTTGAGAGTTCTTCTATGTTTTCTTCTAGGAGTTTTATAGTTCTATGTTTTATATTATTTTTATCATCTGTTTTGAGTTAAATTTTGTGTATGACATGAATTATAGATTCAAAGTAAGTTTGGGAGGATATATTTTATCAAATTATTCCAGTACCATTTCCTGGAAGGACTATCCTTTCTCCTTTGTTAAAGATCAGTTGGGGGCTTCCCTGGTGGCGCAGTGGTTGAGAGTCCGCCTGCCGATGCAGGGGACACGGGTTCGTGCCCCGGTCCGGGAAGATCCCACATGCCGTGGAGCGGCTGGGCCCATGAGCCATGGCCACTGAGCCTGCGCGTCCGGAGCCTGTGCTCCGCAGCGGGAGAGGCCACAACAGTGAGAGGCCCGTGTACCACAAAAAAAAAAAGATCAGTTGAATATATATATATACGTGTGTATATATATATATGTATATACATAGATAGATCATTTGAATATATATATTGAATATATATATATATATAGCTCTATTTCTAGACTCTTTATTTTGTTCCATTGATTAAGCTTATCTTTTTATCAACACCACACTTTTTTTTTTAATAAGAATTTCTTTTATGTAAGCATGGCTACATACTGGATTTATCTCCCCAGTATGGGTCATTACCAATGTCGTGTTTCCAGAAAAGGTTTCTGTTATTATTACCAAGTTCTTATTAGCAATTGAAGTGTGGAAAATGTGACAACAGATTTTCTGCTAATACCACACTGTCTTGATTAGTACAGCTTTATAATAAATCTTGAAGTTATGTAAATTTAGACCTTCTTTTCTAAGTTGTTTTGGATATTATAAGTCCTTTGCATTTCCAAATGAATTTAGAATCAGCTTGTCAGTTTCCAGACAAAAATCTTCGTGGGGTTTGGATTGGGATTGCATTGAAATTATAAATCAATTTGGGGAGAAGTTTTCTGATCCATGAATAAGATGTATCTCTTTATCTATTTAGGTTCTCTTTAATTTCTCTCAGCAATGTTAGTTAGTTTTCAGTGTCCAGATCTTACACATCTTTTTATCCCTATGTGTTTAACATCTTTTATGCTATTGTAAGTGATACAGTTTTTTTATTGTATTTTTCCTTTTATTTTCTTTTTAAGAATAGGATCATACTGTTTAGTACTCTTTTTTTCCCCTTGAATATCTTTTTTAAAAATTGTCTTAGTGTCACATAACATACATAAAGTGCATATAAAGTGTACAACTCAGTGAATTTTTACATATGTATAGACGTTTGCAACCATTGCCCACATTAAGAGATAGAGCATTTCCAGCCCCCAGGAAGGTTCCTGTGCCCTCTTCCCAGCCATAAACCTTCCCAGAAGTAGCCTCTATCTGGACTTCTATCATGATAGACTAGCTCTGCCTGTCCTTGAACTTTATATAAATATAAATCTCCAACAGCATGTTTGTGTGTGAGTGTGTCTGGCTTTCTCTCAACATATTGTCTGTAAGATTCATTCTTGTCATTTGACTATATTTTCATGTCAACTGTTCTTCAAGGTTATTTTTCAGCTGCTAAACTGGTCAATATTCCCACAATGGACATTTAAATTAGTTCCAGATTTTCTTGTTATACCCAGCACTTTGAAGCCCAGCCTTGTAACTAGCTCTTTATACTCATCCCTGATTATTTGTAAACTTGTCATGGACTTGGTGGGCTCTCTGAGGCCCATGGAGGGAGTCGGGTTTCACAATCAATTGTTTTCAGTATCTGGAATGAGTTCTCGATTTTTCCATCTCTCACTCTAAATCACCTTAAAGAAGGATGCTAAGGAAGGAAGGAGAGGAGGGAGAGCAGTGGCCCTGCTAAGGGATCAGGGCTCTTTTCCCTTCACCCAAGAACCACCTCTTTATCCAAAAACTGTTCCAGCCAGCGTCCTCCTTTGGCCAGCAGGAAGCGTCGGAGGCTCTTAGTGCGTGGAGAAAGTCTCAGCCTGAGTTTCCCTCCTCCCATCCCGTCCCTGAAATAACTCCCCTAACATTTCCCAGCCTTCAACTCCCTTAATCCCAGCACCACGGCATTTCACAGATGCCGTCGTGTGACCAAAATCACACATCGAATAAGGAGCAGGATCAGAATTCAAACTCCAGGCCATCCAACTCCGTGGTCTTTGCTCTGGTCTACACCACTGATGTCCTCCGGTGCACGGTTTCACTGTCCACTTTGTATAAATTGGAGAGACTACAGACGTAAATTAGAATCTCCTCTCCATCGTTTATCAGCCACGTGCTGTCCCTGCGGTTAATCCACGTCTCCAAGATCTCAGGTTCCTCATCAATAGGATAATAATAGTTCCTCCCTCATAGGTGTATATAATACAGTTTATAAAATGTCAATTTCTGACTGTGTGCAAGCTTAGAAAAATATAATTGATTTTTAAAATATTGCTCTTGTATCCTACAACTTTTCTGACTCATTTATTAGTTCAAGTAGCTTTTTCATATATTCTGTTGGATTTTCTACATAGACCGTCATATCATCTGTAAATATAGACAGTTTTACTTCCTTTCCTATCTGGGTGACTTCTGTTTCTCTTTCTTTCCTTATTGCACTGGCTAGTACCCCCAGTACAACACTGAATATCAGTGGTGAGAGCAGACATCTTTGTCTTATACCTGATATTTGAGAAAAAACATGCTGTCTTTCACCATTAAATGTGATAAGAGCTGTAGGTTTTTCATAGATACCCTTAATCAGGTAGAGTAAATTTTATCTTAGCTTGCTGAGAGTTTTATTGGGAGTGATGTTCGGTTTTGTCAAAAAAATTTTGTGTGTTTATGAGGTGATTGTATGGTTTTTCTTTCTCTTTTCTTTTCTCCTTTCTCTATCTGTTAATATGAGAAATTATTGATTTTGGAATTTAAGCCAACCTTTTATTCCCAGAGGAAATCTCACTGGGTCATGATGTATTTTAATTTTTATATATTATTGGATGTAACTTGCTAATATATTGTTAAGAATGTTTGCATCTATGTGTGTTAGGGATATTGGTGTGTAGTTTTCTTTTCTGATTATATCTTTGTTGGCTTTTTGTATCAGAGTAATGCTGGCCTCATAGAATGAATTCGGAGGCATTGCCTCTTCTTGCACTTTCACAAAGAATTTGTGCAGAATTGGTAATATTTCCTCCTTAAATGTTTGATGGAGTTTGCCAGGGAAGCCATCCGGGGCTCGGTTTTCTTTGTGGGAAAGTATTTTTTTTTATTATAAATTCAACTTATTTTAAATAAATAAGTTTATCTATTCATTTTATTATACTTTTCAGAGTGAATTTGGGTAGTTTATTTTTTCAATATAGAAATGTTTATTATAATGATCTACTATTACCCTTTTAATATCTGTAGATTCTTTCCTGATGTCATCTCTCTTACTCTTGATATTAGTAATGTGGGTCTTATTTCTCTCTTGACCAGTCTGGCTAGACTTTTGTCAAATTTATTGGTCTTGTCAAAGAATCAACTTTTGGCTTCACTGATTTTTTTTTTCTTATTGCTTTTCCTTTTTACATTACATCAATTCCCATGCTGATAGTTATTATTGTTTTTCTGCCTACCTGGGGTTAATTTGCTCCTCCTTTTCTGGTTTCTTAAAGTAAAAGATGAGGTCACTGATTTGAAACTTTCCATCTTTTCTAATATAGGAAATTTTGTGCTATAATTGTTTTCATAGATAATTCTTTAGTAGCTTCCCACAAATTTTGATATGTTGTATTTTCCTAACTATCTAGTTCAAAATCCTTTCTAATTTTCATTTTGATTTCCTGTTTAACACATGGGTTATTTAGAAGTATGTTATTTAATGTCCAAAGATTTTGGAATTTTCCAGAGATCTCTCTGTTATTACTTCTAATTGAATTCAATTGTGATCAGAAAACATACTTTGTATGACTTGAATCCTTTTACATTCAGTGAGAATTGTTTTATGGTTCAGAACATGGTCTATCTTAGTAAATGTTATGTTTGCATTTGAAAAAGACGTGTTTTCTGCTGTTGGATTCACTTTTCTGTAAATGTCAGTTTGGTTCAAATCAATCAATCATGATTGATAGTCTATCAAAAGTTCTCTAAATCTTTGCTGATTGATTTGCTGCCTATTTATTTACCAATTATTGGAAGAGGGTGTATTGAAATCTCTAACTGTAATTGTGGATGTGTCATTTCTTCTTGCAGTGTTATCGGTTTTTGCTGTATGTATTTTGAAGTTCTATTATTGGGTGCACAGATGTTTAAGATTGCTATATCCTTCTGCTGAATTATCATAAAATAACCTTTAACTCTGGTAGTATTCTTTGCTCTGAAATCTACTTCTGTTATTCCTGTAGTCACTCCAGTTTTCTTTTCTTTAGTGTAACATGATATGTCTTTATCATTTTCCTATTAACTTATTTGTGTCTTGTTATTTTATTTTATTTTTTTACAACTTTATTGGAGTATAATTGCTTTACAATGGTGTGTTATTTTCTGCTTAACAACAAAGTGAATCAGTTATACATATACATCTGTTCCCATATCCCTTCCCTCTTGCGTCTCCCTCCCTCCCACCCTCCCTATCCCACCCCTCCAGGCAGTCACAAAGCACTGAGCTGATCTCCCTGTGCCATGCGGCTTTTTCCCACCAGCTATCTATTTTATGTTTGGTAGTGTATATATGTCCATGCCTCTCTCTCGCTTTGTCACAACTTACCCTTCCCCCTCCCCATATCCTCAAGTCCATTCTCTAGTAGGTCTGTGTCTTTATTCCTGTCTTACCCCTAGGTTCTTCATGACCATTTTTTCCCCCTTAGATTCCATATATATGTGTTAGCATACGGTATTTGTTTTTCTCTTTCTGACTTAGTTCACTCTGTATGACAGACTCTAGGTCCATCCACCTCACTACAAATAACTCAATTTCATTTCTTTTTATGGATGAGTAATATTCCATTGTATATATGTGCCACATCTTCTTTATCCATTCATCTGATGATGGACACGTAGGTTGTTTCCATCTCTGGGCTATTGTAAATAGAGCTGCAATAAATATTTTGGTACATGACTCTTTTTGAATTATGGTTTTCTCAGGATATAGGCCCAGTAGTGGGATTGCTCGGTCCTATGGTAGTTCCGTTTGTAGTTTTTTAAGGAACTTCCATACTGTTCTCCATAGTGGCTGTACCAATTCACATTCCCACCAGCAGTGCAAGAGTGTTCCCTTTTCTCCACACCCTCTCTAGCATTTATTGTTTCTAGATTTTTTGATGATGGCCATTCTGACAGGTGTGAGGTGATATCTCATTGTAGTTTTGATTTGCATTTCTCTAATGATTAATGATGTTGAGCATTCTTTCATGTGTTTGTTGGCAATCTGTATATCTTCTTTGGAGAAATGTCTATTTAGGTCTTCTGCCCATTTTTGGATTGGGTTGTTTGTTTTTTTGTTATTGAGCTGCATGAGCTTCTTGTAAATTTTGGAGATTAATCCTTTATTAGTTGCTTCATTTGCAAATACTTTCTCACATTCTGAGGGTTGTCTTTTGGTCTTGTTTATGGTTTTCCTTGCTGTGCAAAAGCTTTTAAGTTTCATTAGGTCCCATTTGTTTATTTTTGTTTTAATTTCCATTTCTCTAGGAGGTGGGTCCAAAAGGATCTTGCTGTGATTTATGTCATAGAGTGTTCTGCCTATGTTTTCCTCTAAGAGTTTGATAGTTTCTGGCCTTACATTTAGGTCTTTAATCCATTTTGAGTTTATTTTTGTGTATGGTGTTAGGGAGTGCTCTAATCTCATACTTTTACATGTACCTGTCCAGTTTTCCCAGCACCACTTATTGAAGTTGCTGTCCTTTCTCCACTCTACATTCCTGCCTCCTTTATCAAAGATAAGTTGACCATATATGCGTGGGTTTATCTCTGGGCTTTCTATCCTGTTCCATTGATCTATATTTCTGTTTTTGTGCCAGTACCATACTGTATTGATTATTGTAGCTTTGTAGTATAGTCTGAACTCAGGGAGCCTGATTGCTCCAGCTCCGTTTTTTGTTCTCAAGATTGCTTTTGCTATTCGGGGTCTTTTGTGTTTCCATACAACTTGTGAATTTTTTTGTTCTAGTTCTGTGAAAAATGCCATTGGTAGTTTGATAGGGATTGCACTGACTCTGTAGATTGCTTTGGGTAGTAGAGTCATTTTCACAATGTTGATTCTTCCTATCCAAGAACATGATATATCTCTCCATCTATTTGTATCATCTTTAATTTCTTTCATCAGTGTCTTATAATTTTCTGCATACAGGTCTTTTGTCTCCTTAGGTAGGTTTATTCCTAGATATTTTATTATTTTTCTTGCAGTGGTAAATGGGAGTGTTTTCTTGATTTCACTTTCAGATTTTTCATCATCAGTGTATAGGAATGCCAGAGATTTCTGTGCATTAATTTTGTATCCTGCTACTTTACCAAATTCATTGATTAGGTCTAGTAGTTTTCTGAGAGCATCTTTAGGATTATCAATGTATAGTATCATGTCATCTGCAAACAGTGACAGCTTTACTTCTTTTCCGATTTGGATTCCTTTTATTTCCTTTTCTTTTCTGATTGCTGTGGCTAAAACTTCCAAAAATATGCTGAATAAGAGTGGTGAGAGTGGGCAACCTCGTCTTGTTCCTGATCTTAGTGGAAATGCTTTCAGTTTTTCACCATTGAGGACAATGTTGGCTGTGGGTTTGTCATATATGGCCTTTATTATGAGGAAAGTTCCCTCTATGCCTACTTTCTGGAGGGTTTTTATCATAAATGGGTGTTGAATTTTGTCGAAAGCTTTCTCTGCATCTATTGAGATGACCATATTGTTTTTCTCCTTCAATTTGTTAATATGGTGTATCGCATTGATTGATTTGCGTATATTGAAGAATCCTTGCATTCCTGGAATAAACCCCACTTGATCATGGTGTATGATCCTTTTAATGTGTTGTTGGGTTCTGTTTGCTACTATATTATTGAGGATTTTTGCATCTATGTTCATCAGTGATACTGGCCTGTAGTTTTCTTTCTTTGTGACATCCTTGTCTGGTTTTGGTATCAGGGTGATGGTGGCCTCGTAGAATGAGTTTGGAAGTGTTCCTCCCTCTGTTATATTTTGGAAGAGTTTGAGAAGGATAGGTGTTAGCTCTTCCCTAATTGTTTGATAGAATTCGCCTGTGAAGCCATCTGTTCTTGGGCTCTTGTTTGTTGGAAGATTTTTAATCACAGTTTCAATTTCAGTGCTTGTGATTGGTCTGTTCATATTTTCTAATTCTTCCTGATTCAGTCTTGGCAGGTTGGGCATTTCTAAGGATTTGTCCATTTCTTCCAAGTTGTCCAATTTATTGGCATACAGTTACCTGTAGTAATCTCATGATCTTTTGTATTTCTGCAGTGTCAGTTGTTACTTCTCCTTTTTCATTTCTAATTCTATTGATTTGAGTCTTCTCCCTTTTTTTCTTTATGAGTCTGGCCAATGGTATATCAATTTTGTTTATCTTCTCAAAGAACCAGCTTTCAGTTTTATTGATCTTTGCTATTGTTTCCTTCATTTCTTTTTCATTTCTTTCTGATCTGATCTTTATGATTTCTTTCCTTCTGCTAACTTTGGGGGTTTTTGTTCTTCTCTCTCTAATTGCTTTAGGTGCGAGGTGAGGTTGTTTATTCGAGATGTTTCCTGTTTCTTAAGGTGGGATTGTATTGCTATAAACTTCCCTCTTAGAACTGCTTTTGCTTTCTCCCATAGGTTTTGGGTCATCCTGTCTCCACTGTCATTTGTTTCTAGGTATTTTTTAATTTCCTCTTTGTTTTATTCAGTGATCACTTCGTTATTAAGTAGTGTATTGTTTAGCCTCCATGTGTTTGTATTTTTTACAGATCTTTTCCTTTAATTGATATCTAGTCTCATAGCGTTGTGGTCGCAAAAGATACTTGATACAATTTCAATTTTCTTGAATTTACCCAGGCTTGATTTGTGACCCAAGATATGATCTATCTTGGAGAATGTTCCATGAGCACTTGAGAAAAATATGTATTCTATTGTTTTTGGGTGGAATGTCCTATAAATATCAATTAAGTCCATCTTGTTTAATGTATCATTTAAAGCTTGTGTTTCCTTATTTATTTTCATTTTGGATGATCTGTCCATTGGTGAAAGTGGGGTGTTAAAGTCCCCTACTATGCATGTGTTACTGTCGATTTCCCCTTTTATGGCTGTTAGTATTTGCCTTATGTATTGATATGCTCCTATGTTGGGTGCATAAATATTTACAATTGTTATATCTTCTTCTTGGATCAATCCCTTGATCATTATGTAGTGTCCTTCTTTGTCTCTTCTAATAGTCTTTATTTTATTATTTTTTTTTATTTTTAATTTTTTTGCGGTACGTGGGCCTCTCTCTGTTGTGGCCGCTCCCATTGCGGATCACAGGCTCCGGACGCGCAGGCTCAGCAGCCATAGCTCACGGGCCCAGCCGCTCCGCGGCATGTGGGATCTTCCCGGACCGGGGCATGAACCCGTGTCCCCTGCATCGGCAGGCGGACTCTCAACCACTGCACCACCAGGGAAGCCCAATAGTCTTTAGTTTCAAGTCTATTTTGTCTGATATGAGAATTGCTACTCCAGCTTTCTTTTGGTTTCCACTTGCATGGAATATCTTTTTCCATCCCCTCACTTTCAGACTATATGTGTCTCTAGGTCTGAAGTGGGCCTCTTGTAGACAGCATATATATGGGTCTTGTTCTTGTATCCATTCAGCCAGTCTGTGTCTTTTGGTGGGAGCATTTAATCCATTTATATTTAAGGTAATTATTGATATGTATGTTCCTTTTCCCATTTTATTAATTGTTTTGGGTTTGTTATTACAGGTCTTTTCCTTCTCTTGTGTTTCTTGCCTAAAGAAGATCCTTTAGCATTTGTTGTAAAGCTGGTTTGGTGGTGCTGAACTCTCTCAGCTTTTGCTTGTCTGTAAACGTTTTAATTTCTCCATCAAATCTGAATGAGATCCTTGCTGTGTAGAGTAATCTGGTTGTAGGCTTTTCTCTTTCATCACTTTAAATATGTCTTGCCAGTCCCTTCTGGCTTGCACAGTTTCTGCTGAAAGATCAGCTGTTAACCTTATGGGGATTCCCTTTTGTGTTATTTGTTGCTTTTCCCTTGCTACTTTTAATATGTTTTCTTTGTATTTAATATTTGACAGTTTGATTAATATGTGTCTTTGCATGTTTCTCCTTGGATTTTTCCTGTATGGGACTCTCTGTGCTTCCTGGACTTGATTAACTATTTCCTTTCCCATATTAGGGAAGTTTTCAACTATAATCTCTTCAAATATTTTCTCAGTCCCTTTCTTTTTCTCTTCTTCTTCTGGAACCCCTATAATTCGAATGTTGGTGCGTTTAATGTTGTCTCAGAGGTCTCTGAGACTGTCCTCAGTTCTTTTCATTATTTTTTTCTTTATTCTGCTCTACAATAGTTATTTCCACTATTTTATCTTCCAGCTCACTTATCCATTCTTCTGTCTCAGTTATTCTGCTATTCATCTCTTCTTGAGTATTTTTAATTTCATTTATTGTGTTGTTCATCATTGCTTGTTTCATCTTTAGTTCTTCTAGGTCCTTGTTAAATGTTTCTTGCATTTTCTCTATTCTTTTCCCAAGATTTTGGATCATCTTTACTATCATTATTCTGAATTCTTTTTCAGGTAGACTGCCTATTTCCTCTTCATTTGTTAGGTCTGGTGGGTTTTTATCTTGCTCCTTCACCTGCTGTGTGTTTTTCTGTCTTCTCATTTTGCTTATCTTACTGTGTTTGGGGTCTCCTTTTTGCAGGCTGCAAGTTCGTAGTTCCCGTTGTTTTTGGTGTCTGTCCCTAGTGGCTAAAATTGGTTCAGCCTGTTGTGTAGGCTTCCTGGTGGAGGGGACTAGTGCCTGTGTTCTGTTGGATGAGGCTGGATCTTGTCTTTCTGGTGGGCAGGTCCATGTCTGGTCTTGTGTTTTGGGGTGTCTGTGGAGTTATTATGATTTTAGGCAGCCTCTCCGCTAATGGGTGAGGTTGTGTTCCTGTCTTGCTAGTTGTTTGGCATAGGGTGTCCAGCACTGTAGCTTGCTGGTCGTTGAGTGAAGCTGGGTGTTGGTGTTGAGATGGAGATCTCTGGGAGATTTTTGCCATTTGATATTACGTGGAGCTGGGAGGTCTCTTGTGGGCCAGTGTCCTGAAGTTGGCTCTCCCACCTCAGAGGCCCAGCACTGACTCCTGGCTGCAGCACCAAGAGCCTTTTATCCACACGGCTCAGAATAAAAGGGAGAAAAAGTAGAAAGAAAGAAAGAAAGAAGGAAAGAAAGAAAGAAAGAAAGGGGATAAAAGAAAATAAAATAAAGTAAGGTAAGATAAAATAAAGTTATTAAAATAAAAAAATAATTATTAAGAAAAAAATTTTTTAAGTGAAAAGAAAAACTGACAGAATCCTAGGACAAATGGTGAAAGCAAAGCTGTACAGACAAAATCTCACACAGAACCATACACATACACACTCACAAAAAGAGGAACAGGGAAAAAATAATAAATATTGTTCTCAAAGTCCACCTCCTCAATTTGGGATGCTTCGTTGTCTATTCAGGTATTCCACAGATGCAGGGTACATCAAGTTGTTTGTGGAGACTTAATCCGCTGCTTCTGAGGCTGCTGGGAGAGGTTTCCCTTTCTCTTCTTTGTTCGCACAGCTCCCAGGTTTCAGCTTTGGATTTGGCCCCGCCTCTGCGTGTAGGTCTCCTGAGGGCGTCTGTTCTTTGCTCAGATGGAACGAGGTTAAAGGAGCCGCTGATTCGGAGGCTCTGGCTCACTCAGGCCAGGGGGAAGGAGGGGTACGGAGAGCAGGGCGAGCCTTTGGTGGCAGAGGCCGGCGTGACGTTGCACCAGCCTGAGGAGCGCCATGCGTTCTCCCAGGGAAGTTGTCCCTGGATCCCGGGACCCTGGCAGGGCTGCACAGGCTCCCCGGAAGGGAGGTGTGCAGAGTGACCTGTGCTCGCACACAGGCTTCTTGGTGGCGGTAGCAGCAGCCTTAGCGTCTCATGCCCGTCTCTGGGGTCCGTGCTGTTAGCCGCGGCTCGCACCCGTCTCTGGAGCTCCTTTAAGCAGCGCTCTTGATCCCCTCTCCTTGTGCACCAGGAAACAAAGAGGCAAGAAAAAGTCTCGCCTCTTCGGCAGGTCCAGACTTTTTCCCGGACTCCCTCCCGGCCAGCCGTGGTGCACTAGCCCCCTTCAGGCTGTGTTCACGCCACCAACCCCAGTCCTCTCCCTGCTGTCCGACCCAAGCCTGAGCCTCAGCTCCCAGCCCCGCCCGCCCTGGCAGGTGAGCAGACAAGCCTCTCGGGCTGGTGAGTGCCGGTCAGCACCGATCCTCTGTGAGGGAATCTCTCCGCTTTGTCCTCTGCATCCCTGTTGCTGCGCTCTCCTCCGCGGCTTCAAAGCTTCCCCCCTCCACCACCCACAGTCTCCGCCCGTGAAGGGGCTTTTAGTGTGTGGAAACCTTTCCTCCTTCACAGCTCCCTCCCACTGGTGCAGGTCCCGTCCCTGTTCTTTTGTCTCTGTTTATTCTTTTTTTCTTTTGCCCTAGCCAGGTACGTGGGGACTTTCTTGCCTTTTGGGAGTTCTGAGGTCTTCTGCCAGCATTCAGTAGGTGTTCTGTTGGAGTTGTTCCACATGTAGATGTATTTCTGATGTATGTGTGGGGAGGAAGGTGATCTCCGCATCTTACTCTTCCGTCATCTTCCCCCTCTCCAATCCTTAGTGGCTCTTATACTCATTAATGCTGGAGGATTCCCATGGATTCTTCCAATGAGTGTTCATTAAAAACCTAGTATGTGGCTGCTCTGAGGTGCTGAGACAGATTTTTAAAATTAGACATGCCCAACCTCCATGAGACTGGAATCTAATGGGAAGGCCACACACACACACACACACACACACACACACACACACAGAGCACTGAATCCTCTACAAAGCAAAATTAACTAACTATTGTTGTAAGGGCAAAGAGAGGTTAAAGAATATTTATAAACCAGTTCTAAAGTTAAAAAAATAAACAGCATTCATCAAGTGGGGACATGGTCCTGTTTGAATTAGAGTTAATCATATTCTGAATCTCTTTGTTATGAAGCTGAGTTCCTGACTATTTTGCTTTCTAAGAACACAAGACCTCCTGTGATGACTTCTAACTGCAAGAGTGTATTTTCATCTCCTTTGGGATGAAATCTTAACCTCGAGGGTAGGATTACTGGAATTTGTATTTCACCAGATTGTTCTGGAAATTATATTTCTGACTCTGTGTTTATTGTAAAGAATGACACCTGTTAGAACATATTTGGGGAGGAAATTGAATCTACTTATTTAAATTCTAAAGTCCACATCTAAATCAAATGAGTTACCAACACAGCATAGTGATTGAAGTATAGATTCCAGAGCCAACTGATTGGCCCAAATCTTCCACTTAATATGTGATCTTAGGCAAATGGATTAACATCTTTATGTCTCATTCTCTCATCTGTTTCTCATGCATGCATTAATAAACATATACTACTTAGAACAGTGGCTGGACAAGAGTAAGTGCTATGTAATTATTACCTTTTCTTATTCTTACAATTATTATCACTATCAACTCTACTACTACTGTGGTGACTAGTCACTACCTGACTGACATTCTTTCAGTGGCTTCACTTCTCTTGTTGGGGAGAAAGCATCAGGAGTTTTTGTCTCAGAATTTCTCCAAAAGGGATACATAGATTAAAATGTCAATGTAATAACAGATTCATTTTCTTAACAGAAAGTAAAGTCGACTACTTTGTCACTTCCCAAACCCAGCTTCTCCTGAAGCCAGAAACAATCATTGGAAGATCTTTCTCTTACATTTATGAAGGAAAAAGTTAATCTGAGTCCATTGATATTGATTAAGAATTACTACATGAGGTGATACAAACAGATGGCAGACTAGGAGGTCCCACCCATTGGTCCCCAACAAAAACAACAATTTAACAAGTACCCACAGATGAAAATAGTTCTGAGAATGCTCCAGAGTACACTTAAGAAATTGCAACAACGCAGTGTCACACAAAAATCAAGGAAAGTGGCATAAAAATGTTTAGAAAGCATTTTGCATTTGTTATCCTCTCTCTGACGCCAGCAAAGCTCATTGTTAAGAGGAATCCCTTTAGAGTGGGTCCCAGGGCCCCTAAATAAGCATGAGGACCTACACAAGCAGAAAGTGAAAGTTAAGACAGAATTATGAAACATTTGAACTTTGAATGTGTGCACTAACCCATACAGATCCCTTGGCAATAGGTGGAAGCCTTGCTGGCTCAAGATGTTTAAGGTAAATTTCTAACCAATCATTGGATAACCACTCAGCTATGCTGAACCAGAAGTGATTGTTAGGAAGCCTGGCTTAAACATAAAAGCAATAATTAAAAACTTTAAAAACCTGATCAGAGACTTCAGTGGCCACACACTGAACAGACTATATTAGTCCAGGCAAGTCATTAAACAAACAAACAAAATAGCAAAAACAACCTCTTGGGAAGATCAAAATCCAGAGTTGCTACAATATATTATCTAAAATGTTCTGTTTTTATTACCAGAAATGCAAAGAAATAGGAAAATGTAGTTTATACATTGGAAAACAAGCAGCCAATAGAGAGCCCAGATGTCAGACTTAGTAGACTGAGACTTCAAAGTTGCTATTATAAATATGTTCAAAGAATGAAAATAAGCCATGCTTAATAATTAAATGAAACTACTACAATAATACCTCACCAAACAGAGAATATCAATAAAAAAATAGAATTCTTTTTAAAAAGCCAAATAAAAATTCTAGAGTTGAAAAATACAAAAACCAAAATGAAAACTTCACTACACGGGCTCAAAACCAGATTTGAACTGGCAGAAGAAAGAACCATCACACTTGAAGATAGATAAAAGAGGTTATCCAGGGCTTCCGTGGTAGCGCAGTGGTTGAGAGTCCGCCTGCTGATGCAGAGGACACGGGTTTGTTCTCTGGTCTGGGAAGATCCCACATGATGTGGTGCATCTAGACCTGTGAGCCATGGCTGCTGAGCCTGCGCGTCCGGAGCCTGTGCCCCACAACAGGAGAGGCCCCAACAGTGAGAGGCCTGCGTACCGCAAAAAAAAAAAAAAAAAATGATTATCCAATCTGAAGAACAGAAAGAAAAAGAATGAAGAAAAATCAAAGGAGTATCAGAGACTTGTGAAATATCATTAATTAAACCAATATTCACATACCAGAAATCCCAGAAGGAAGAGAGAGAGGGAGTGCCCATACATAAAGATCTTTTTTCTCCAAACAGAGTCTGTAAAGCCTAGAAGAGGTGATTGTTCCTTCAAATGTGCATATACAAACACAAAGAAAAAAAAAGAAAAACAAAAGAAACATGACAGCACCAAAGTAACACAACAAATTTCCAGCAACTGACCTCAAAAAAAAATATGGAGATCTACAAATAGTCTAACAAATAATTCAGAATAATTGTTTTAAAGAGGCTGAGTGAGTTACAAGAGAACACAGATACGCATCTCAAAGAAATCAGGAAAACAATACATGAACAAAACAAGAATTAAATTGTCAAAAGTCAAAGACAAAGAGAGAATTTTGAAAGAAGCAGAAGAAAGAACAACTTAACACATACAAGGAGGCCCCCATAAGACTACCAGTGAATTCCTCAGCAGAAATATTGCAGGCTAGGAAAGAATGGGATGATATATTCAAAGTACTGAAAGAAAAAACTGCCAACCAAAGTTTTTTTACTGAGCAAAATTATCCTTTAAGAATAAAAAAGAGATAAAACCACTGGCATTTTTCACAGAACTAGAACAAAAAATTTCACAATTTGTATGGAAACACAAAAGACCCCAAATAGCCAAAGCAATCTTGAGAACAAAAAACAGAGCTGGAGGAATCAGGCTCCCTGACTTCAGACTATACTACAAAGCTACAGTAATCGAGACAGTATGGTACCGGCACAAAAACAGAAAGATAGATCAATGGAACAGGATAGAAAGCCCAGAGATAAACCCACGCACATATGGTCACCTTATCTTTGATAAAGGAGGCAGGAATGTACAGTGGAGAAAGGACAGTCTCTTCAATAAGTGGTGCTGGGAAAACTCGACAGGGACATGTAAAAGTATGAGATTAGATCACTCCCTAACACCATACACAAAAATAAGCTCAAAATGGATTAAAGACCTAAAGGTAAGGCCAGACACTATCAAACTCTTAGAGGAAAACATAGGCAGAACACTCTATGACATAAATCACAGCAAGATCCTTTTTGACCCACCTCCTAGAGAAATGGAACTAAAGACAAAAATAAACACATGGGACCTAATGAAACTTAAAAGCTTTTGCACAGCAAAGGAAACCATAAATAAGACCAAAAGACAACCCTTAGAATGGGAGAAAATATTTGCAAATGAAGCAACTGACAAAGGATTAATCTCCAAAATTTACAAGAAGCTCATGCAGCTCAATAACAAAAAAACAAACAACCCAATCCAAAAATGGGCAGAAGACCTAAATAGACATTTCTCCACAGAAGATATACAGACTGCCAACAAACACATGAAAGAATGCTCAACATCACTAATCATTAGAGAAATGCAAATCAAAACTACAATGAGATATCACCTCACACCTGTCAGAATGGCCATCATCAAAAAATCTAGAAACAATAAATGCTGGAGAGGGTGTGGAGAAAAGGGAACACTCTTGCACTGCTGGTGGGAATGTGAATTGGTACGGCCACTATGGAGAACAGTATGGAGGTTCCTTAAAAAACTAAAAATAGAACTACCATATGACCCAGCAATCCCACTACTGGGTATATACCCTGAGAAAACCATAATTCAAAAAGAGTCATGTACCAAAATGTTCATAGCAGCCCTATTTATAATAGCCCGGAGATGGAAACAACCTAAGTGTCCATCATCAGATGAACGGATAAAGAAGATGTGGCACATATATACAATGGAATATTACTCAGCCATATAAAGAAACAAAATTGAGCTATTTGTAATGAGGTGGATGGACCTAGAGTCTGTCATACAGAGCGAAGTAAGTCAGAAAGAGAAAGACAAATACTGTATGCTGACACATATATATGGAATTTAAGAAAAAAAAATGTCATGAAGAACATAGGGGTAAGACAGGAATAAAGACACAGACCTACTAGAGAATGAACTTGAGGATATGGGGAGGGGGAAGCGTAAGCTGTGACAAAGCGAAAGAGACGCATGGACATATATACACTACCAAACGTAAGGTAGATAGCTAGTGGGAAGCAGCCGCAGAGCACAGGGAGATCAGCTCGGTGCTTTGTGACCGCCTGGAGGGGTGGGATAGGGAGGGTGGGAGGGAGACGCAAAAGGGAGGGGATATGGGAACATATGTATATGTATAACTGATTAAATCTGTTATAAAGCAGAAAGTAACACACCATTGTTAAGAAATTATACTCCAATAAAGATGTAAAAAATAAATAAATAAAAGAATCAGTTATAAAAAAATAAATAATAATGTTAGCAAAAATGGCAGAATAAGGACTTCTGAAAATAAATTTTATATCCATAAAAGCAATGAGAACACTGGACATTTTTCCAGAATCAACTTTTTCAGAATTCTGAAAATCAAACAAAGGCAATCTGGGGAGCATTTACTCGAGAAAACAGAAAGAATCTTACTAAATCAGTGAGCTTTGTGGCCTGTTAACTGGTCATTTCTTACTGTCGCTTCTCTTGTTTTGCTATAACCTTGAAAACCAACACCTGCAGTGGTGACAAACAGGAGCAGGGCAGTAACTAGAGGGGTGGGACCGCACTGGATCGCCTTCAAAGACCAATCCCCAGGGAATTATCATGTCATCTGTTTGTTGATTCCCTGGAGGACCCCACTAGCAAGACCATATATATTTGATCTGACTCAGCACTCATCCAGTACAAATAGGCCCCAAGGGCATTTGCTAAAAACAATCAAAGGCAACTGTTGGAACATCATGACCGCCAAAAGCAACACATAATAATTGGGTAAAAACTGGCTAACCAAAAAGCTTAAAAAGAAAACATGGGGAATGAGATGTCTACAGCAGACTCTGAAAAGCTCTCACATACTTCTGGGATTCTTGAAGGCCATGTGCTTTCATAGGATTGTGCATACTCTCAGAGATGTGTGCTTGCTCAGGAATCACCTGAGAAGCCCTAAGCACTCACTTCTGGTTAACATGGAGGCTCAACACAAGCTGGAAGTGAAGGCTGAAATGAAACTGTACACTGCCTGACTGAATGCTGAAGGCAAGTTCCAACATACAAACTGAGGTCCACCACAACGACTGGGAGACTTATTGGGGGACACACTTCCTGAAGGAAGAGGGAAAATGAGTTATTGTTCAATTGGTACAGAGTTTCACTTCTGCAAGATGAGAAATTCTTTTGCACAACAATGTGAACATAATTAACACTACTGAACTATATACACTTAAAAATGGTGAAGATGATAAATTTTATGTTATGTGTTTTACCACCTTTTTTAAAAAAGACATAATAGCCTGGCAATCAATGAAGTCTTGTAGACAAAGTCATTTTCATGGTTCATTTGAAAAGTTTCAATGTTGTGCATGCTTCCACAGTTTGGTGTACTAAATTTGTTTTGTTTTTAATTTTGTCTAGTTTCTCAACAACTACAAGAATTTTGAAATGTCATCCAGAATAACCAGGACAACTTTCATATCCTTTCTAGTTAAAAGATTCATGAATGGTTCTGCAGTACTAGAGTAGACAAGGTAGACAATCTGTTCAAGTGCTTCCCCAATTGTGGGATTGGTGACAGACCATAGTTTCATTTTGTACCTTCAAGTCTTCCTTTGGGAATATGCCAACAAGGAATGTCATCTGGCCTTGACTGCCAGTTGTGATACTTGATATTGTCTACACAGTCTTCTACTGTGTTAAGTTTTGGCATCATTTAGTGGCCTGGGATAGACTGCACATGATCCTACATCAATTACACATGTTCCTACATCAATCATACATCAATTACAACCTGCGACCAAACATCTGTCTAAGTGTAAATATTTCCTTTAGCTCTTAAGAGAGGAATCACAATTGGCCATTCTGTAGCTTCTGGAAGCTTCACAAACTGTTTTCACAACCACTCAATTAATTGATTTGGACCATCAGTAAGGTAAAAAACACCTGGTTAATATTTCAGGATAATCATGATGCAAGAGATGAAAACTGAAAAGTAGAATTTGATGAACAAACTTCTCCTTAAGACAAATGTTTTAAAGTGTCCAGGCTAGATTTCTAAAGATGGAAATAATGCACCAAAGGTATAAACATTTTTAAACGTTCACTCTGAAAGTATTTCAAACCTACAAAACAGTTCCAGGGGTACAGATAGTTCCCTTTTACCGATCTTCCCCAGATGCTGACATCCTGCATAACCACAGTACAGTTGTCAAAGCCAGGAAATTAATATTTATAAAACAGTATAGCTACAGATCTTATTCAAGTTTCACCAATTGTCCCACTAATGTTCTTTTTGAAAGCTTTTTTGTGGAACCTGGGGAGTATCACACATCACATTTGTTATACTTCCTTGGTCTCATCTAATCGTGGACAGATCCTGATTTTGTCTTTTACAGCCTCAACACTTTCAAAAGGTATTCACCAATTGTTTTGTGGAATGTCCCTCAGTTTGCATTTGTCTCATGATTTCTCATGATTTAGAATTCAGGCTGTACATTCTGGGCAGGAATATCAGTGTACCTACCATGCTTGGGGAGAGTGGGGTAGGACACATGATGTCTCTATCTCAATACTGGTGGTATTAACTTTGCTTGGTTGTGGTGGTGTGCCTGATTTCTCCACTAAGCAGTTTCTGTTTATTCCCCCTGGATATCTTGTGAGGAAATGCTTTGCCCTCCTAAGTTTAGCATCCACTGACAGTTCTTGCCTACAAAATTACTGCTGTGGTGTTTGCCAAATAGCAGTATTTTGTTTCCATCCTTCCTTCTACATTTATAATTAGGATTCCACTGAAGGGAGGATCTGCCCCTTTTATTTATGTATTCACATCACAATGGACCAAACATTTCCTTTTCTATGGGTATGAACAATTTTTAAGATTTTGGATGGACCTGATAAGTTGCCTTCAGAAATAGTGTACAGATTTACACTCCCTCAGATACTACGAGTCTGTTGCCTTTCTATACCCATACCAACAGTAATTATGTACAAATAAATTCATTTGTTTAAAAAAAGGATATCTAGTAATTACTTACCTTTGCAGTTTATTGCCTCTTATGTATCTTCACTGTTCATTTGTTTTTCATCTTCCATCATTTGTTATTTTTATTTATTTATTTGCAGTACGCGGGCCTCTCACTGTTGTGGCCTCTCCCGTCGCGGAGCACAGGCTCCGGACGCGCAGGCTCAGCGGCCATGGCTCACGGGCCTAGCCGCTCCACGGCACGTAGGATCTTCCCAGACCGGGGCACAAACCCGTGTCCCCATGTCCCCTGCATCGGCAGGCGGACTCTCAACCACTGCGCCACCGGGGAAGCCCCCATCATTTGTTATTTTATATAACATTGTACATTTTACCCTTGTCACCTATGTGTTTACGAGATCTTTTTGCACTGAGGATATTATTACAGATGGAATTATTTGTAACATATTTTCTCAATTTCTTTGCATTTTACCTTTACTAATGAATGTCAATTTTACAGTTTTATATGGTCAAATATATTGATGTGTTCCTTTTTTATTTGTGCTGTTGTAGAAAGTTCTTTACCAAATAAAGATACTCAACATGCTCTCTTAGATTTTTGATTAAGTCCACATTTTTATATGTATTTCTTTTATTCTTCTGGATTATATTCCACTAGGATTTCCAACATAAACTTTTTTCTTTGTTTCAGTATTTTCCCCCAAAGTTCAGGAATTTTTAAAGGTAGAATTTAAATCACTGGGGAAATATATATATAACTTTTAATATTAATATGATGCTAACCATCCATTTGGGGGAAAAAACTCCCTACTTCACACTATTTATAAAAGTGGATTCCACATGGATATGTGTATTAGAAAAATATTTTTTATCAAGAAAATACAAACTCTACAAATCTAGTCAGCTGGATAAATACATGGCAGATTATCTATCCCTGGACAGTTTGTTAGCATTAGATTAAAGTGAAATAAATATGATTAAGATATCCTTCATCATATTGATACAATATTGCCTATATCTTAGATTATAACTGAGAGCGTATACTATAAAATCTTTTTACTGTTCACGAAAGTTTCTCTAAAGTTTTTGGTTACGTTCAAGTCTCCTTATCAGGACAGCTATACCCCAAAGCAAGATTTTTATTTGAATAAAAAGGGGCCCATAAGTTGAAATAAATAACAGTATAAAATATATATTTACAAACATTTATGTTTACTAACATAAATATTAATTTATATTACATGTAGGCATAATAGAAGATGATAAAAAGATAACTCTAATGAAGACGAGGAAAAATACAAAACCAAATCAGGGATTCAGGTCTCTTTTTGTCAACACAACACACAAATGCCCCAAATGCTATATGTAATTAGCTGTAAACATCTCATAACAAACCAAACATCCAGGGGGCTCCCTCTGCCCAGGATGCATTACCGGATGTGGTACGCCCTGAAGCACTTGGCATGGACGCCCTTCTGGCACTTCTCACAGCGGGTGTTGGTCTGTGAGTGGCACAGGGCACACCGGGTCCTCTTGTCCTGGTGGATGATCCAGTGCCCAATCATGTCAAAGCGGCTCTCGGTTTCCAGCCGCCTGCTTCTCCTCCCTTGGGATGATGTATCCGCGTTACTCTCAAGGTACACGCAGGCCACATATCTCCGGAAGGCCAGAAGGTCCACCTGGGCATCACGGCAGCATATCCTGTGCAGCTGCCATGCATTGTTAAGAGCAGCGTCAATAACATAGCCAATGAAACTCGAGTACCACTTCATACCCCGGATCTTCACCTTGTACTTGGCAATGTTCTGGTCCATGCGGCCGACACCCCCGACCTTCTCCTGGTACAGCCTCAGCAGGGATGGCTGATGAACCTGGGCCTGCGTCTTGGCTGCTCCCGAGTGATGGTTGGTCAGCCCCACTGGCTCTATGCCCACAGCGTTGGAGCAGATGTTGACCACACTGCTATCATGCCAGCGGCACACGATGATCTCCTCACTCTCATCAACTTTGTAATCAAACGAACCCCTCTTCATTCTCTTCAGTTCTTTGGGATCTTTAAGGGGACATCGTTCAGTTCTGTACTCACGAACAGTTCCTGTGGCCTTCACTCCTTTCTTCCTTAAAATGGACATCAATTTGACACTTGTAAAAACCTTGTCAAAAAATATGTGGTATGGCAGACACCCACGTGTCTGAAGTGCATCCACAAATTTCACCACCATACTGCCTCCTAGGTCCAGGCCCCTGTCTGGCTTAGTGAACAGTGTGCCCTGTGAGGGCTCGAACCACACCAAATAGCCCCTGCTGGTCGTCCCACACCAGATCTTGTAGCCCAGCCGCACAGGTTTCCCCGCAGGCAGATGCTTGGACCCCCGGTGTCCAAAGTACTCACACATAGACTCGCCAAAGCTGTAGAACTCTTCCAAGGGGGCATGCTTCTGGAAATTGTAGTTCATGCGGACAATGAGAGGCCTCACCTTGGCAAACCTATCACTTTCATCAAGCTCATTGTTATCTGCAAAATGCAGGTATGAGAAGATCAGTTCAAATCTGTCCCTTCTAATTGCATCAGCCACAAGATGATGATGTGAATCAGGGGATGTTTCCCAAAACATCCTTCTCCTTGGATAGGAGATATACCCACTTAAAATCAAAATGCCCAAAACACACTTCAATTCCTGGGCTGTGAGACCCAGGTTGACATTCTTCTGCCAAGCATAACGATTGGTTTCATTAACAATGAAATTAATTGTTCCTTCATCAAAAAACAATTCAAAGAGGCCGACAGGACTCAGTTCCTGGCTTTTGAGATCCTCCATATGAGGATCTGATGCTGTCCAACTGGTGAAGTCCGGGCAGATATCTCTTTTGGTCCAAACATGTTGAGGTTCCACTACTGCCTTTTGCTTCTTCATGGCTGGCTGCAGCTGCAGGTCATCATCATCCTCCCCGGTGCCAGAGTCCTCAGGCACAACAAAGGCATGCAGCACATTGCCAGGCAGGTGGGTTCCTCGCCGGCCATCTTCGTCACCTGAGTCCTCATCAGTGAAGTCCCCTGAAGCATTGTTGGGTGGTGCAATGAAGATCTCCTCCCTACTCTGGCCAGACTCCTCCTGCTCCAGAGCATTCAGAACCTCAAGCAACTTCATGGACTTCAGCTTTGAGCTGGTTCTTCTCCCAGTAGTGAGGCTGCTGCGATGACAGGAAACAGAAGGAAGAGAGGCCATGCAGGAAAGCCAGTGCTTCAGCAGAAAACTCCACTAAAGCATTGACCAAGAGGAGGGCACTCCCACTGCAACAGCATCTTGGACCTAACACCATAAGGCATAGTGCCAGATAAGTGAATTTTCCAGACAAACACAAATTATTCATCTAAGTGCAGAAGTATTTTAATGAAGGGAGACATTCTAAAGAGGTATTCCATACTTCCTTTCCTTCTTAAATAAAGTGTCTGAATAGAGGATCCCCTTTAGTGATGAATCCAGGTGCCACTGTTATCACCTGGTTAACAGTAACTGTCAACGGGAAGGCTCAGCTGCTGAAGTGACATCCACCGATGCCTCCTGACTCAGTGGCCCTAGCAGCTCTGCTTTCATGCTTCTGCCTTATCTGTCTCTTCCCTTTTTCTTATTCACTTGGCATATATAAGTTTCCTCACCTCCCAAATACACAAACTCTCCCGACTTGAACTCTCACTACCCAAATTCAGGACCTAAATAGGTTCAGACAGATTTTCACAAAGCTCCCTCAACATCTGATATCCTACTGCACACTAACGTGCTAAATAGATTTGGAAACATGGAAAGCCCTGCTATTCTAACTCTCCCTGTGCATGTAGGAACCAAATACAAGAAATATTTGTATTTAGTGGGCACCAACCACGAGCAGGTGCTGCCCAGGGGCTGGCAGTGGGCACACTCCACTCCCTGACCTGCATAGCACTTGTTTCCAAATGGAGGAGACAGATGACACATCAACAAACACGTAGCTATGCAGGACGGCATCAGGTAGCGATGAGGGCCATCCTGAATGAGGGATAGAGAGTGCAGCAAAGGAATAGGGCTGGGGGTGCTACTTGAGATGTATGATGAGGGAAGGCTCACAGGGCAGATGGCCTGGAGAGGTGAAGGAGTGAGCCTTGCAGACAGCTGGAGACTGGGTGTCCCAGAGGGAGAGAAAGAACTGTAGGTAGGTACGAGGCCCTGTGGTTGAAGGGACTTGATATCTATGAACAGCAAGGAGGTTAGTGACACTGCAGGTGTAGTGAAGGGAGGAGGGCAGAGCAGAGGTAGCTGGGTCCAGGGCCGAGGCCCCACAGGGTTCCAGAGGTCCTCATCAGGCCTTCCAGTCGTATTCAGTTATCACAGGAAGCCCCTGAGGGGATAGAGCAGGACAGTGAGGGGTCAGATACATTACTCTGGCTATGAGAATAGACTGGACTTGGGAAGGTGGGCACTGCTGCTGCCCTATGCCTTGGCCTCTGCATGAGAAAAGCCATGTACCAGAGGGAGGATGCAGGCTTTACCACAAAGGCTATTTCTCTGCCTGCTCTTAGGCTTTGGAGTTTAAGCTGCATTAGAGATTCATTCCAACCTCCCTTCCAGGACACTGACTCCACCAGCCACCCCTGCTGGAGGCTAGAGCACAAGAAGTCTGACCTCTGGGGATACGAGGTATGCCTCAAGCTCTCCATGGCCAGCCAGAAAGGGAGAGGAAACCTGAAGCTCTTTCTTTCCATGGACCTCGAACTAAGACACATTCTGAAAGGGTAACAGCCATCTTCATGCCTCCCCTGACCTCCCCTGGTCTACAGCAGCAGATCCAGGCCTGCCCAGCCACAATCTCTGCTAGTCTCACCACTCAAACAGGCCCTCAAACACCTCTGTGCATACCTGTTCAAACCCTTAGAGTGAGAAAGCCTGCAGGAACTGAGGCAGCCCCACAGACAACCATCTTGTGTCTTGAAAGATGAGGAAAGTAAATCACGTTTTTAGATCAAGTGCAGAACTAGAGCTACACAGCTGCACCCGTACTGTACCATACACACTCCTTTGTCTGCCTTGTCTTTTCTCCAGTCTCCCTCTCTCCTCTCCCTCCTTGGTGCTTCATAGACACCACAAGTGCTTAGGGTGGCCAGCAGGACTGAGAACTGAAAATGTTATAGACTTGGTCTTTCAAAAGTAGAGAAGTAAATAATTAGCCTTGCATAACATGGGTGTGAACTATGTGAGTCCACTTATACATAGATTTTTTTCGGTAAATACGTCCTGGAATACTACATGATCCTCAGTTGGTTGGAACCGCCAGTGCAGAGGGCCCGATTATAAAGTTATACACAGATTTTCAAATGTGCAGAGTCAGCACCCCTAATCCCCATGTGTTCGAGAGTCAACTGTACTTGCATAGAGCCTTTCATCAAACATTACTCCTACCTTGATGATGAAGCCATGGTATACTGTGAACATGAGGTTGTCTTTACTTGCAGAGTCTAAGAATCTGTAAGACAACAGAAGTCAGTTTTAAGAAATCATATCTTAATTAGCAAAGGAATAGGACCTTCTCTACCATTTAAGGGAAAAAAAATCTCAAGATTCACTATCAACCAGAGGGAAATGGATCAAGTACACACAGGAAATGATGTGTAGTTGACTGGCTAGCCAGAGAGAAAACGAACAAGCTCCCCCATCTCACACCTCACAACAAAATAGTCAGAACTACTGGCATTTTGTTTCTTGTGGGGGGCTGTCCTATGTATTATGTGATGTTTAACAGCATCCTAGGCCTCCATCTACTAGATACCAATAGAACAACTACCCCACTAGTTGTGAAAAACAAAAAGGTTCTAGACAAATGTCCTCTGGTGGGGAGAGTAGGAGGTAAAATCTCGCCTGGTTGATGACTACTGTCCTACATCAGCACTGCCAATAGAACTTGCCATAATGATAGAAATGTTTTATATCAGTGCTGTCCAATATGGTAGCCATGAGCCACATATGGGTATTAAGCACTGGATATATGGCTAGTGTGACTGAGAAATTGAATTTTTAATTTTATGTAATTTTAAGTAATTCAAATTTAAATAGTCACATGTGGATGGTGGCTACGATATTAGATAGTGAAGTCCTAGATGTATTAAGTATTAATTGGAAAAAAGCAAAACTTTTAAAGTATATTAATGACCACAGAGGGAAACCTTTCATATAGAAAACACAGAAACTTAAAGGGGGGTGGATAATTTTAACTACATCAAACTTCCAACAAATCTGTAGTAGGCATAAGGCCCAAAGAACCCCAAATAGGTTGAACTCAAATAGGGCTACATCAAGACACATTATAATTAAATTGTCAAAAGTCTAAAACAAAGAAAGAATTTGGAAAGCAGCAAGAGAAAGAGAAATTACATACAGGGGAATCCCTATAAGACTAGTAGCAGATTTTTCAACAGAAATTTTTCAGACCAGGAGAGAATGGGATGATATATTGAAAATGTAGAAAGAAAAAACTATCAACTAAGAATGTTATTCCCAGCAAGCTGTCCTTCAAAATTGAAGAAGACAGAAAGACTTTAACAAGCAAACAAAAGCTGAGGGTGTTCATACCACAAGACCTGCTTTAAAAAAAATGCTAAAAGGAATTCTTCAAGTAAAAGTAAAAGGGCACTAATTACATCATAAAATCATATGAAGACAGTGTAAAACTCATTGGTAATGGTAACTATAAAGTCAGTCAGGTAAAAGGGGTGTAAAATTCACTAACAACTATAGATTTAAAGTTAAAAGTTAATGCATATATGTAGAATCTAGAAAAATGGTACCGATGAACAGGTCTGCAAGGCAGAAATAGAGACACAGATGTAGAGAACAAATGTATGGACACCAAGGGGGGAAAGCTGGGGGAGGGGAGTGGGGGGGTGGGATGAATTGGGAGATTGGGATTGACATATATACACTAATATGTATAAAGTAGATAACTAATAAGAACCTGCTGTATAGCACAGGGAACTCTACTTCGTTTTACTGTACAGTAGAAACTAACACAACATTGTAAAACAACTATACCCCAATTTTAAAAAAAGGAAAAAACACATTTTAAAACAACTATAACTACAATAATCTGTTATTAGACACATACTATAAAAAGTATGTAAACTGTAGCATCAATAATCTAAAATGTGAGGGGGAGGAGAAGTAAAAGAGTAAAGTTTAGAAATGTTATAGAAGTTAAGGTGTTACCAGTTTAAAATAGGTTGTTATCATTTCAAGATTATTTTATGTAAACCTCATGGCAAACACAAAAGAAAAACTTATTGTAGTTACACAAAAGAATATGATAAAGAAGTCAAAGCATAATAATAGAGTAATTCACCAAATCATAAAAGAACACAACAGGAATAGAAAAAACAAAGGATTTATAAAACAGAAAACGATGAGCAAAATGAAAAGTTAGTCCTTACCTATCAATAATTACTTTAAATGTAAATTCATTAAATTATCAAACCAAAAGTCACGGAATGGCTTAATGGATAAAAAAATAAGATCCAATGATATTCTACTGACAAGATACTCACTTGACCTTTAAATATACACATAGGCTGAGTGTAAAAGGATGGAAAAAGATATTTCAAGCAAATAGTAACCAAAAAAAGAAAAAAAAAAGCAGGGGTAGCTATACTTATGTCAGTCGAAATGAACTTTACTAAAATGGAAACAAGAAAATAAGATAATTACATAATGAAAAATAACAATCCATCAAAAGATATAACAATTGTAAATAGTTAAGCACTGAATATTTGAGCACCTAAATATATAAACCAAATACTAAGAGAACAAAAAGGAGAAATAAACAGTGATAAGATAATAGTGGGGGACTTTAATACCCCACTCTCAACAATGGTAGATCATTCAGACAAAGAATCAATAAGGAAACATCAGACTTGAACGTCACTATAGACCAAACGCACATAAAAGACATATACAGAACATTCTATTCAACAATAGAAAAATATACATTCTTCTTAAGCACACATAGAACATTTACTGGGATGTTACATGTTAGGCCACAAAAAAAGTCTTAGCAAATTCAACAAGACCAAAATCATACTAAGTATCTTTCCTGAACACAGTGGTATAAAGCTAGAAATCAGTAACAGGAGGAAAACTGAAAAACTCAAGAATGCATAAAAATAATTTTCCTGAATAACCAATGTAGCAAAGAAGAAATAAAAGGAAAATAAAAAAGTATCTTGAAACAAACAAAAATGGAAACACAATATACGAAAACAGGGGATGTTAGCAAAAGCAGTTCTAAGAGGGAAGTTTATAGCCATAAACACATACAGAAAGAAAAGAGAACTATCTCTAATAAACAACCCAACTTTACACCTCAAGGAACTAGAAAAAAGAACTAGCTAAGCTTAAAGTTAGCAGAAGGAAGGAAACAATAAAGATTAGAGCAGAGGGCTTCCCTGGTGGTGCAGTGGTTGGGAGTCCGCCTGCCGATGCAGGGGACACGGGTTCGTGCCCCGGTCTGGGAGGATCCCACATGCCGTGGAGCGGCTGGGCCCGTGAGCCATGGCCGCTGGGCCTGCGCGTCCGGAGCCTGTGCTCCGCAATGGGAGAGGCCACAGCAGTGAGAGGCCCGCGTACCGCAAAAAAAAAAAAAAAAGAGGGAGAAATTAAGATATTCCCAGACAAACAAAAGTTGAAGGAATTCATTACCACTAGACCCACAATACCAGAAATGCTAAAGAGAGTCCTTAATGTTGAAAGGAAAGGATGCTAGACAGTAACTCAGTCATACTTGAGAAAAGATAAAGTTACCAGCAGTAAGGGTAAATATATAAACCCATATTTTTATTTATTTATTTATTTTTAAACCCATATTTTAAAAAAAAAACATTGTTGTCATTTTAGTTTGTAACTCCACTTCATATTTTCTACAGAATTTAAAAGATGAATGCATAAAAAACAATTATAAATTAAAGATGTAATTTTTGACATCAGTAATATAAGGGGGGAAGAACTTTGTAAGAGAGGAGTTTATGTATGCAACTGAAGCAAAGTTGCTATCAACTGAAATTAGTTATATTAGGATATTCTATATAATCCCACAGTAACTGCAAAAAAAAATCTAAAGAATATGCATGAAAGGAGATTAAAAGGAAATCAAAACATGTCACTGCAAAAAATCAACTAAACACAAAAAAAGGTAGGCAGTAATGGAGGAAAATGAGAGACAACAGAGCTATAAGATAGATAGATGGACACAAAACAAATAGCAATGTGACAAAATAAGTCTCCTCTTTTCAGTAATTATTTTTAAAGTAAATAGATTAAACTATCTAATCAAAAGGCAGATGTGGGGGAGGTGATATCAACAGATGAAGGACTAGGAAGCTCTAGGTCCTCATTCCCCACAGAAATGCAAGTTAACATCAAAATATGGGCCAGAATACCTTTATGAGAACACTATTAAATTGGAAAAACCCAGTTTTCCTCCTCCTGGGTAGGAAAAAACCCAGTCTTTCCCTCCTTTGTTTCTCTCCTGTGTGTCTTCTTTACCACTTGCACAGAACACTTCACTTCTGACACTTCTAGTGACCAAATTCGGCGTGGGGGGGTCCGCACAAGTAACTCTCTGCAACACCAGCTGGGTGTCCAACAATTCTGACACTATCTACCTGGAGACAGTGTCAGATACCACAGGCTAAGGGCTCAGTACCACAAAACTGCTCCCCACATCAGATGCCAATTACAAGTAGTAGGTCCCCGGGTTACCCACAATTTCTGTCTGACTTGGCTACAAATCAGGGGTTCCCATGATCCCTTCCTTGGGTTCATGAATTTGCTAGAGCGGCTCACAGAACTCAGGGAAATGCTTTATGTTTACCAGTTTATTAAAGGGTATGATAAAGGATATAGATGAACAGCCAGATGAAGAGACGCACAGGCCAAGGTATGGGGAAAGGATGCTGAGCTTCCATGCCCTCTTCAGGCATGCCACTCTCGCAGCACCTCCATGTGTTCACTGATCCAGAAGCTCTCTGAATCCCGTACTTTTCGGATTTTCATGGAGGCTTCATCATGGAGGCATGATTTATCATTAATCCCATTTTCAGCTCTTTCCCTTCTCAAGAGAATGGGGAGTGGGTGGGGCTGAAAATTCCAAGCTTCCAATCATGGCTTGGTCTTTCTGGTAACCAGCCCTCATCCAGGAGTCATCCAGGCACCCAAACAGAGTCACCTCGTTAGAACAAAGGACACTCCTATCACGCAGGAAATTACAAGGGTTTCAGGAGCCCTGTGCCAGGAACCCAGGTCAAAAACCAAATATTAGGACAAAAGATGCTCCTAGTGCTCTTATCACATAGGAAATTACAAGGATTTCAGGAGCTCTGTTCCAGGAACTGGGGCAGAGATCTATACATATTTTCTATTATCTCATAGCCCACCCCCTGGGCTCTGGCCACAGACCCCTTACAGCAAAATGATACCCAAGTCAAAAGATAGTGGCACATTACTAGAACCCCATGCAATCATTAATAATCATTCTAGTTCATCATTTTGTTGTATGAGGATGTCTCCCAGGGTTAGGCCACTCCAGTTTGCAGTCTTTCATTCGATCGTATCAGGTTCCAAAAGCAGGAGTGGTTTCAGCAAACATATGGCTTCACTCTTTCAGACATCTGACATAATTGAGCTAAGAAACAATGTCGTCTCTTGCTCTGAGCTCTTCTGAGGTACTAATGTAATACTGAATTTACCTTTTTACATAACACATTTATTCACTACTTACCCTTAGCTACTATTCCTTCTTCTCTTCATTTATACCCAAACTCTTCCATTTTTGGAAGGTTCATTAGATTCAACCATTGGGCCGGTCTAGGTTTCAGAAAGCAACATTAGCCTAGCAAGTGCCTTCCCTCAGTCCACTCCCATTTAGAGAGGGTGAGGTTACGTAGGTACAGAACTAGTGGGCTATCTTTACCACCAAGCAGTATAGCTGAATTCAGTCTTGTCAGATGGGATGAAGGCACATTCTGCCCCATCAGGCCCTTAGGAATTCTGACATAAGGTTTAAAAATATAGCTATAGTTTCTTGCTTAGCAATCAATCAACTTGTATTTGCAGCCCTGGTCATCAGGTAGGAAAAACAAACAAAAAGTTGAGGTGATGTGAGGAAGAAGAAGAAAAAAGAGAGAGAGAAATAAAAAACTATAGTTATTATACCAACATCCTCCTCCTTTGGCAAGAAAGTAAGTCATATCAGCATCCTTTGTCACCCCTACTTCCCTAGATCCACCAGAAAAATAGAGGAATCTATCCAGTGGGGACACTCTTCTAGTCCCACTCATGTTTAGTATGAGTGGACACTCATGAAGGTGTGTGAAGCCAGCCCTTCAAGCCTTTATCTTCCTCCATTTTAGACAACCAATGTTTCAAATGCCCATTCCAATTCTCTATCAAACTAGTACTCAGAGGAGAATATTTCTCTGCCCATTGTTGGACATTACAGACTGTAAAATGTGTTCCTTGGTCTCAAGAAATGACAGTCAGCAACCCAAATTGGTGCAGTATCTTCTGTTCCAGTTCTTTCACAGTATTCTGAGCGTTTTCATCTACCATTGGGCAGGCATAGCCCTGTCCAGAGTCAGTGTCTATTCCCAGTGTCAGGACCCATTTGTAGCCCCCCATGGCTACTAGCATTGTCTCACATGCCAACCATGATCAGAGCCTTCCCACCAGGGAATCTGCCATATAGCCATATGCAATCTCTGTCTCTCTCATTGACAGAGAGAACTTCTCTTACTGCCATTTTGTGCATGAGAGTACAAGAAGACTACGAGGAAATTCAACCCATCTTTACTTTGCTGCAGTGACCCCTATGTCCATACATTTCACAGACCCAGGTGGCCATCTCAAGGGAGCACACAGGAGTATCTGCTTGCTGATTCCAATCACCTACTAAACCTGGAAAAGAGTTCTTCTGATGGGCATTGACATGTCCTACTTTAATGCACCCCTCAAATTTCCACAAGCCTGTGCCCTACAAGGGCATTCCTTTAATGAGCCAGGTTTCCATTGCCCTCCTGCCTGACCATATGGCCAGTCTATTGGCCAGCATCCATGAATCAATAAAAACCCAAACATAGGGGCTTATACCATTGTTCAATTCTTCCATCAGTGTTAGGAAAACAGCATGCAAGTCAGCCCACCAATCTGATTTGTTTTACCTTCTTCAATCAGAGTGGTGGCCTTCCAAATAGGATGTTGTCCATTCACCTTCTAAATGCCATCCACAAACGAAGCAACTCTTTGTTGGTCAGTTGAGAGTTCTTTATAGGGCACTGTCCAAGTGACCAAAGAATCCAGCAACTCCTCACACAGTTACAGAGTCAGTCCTAGAGAAAAAGAAGCCCCCTATTCGTGAGTATCTCCTTGCACTCCCCAGGCAGCATCATCCTGTATAAACCATTTCTATTTTATTATGAAATCCTTCCAGGCACTGCCATCCCCATTAGAGTGATTCTCTGACATCATCCTACACATTGAGTATTTCAGGTTTTAAGATAATTTTATGTCCTTCAGTCATAGGGGTAGCTTCAATTAATAATGTCAAATGGCAAGATAGTAAATGCCCTTCAAATGGAAATTGTCTAGTATAAATTCCCAGTAGTGATCGCTGGGAGGCACTCACAGGCTTTTTTTTTTTTTTTTTTTTTTTTCCCTCACAGGCTTTTGTCATAAACCGCAGTCTAGGCTCCACGGGCTATCACACAGAGAATCTGTCCCTACCAGCAATCTAACTTCTATTCCACACTCCTTACTGGTTCCTATTGATCATGTCCGATTAATATTGCTCAAAGGGTAGAGTTACATGCCTTTTGTTTACAATATTAGGTAGGGGAAACATCCCCCAGATACAACGTCCATCCCCATAATACAATCAGAAAAAAGAGACGCAGCCACTTCACATAAAGCCTGTTCAAACATCAATTCTACAAACTTCAATCTTAATTCTATCAACCCTCACTGTGGCCTCCATTAGGATCACATCAACAGGCTTTGTCTTACAATATTAGGTAGGGGAAGTATTCCTCGGCCAAACACAATATCGATTCCCATAAAATATTCAGGTAAAGAAGACACAACTTCTTTACATAAGGCTTGCTTAAACATTTCAACTTTCACAATCTTATTAACTCTTACACTTTTTTTTTTTGGCTGTGCCACGCGGCTTGTGGGGATTGTAGTTCCCTGACCAGGGACTGAACCCAGGCCCTTGGCAGTGAAAGCACAAAGTCCTAACCAGTGGACCGCCAGGGAATTCCCAACTCACACTTTTATACTCTCTAAATCTAACTGTAGCCTGTGTCAGGGCTTCACCAATAGGTCTTGGTACCACAGTTCATAGGACTCCTGTATCAACCCCCTGACCATTTTACCCGCTCATGTGCAAAAGGCTTTGGGTCCTTAGTAAGGGTTGAGCCAAGGTACCCTGGCCCTTTTGTCAACTGTCAACTTGATTAATCTGCCTAACCACTGCCCCAAGTGACTGCTGGCGAGGTTCCTCATTGTAGTCTCTGCCTTCTGGCTTTTTACTTCTCCAAACTGGGATAAATAGAGCAGACTTGTTTGGGATCCCTACATGCTGGGGGACCAGCAGGAGATCCCTATGGCTAACACCCAGTCTTTGGTACTGCTGTATTAAAACCTTTGTTTTAACCCCATCAATGTCCATTTTATTCATCCCACTTCTTTTTGTTGTTTTTTAATTAACATCTTTATTGGAGTATAATTGCTTTACAATGGTGTGTTAGTTTCTGCTTTATAACAAAGTGAATCAGCTATACATATACATATATCCCTGTGTCTCTTCCCTCTTGCGTCTCCCTCCCTCCCACCCTCCCTATCCCACTCCTCTAGGTGGTCTTCATCCCACTTCTTAACAACCATCTAAATAAAGGTTTCCACCCTGCTGAGACAAGTCCTGTGACTCTCCCCTTTCTGTTTCACCTTTCTTTCACCCCTATCAATATTTGCTTAATTCACCTTATTCCTTAATAACCATATAAAAATTTCCACCCTGCTAAGACCAGTCTCTTGATTCTTTCCCCTGCTTTGGCTTGTTCTCTTGTCCCAGGAACGGGGGTCAGAGACCAATGGAAAACCAAAGCCAATAGAAAACCAAGAAGGGATTCCATTGAAAAGGGCAGGAAAAGTTCATGGCATTTTGCACACACATGCTTCTCCCCCATCTCAGTGTAGTTAGGTGGAACTAGGAGAAAACCTAGTTCTGGTTTGCCTGGGGCCTGCCTGAGGAACAGATTTCTGTCTCACCAGACTTGGAGCATTGACAGGCATGTTGGCATAGTTTGGAAGACACTGAAAAGGTAGGCAGGTGCCACAGCACAGTAGCTGCAGAAATTCTGCAGTTCAGCAGGCAGATGTCTGGGAGAGCAAGAAATTACAAGCTTCTGAGAAGAAATAAGGACAAGCAGTGTAGAGAAATTGAGACAGTTAAAAAGTACACACACAAGCCCAGAGAAGATACAGGATGGGGAGGTCCCAAACTTCCAGGTGGGCTGATTGGTGAAAGTATTCTGCTAAACGGAGCCAGTCCATTAAGACCGGGACAGGAAGTTGTTTTGTTAAATGGCCAAATCTCAGCAACAGATCACAAAGTATACAAAGAAACAAGGAAACATGGCCCAATCAAAGGAACAAAATAAAACTCCAGACTAGACCCAAAAGAAAAACAGATTGCTGAATTTCTTAATGAAAAGTTCAAAACTACTTCTTAAAGATATTCAATTAGCTAAAAGAAAACACAGATATACAACTAAACAAAATCAGGAAATGCATGAACAAAATGAGAGTATCAACAAAGAGATAGAAACTATAAAAAAGAAGCAAACAGAAATTCTAGAGCTGAAAAATATAATAGCTGAGCCAACCTTACCCTGATACTAGAGCCGGACAAAAACACTAGAAGAAAATTAAAGACCAATAGCCTTGATAAATATGAACACAAAAATCCTCAATAAAATACTAGCAAACTGAATTCAAAAGCACACTGAAAGGATTATACACAACAAAGTAGGATTTCTGGAATGCAAGAATAGTTCAACATGTAAAAATCATGTAAAATAAAACACGTTCATATTAATTGATGCAGAAAATGCATTTAACAAGATTCAACACTGTTTCATGATAAAAACACTTAATAAACTAGGAATAGAAGGAAACCATCTCAACATAACAAAGGCCATATATGAAAAAATATCACAACTAACATCATATGAAATAGTGAAATACTGAAAACTTTTCCTCTACCAACAGGATCGAGATAAGGATGCCCACTCTGGCCATTCTACTCAACGTAATACCAGAAGTCCTAGCCAGAACCTTTCGGCAAGAAAAATAAATAAATAAATAAAAGGCATCCAAATTGGAAATGAAGAAATAGCATTACCTGTTTGTGGATGACATGATCTTATATGTAGAAATCCCTAAAGATTTTTTAAGAACCTGTTAGAACTAATAAACAAATTCAGCAAAGTTGTTGGAATCTAAATTAACACACTAAAATCTATTCATTTTAGTTGCATTTCTATACACTAACAATGAACAACATGAAGTGGAAATTAAGTAAACAATTCCATTTACCACAGCATTGAAAAGAATAAAATATTTAGGAACAATCCTAACCAAGAAGGTGAAAGAGTTGTAAGCTGACAAAAAAAACATTAATGAAAGCACTTTAAAGAAACACCAAAAAATGTAAAGACATCTCAGGTTCATAGACTGGAAGACTTAATGTTGACAGTATGTCAATAATACTACCCAAAGTAATATTCAGATTCAATGCAATCTCTATCAAAATCCCAATGGCATTTTTGGCACAAATAGAAAAAGCCACCTAAAAATTCACATGTTATATCAAGGAACTCCAATGACCAAAACAATTTTGAAAAAGAACAAAGTTGGAAGACTTACACTTCCTCATTTCAATACGTATTACAAAGCTACAGAAATCAAAACAGTATTGTACTGGCATTAAAGACAGACATATAGATCAATGAATCAGCATGGAGTGCCAGAAATAAACCTTCATGTATACAGCCAGGTAGTTTTCAAAAAGGGTGCTAAGACCACTCAGTAGGGAAAGGACAGTCCCTAACAAATGGTGTTGGAAAAACTGGATATCGTGCACAAGGATAAAGTTGAACACTTATCTTGCACCATATACAAAAATTAACTCAAAACATACCAAAGACCTAAATGTAAGAGGTAAAATTATAAAACGCTTAGAAAAAAACACAGGGGAAAAGATTCATGACATTGGATTTGGCAATGATTTCTTGAATATGACACCAAAAGCAGAGGCAACAAAAGCTAATACAGACAAATGGGACTAAATCAAACTTAAAACTTCATCAAAGGATATAATCAACAAAGTAGAGAGGCAATACATGGAATGGGAGAAAATATTTGCAAATTATATCTTACAAGGAGTTAATATCTAGAATATATAAAGAACTCCTATATCTTAGTAACAAAAAAAGTAACCCAACTAAAAAGTGGACAAAAAACATGAACAGTCATTTCTCTAAAGATATACAAATGGGGCCTCCCTGGTGGCGCAGTGGTTGAGAGTCCGCCTGCCGATGCAGGGGATACGGGTTCGTGCCCCGGTCCGGGAGGATCCCATATGCCGCGGAGCGGCTGGGCCCGTGAGCCATGGCCGCTGAGCCTGCGCATCCGGAGCCTGTGCTCCGCAACGGGAGAGGCCACAACAGTGAGAGGCCCGCATACCGCAAAAAAAAAAAAAAAAAAAAAAAAAAGATATACAAATGGCCAATAAGCATACAAAAAGATGCTCAACATCACTAATCACTAGGGAAATGCAAACCAATACCATAATGATTTATTACCTCATACCCATTAGGATGACCACTATCAAAAAACAAAAAACAGAAAATAACAAATGTTGTTAAGGATGTGGAGAAATTGGAACCCTTGTGCACTGTTAATGTGAATATAAAATGGTGCAGCCATTATGTAAAACAGTATGATGGTACCTCAAAAAATTAAAAACAGAACTACCATATGATCCAGAAATACCACTTCTGAGCATTTAACCAAAAGAACTGAAAGCAGGGTCTCAAAGAGACACCCAGGTTCATAGCAGCACTATTCACAATAGCCAAGAGGTGAGAGCAACTCACATGCCCACCTACAGATGAATGGATAAAGAAGATGTGGTATGTATCTACAATAGAACATTATTCAGCCTTAAAAGGAAATCTTATCACATGTTACAACATGGATGAAACGAGAACATTATGCTAAGTGGAATAAACCACTCACAAAAAGACAAATACTGTATGATTCCACTTACATGAGGTGTCTAAAGTATTTAAATTCATAGAAACAGAAAGTAGGATGGTGGTTACCAGGAGTGGGTGGAGGGGAAAATGGAAAGTTGATGTTTAATGGGTATAGTCTCAGTTTTGTCAGATAAAAATGTCCTGGAGATTAGTTGCACAACAATGTGAATATACTTAACACTACTGAAATGTATACTTAAAAGTGGTTAAGGGGCTTCCCTGGTGGTGCAGTGGTTGAGAATCTGCCTGCCAATGCAGGGGACATGGATTCGAGCCCTGGTCTGGGAAGATCCCACATGCCGTGGAGCAGCTAGCCCCGTGAGCCACAATGACTGAGCCTGTGCGTCTGGAGCCTGTGCTCCGCAACAAGAGAGGCCGCGATAGTGAGAGGCCCACGCACCGCGATGAGGAGTGGCCCCCACTTGCCGCAACTAGAGAAAGCCCTCGCACAGAAACGAAGACCCAACACAGCCATAAATAAATAAATAAATAAAATTTAAAAATACACACACCTTTAAGGATTTAAAAAAAAAAAAAAAAAAGTGGTTAAGATGGTAAATTTTATTTCATGTGTTTTTTACAATTAAAAATAACAAAATTTAAAGCAAGCATTATCAGAGAAAATGAGGGTAACTTCACGGGGAAAAAAGGTGGGACTCATCAGAAAGATATAATAATTTTAAACTTTATGCATCTAACAATATAACTTCAAAATACAGTAAAAAGTAATAGAATTATAGAAATTGACAAATCTATCGTAACAGTAAGAGATTTCAACACACCTCTTCCAGTAACTGATGGTCAAGCAGACAAAATTACTGAGACTTGAACAACAGAACTGACATGTTTGACCTATCCTACTGTAAACGGAGACAGGGAATGACATTAGCACGGTGGTGGAATAGGAATGCATCTCCCTAAACAAACAATGATTTGGAAGGCAACTACAGACAAAAGTGCCTTTGTGAAAGCCTTGGGATCCAGATAGGAGGTTGCAAAACCCCAGTGAACCCCAAGGCCAAGGATAGCTGCTCTAAAAAGGCAGGCCCACACCCTGGTGGCAAGCTCATATGGTTCTGCCAGCAAACTGAAAGCAGCCCCAACTCCCTACAGACTCAGCTCCAGACCTGCCTGGTCACGGTCCTGTAACCATCTGACAAGGGGCCCAGGAGGAATCATGCATCCGTACCCCTAGTAACAGGCCTACCATCCTTGGACCAGACTACAGATCCTGAAGCAGCCCTGTGACCTGGCTCTAGCCCTGCTCCCAGTCCTGCTCACCCAGGGATCCAGCAACACCCATCTGTGCGCCTGGCAGCAGGCCTGCCAACCTTAGTGCCAGCTGTGGGTCCTGAAGTGGCACTGAGACTTGGTTTCAGCACTGCTCCAGTGTGGTCCTAGAGGCAGTCCTGCCCACCTGGGGATCTGGCAGGAACCAACCAACCAGCCAAAAGCATTTAACCATAAAGAAGATGACTGATAACTTCTACTACATTTAAATTAAGAACTTTTCAGCCCATCAGAATAAACTCAAAAATGGGAGGAGTTATCTGTAACAAATATAAGGGATTAGCATCTGGGAGGTAAGAATAATCTAGGATATATAAAGAAATCCCAGACACAATTAAGAAAAACACAAATAACACAACAGGAAAATGGGCAAAATGGTATCAGGAGGCACTTCTCAAAGGAAATACAAAAAGAAGACAGACAGGAAAAGACGCTCAATCTCATTACTGTTCAGGAAATGAAATTAAAATGACAATCAGATATCATTTCACAGACACCAAGTTGGCAAAAATTTTAAAGGCAGAGATTGTCAAGTGTTGAAAAGGACAGTAATGCAAGAGGCCACATACGGCTGAAAGGAGTGTAGACAGTGTGCTAGTACCTACTAAAGCTGAACATGCACAAACCCACGCACCCACCAGTCCACCCCAGGTATTTACGCTAGAGCAGGGGTCCTCAGCCTCGACACTCGCATTAGGAGTCAGACAATTCTTTGGTGCGTGGGAGAGCAGGAGGAGATGGGAAAGCTGTCCTGTGCATTGTAGTAAGTTTAGCAGTGTGCCTGGCCTCTACCCGCTAGAGACAGGAGCACACCACCTCCCAGTTATAACAACCAAAAGTGTTTCCCTTTCTTCCCTTACCCCATCCCACCTCACCTCCCTCACCCCTGTTTGAGAACTACTTCATCTGTGCACCAGGAGACCAGGACAAGAATGTCCACTGCAGCACTGTTTATTTAGAGGAGCACAAACTAGAGACAGCCCAAACGGCCATCAACAGAATGGATGCAGTGCAATACCACAGAAAAAGTGAGTGAAGAACTTTAGCCACACACACGACTGAATGGATCTCAAATAAAAGACAATAAGCAAAAAAAAAAAAAAAAGAAAGAAAGAAAGAAAACTTGCTACATGGTTTCATTTTATAAGGATCAAAAAGTTAAAACTAAAATATTATCTGGAGACACATACACATTGTAAAACTATAAAGAAAAGCAAGGAAATGATTAAGAGGAACTTCAGAATATTAGTTACCTCTGAAGAGAAAAGATGCAGCTGGGGCAGGCATACAGGGGATTTCTAAGATTTCGACAAGGTTCTATTTCTTAAACTGAGTGGAGTGTTCAAAGTTCTTTCATGACTCTTTAAACTGTTCCTATGCATCTTATATGTTTTTGAATGCATATTTTGCACAGTTATACATGCACTCACAAAGGCACAGGGACATTCCCACACACCTGAGCAAATATGATCAAGTTGACCCATTCAATGTCCTTTGAGAAGACCACTGTCTGCAGTGACACGGAAGTGGCAGGCAGAAGGCATTCATCTGTGGTGCTCCGGAGCACATATATCTTTTGCAGTTAGAGGAAGAAAATTAGAATACAGTCATCTCCGCACTCAACACTTTGTGTCTCCATGAAGAATCTCCTTATAGAATCCTCATAAAATCATTTACCTAAATTTTCTCAAAGCCCAGCTAGTCTGCATCCCAGCTTGTCAACCCAGTACCTCTGATCACCCATGTCCTCCTCTGGTCCACTTGACAGTGCACTTAACTTCCTCTAAGCTTGTGAGAAGAGCTCATTGCCCAACCAGACCACAAGCTCCAGGCATCAAGGAAGTGAGTCCCCACAGGCATTCAATGAATCTGTGTATGTAACCACAACCTCTACAGGGCTCCTGCCTCCCTTCTCTTCTGACCTTCCTTGGCACTCACACAGGCTGGTTGCAGATGCCAGGTGTCTGAGGTATGGGAAAAAGACTTTGGTCCTGCAACTCCCCAACCTCCCATTCACACATATGCAGTCTGGTAAGAATGTGGACTATGGAGCCAACAGGGGTGAGCTGTGTGACTGTGGGCAAATCACTTACCTTCTCTGTGGCCTCATCTCCTCACCCACAAAATGGGATCTGCATGGTACCAACCCTTGTAGGGTGTTATGAGGATGAGAGTCAATGCCTGTGAAGCACACACAACAGGCCTGGCTCTACAAGTGGTGGCTATTTTTTCAGATCCACAACCCTTCACCTACAATTTTCAAAAGTCAAAAATGTTGTGAAAACTGAACATTATTTCAAAATTTGGGCAACAAACTGCCTGGCAGCAAAACCTGAAAATATCTGAGGCTCTTTATAATACCTATTTCTATTACTTACTATAGATATTGATAGATATTGCTAAGGAAATCCTATATTTGATTAAGGAGTGCTTCAGTGTGACTCTGATAAAATTCAAACATTCTGACTTTTCCCCATGTCTGGTTGGGTTTGGGTCAGAGAGTATGACCTGTGTTACCATTTCACAGTCACAGCACTCTCAGCAGCTCATCTCATCACCTTTTCCTGACCCTTATCTACTCACCAACATTCAGTAACAGCCCCCAACCAGAGTCATTCCCACACCAGCCCATCCTCATAGCCTAGGGAGAACTTCCCGAGGTCACAATCCCACGAGCTCTGAAAATAGGTCAAGGCCCCTAACAGCTGGGTCCCCAGCCTTCTCCCACCTAGGCTCAGGCCAACTCACATCCTGCAACCTCCTTCTCCAAGTTGAGGCTTCCTCTATCACAGATTTCACCTCAATTACAACACATGACCCCACCACATGCCCTCTGATGGCAGGGCAGGTGCAGAATTTATTCACCTCTGCATCCCCAGAAGCCAACACAGCTCCTGGCATGCAACAGGCACCCAATAAATACTTGCTGAACTGAACAACTTGTGCTGCTAAGAAAATGGCCATACTGCAGGGCATCCTCCTCATCCTGTAGCAGGCCTTCATCTTCATCTTCACTTTCTGGCTTTAAGACAGCTATTTAAAAAAGTACTAGGAACTCTTAATATTTGATTGCCCCTAACCAAAATGCATTCCCAAAGATTCTCTGAAACTCTGCATAGGAAATGTCTATCAGTGGCGACCCAATTGATACAGTGGACTAGATGTGGGTGGCTTGGAGCTGTGTTTTGGGCATATTGGGATGGAAATTCTTTTTTTTTTTCTTGTGGTACGTGGGCCTCTCACTGTTGTGGCCTCTCCCACTGCGGAGCACAGGCTCCCGACGCACAGGCTCAGCGGCCATGGCTCACAGGCTTGGCCGCTCCGCGGCATGTGGGATCTTCCCGGACCAGGGCACGAACCCGTGTCCCCTGCATTGGCAGGCGGACTCTCAACCACTGCGCCACCAGGGAAGCCCCTGGAAATGCTTTTGAGATAACCCAGAAAGGTAGCGATAGGCCACAATTCCTGTGGGTCTGAGACAGAGAAATGGCCTGGGCTGAAGTGATAAACAAGTGAGTTTTCTGAGGATTTATGGAATGCTCAAAGCCACAAGAATCCTTGAAGCCACAAGAGATCATGCAAGGGAGGAAGCCCACACTGAAAGAGAAGCTGGCCAAGGAGGGCATCTGCAGAGATCTGAGGGAGGAGGTTGACTTGAGAGGTAGGAGGAGAACTAGGAGAGGCTGAGCAGCCAAGGGCCAGATGGGTCAAGGCACAGAGGGTGACCACCTATGCCAAAGCTGCCGGAAGGCTCAGCTGGACATTCTCAACTGGCCCTGGCATCCAAGAAGAAAAGCCTCTTTGATTTGAGATCTGGTGGTCCCAAGGGCCACTCTGAAGGATCTTGGAGGTAAGGGGGCTTCTCCTGTTTAAAATATAAATTTTTCCAATGAGACACAACAACTAAATGCATCTAAATCCTGACTTGGATCCTATACTACAAAAAGGAAATGGACAAGAAGAGCAAAAAAAATCTGAATAAGGCCTGTAGATGTTAGGTGTCCTGGTTTTGCTAATTTTTCTGTTAAATAAGATGTTAACATTTGGGGAACCTAGGTGACTAGAATGTGGGAATTCTTTGTACTAGTTTTAAAACTTTTTTCAAATTCTTAAGTTACTTCAAAGAAAAAATTTTTAATAAGACATTTTATAAACGTAAATGCCTCAAAGCTAAGCCAGGTGTACCACAGCTCAGGAATGGCCTTTGTGAAACGGGGCCCTCCTCCTTCTTCTCCTACCCATCTCAATACCAAACAAAAAGGGGGGGAAAGGGGAAAACAAAGACCCTATGCAACGTCGGCGATCCCAGAAGCAGGCAGAAACTATAAATGCCAGAAATGCCCTGCACCCGGCGCGCCCCGCGCGGAGCCGCCCCTCCCCCTAAGGGGTGTGGGGTGGGAGCCGCACCCCACCCACCCCGCCCGACCCCGCCCACACATGTCCGCCCACGCCGCCCCCAATCTGCCCCGCGTCAGCCTGACCCAGCCCCAGCTCCGCCCACAGTCCGTCCGGCCTCCAGCCCGGGCCCGCCCCCGATTCCTACCAAGGGTCCCAGCCACTCCTCCCTTAGTACATCCTGCTTTTAGCAGCCCCGGTCCCGCCCACAGCCCGGCATCGCCCAAAGTCTCCCGCCCCCAAGCCCGCTCCGCCCCAGCGGGGTCCTCCCCGGTCCCAGCCCAGCCTCCCCGTCCCGCAGAGAGAGCGCCCCCGTGCGGCCCTCTGAGCTCCGCGCCCGGAGGTCCATTGTCCCTGTCCCGGTCCCACCTACCCATCGTCCGCCCGCGGCAGCGAGGGCCAACGCCTCGGGCACCGTTGAGAAAACGCAACGCCAGGGTGCGCCGCTCCCACATCCAAGAGGGGCCAGTCGGCGGTGCAAGCGGGACGACGCCTACCTGCGCCGAACGGACCGGAGCCTCGTGGGTTCGCGCCAGATACCACCGGCAGCGCGGAGCCCAGAGCGCGGCTACCCCGCCGGCGTCGGGCGTCGCGGCCGCGCAACGTCCGGCACAAGAGCGCTCGGTTCGCCTCGGCCCGCCTTCTACTCTCCGCCCAGGACACGCCCCTGCCCAGGACACGCCCCCGATTCAAGCGACCATCGAGACATTGGGGCCTCCGCGGCGCCTAGAGGGAACGCAGAAGTTCCTCTGAGGCAGGGCGCAAGACGGCAGAAATATCTTCTGCCCCTCTTGCAGCCCCTTCTCGTCCTGTCTCCTTACCTGCTAGCCTAGGCACTTTCCTCGCTATTACTCAGGAGGGCACGAAGTCTTCTTTTCTTTCTAGGTCGGTGGTTCTCCAATGTAGTTCCAGACCAATGGCAGCTTCACTTGGGAACTTGATAGAAATGCAAATCCTGGGGCCCCACCCCAGACCTACTGAATCAGAAACTCCGAGCCCAGGCCCAACAATCTGCGTTACTGGACCAACCTCACACCCTGGACTTTTGGTCTGGATAATTCTTTGTTGTGGGGCCCTGTCCCATGTATTGCAGGTAGGATCACCTGATAAAATATAGGGCGCCAAGTTAAATTTGAATTTCAGATAAAAATATACTCTAAAATTAATCTTGGAGTTATGTATTTCATCTGGCAACCCTACCCACAGGTATTTTTATTTGCTAAATCTGGCAGCCGTGATTTTAGCATTTTGAGCATCCCTCGCCTCTACCCACTAGGTGCCAGTAGCACACCACACCCCTGCTCCACCAGTTACAACAACTAAAATTGTCTGCAGACAAGGTACCTTGCGCGCAGCGCGGGGGGTGGGGGGTGGGCGGAGAGAAATCGGGGCGGGGGAATCCCCCTTCCAGCCTGGACCACTCCCATCGCCTCCCCATACACACACTTCTGAGACTCTGCTGCATAAAGTATATAGGAAGTGACTTTACAGAAAAGGGTGCCTTGGCCTCCAAGCGTTTTTCTAAACACAAAAGTCCTTGGGACCAAACTGTGCTAAACATTCAAGAAGAGGGCCAAGTAGTGAAGGTTTTGTATTTGCTTCTCCACCCTGGCACTTCTCATAAGGGTTTTGGTCACTGTAAAGTGTAAACCACTTGGGTCAGAAAAATAAGTTACCATGCCCATTTGTGAGATTCTGGAGCCAAGGGCACACTCAAGTTTGTCATTGTTTTTTCCACAAATACGTATTGTTGCCATGCAGACCAGATACAGCGGAGAACAAAAAGTTCTTGTTCTCATGGGACTCACTTTTTAATAGAGGAGGCACTCAAGAAGCAAATAGTATCAAAAGTGATAGGTGCTGTGAAGAAAAATGAAGCAAGTTAAGGGGGTAGAAGATGAGCTCTGGGAGGGTGGGGTACTATTTTAGGTAACATAAATGCAGTGTTTCCTACCTTCCTTTGTTCCCCAGAACCTACATCCCATTCACTCATTCATTCAACAGGCATCTACTGAATGCCCACTCTGTGACAGTCACTGCTTATATTCCAGTGAGAGAAACAGACAATAAACAAACAAGTGAAATATATGGTATGCAAAGTGGAAAGTTCTATGGAGAAAAAAAAATCAGGGAAGCGGAATGTTTAAATAGTGTGGTCATGGAAGTTCTCCCTGAAAAAATTATATTTGAGGGAAAAGCCAAAAGATATGGAGAATAAGCCATGCAGAATTCAAGGAGGAAAATACTTGAGACAGGGAGAACGGCATGTTCAAAGGCCCTGAGGTGGGAGCAAGCCCAGCACTTTGAAGGAACAGCATGGCTGGAGATGAGTGAACAAGGAGAGTCAAAACAATGAAGCTGAAGAAGTGATAAATCATGTGCCAGGTATGTGGCCAGCCTCTGTGTGTGCTTGGGGCTCTAGCAGAGGAGGAATGCAGTCTGATGAAGCCTTTATAAGTGCCCTCTGAGGTGAATCAAAGATGGCAGAAGGAGGTTTGGTGGGAGGTAAGGGGTTTGGTGTTACTTGCATACTGGAATCCTCATTCTTTTGGGACCTTGTTTAGCAAATTAGTGGAGGTTACTGACTGGCTTGTCTTTTCTAGATGAAGAAACACCTATCCAGCTCATACCCACCTTTGTCTTAATGAATGGTTAGGATCCTGACCTAAGCCATTTTCTCCTTGGTGACTTGGACCAAGGAGAAAACGCGCAGTAAAAATCTGAGATTTTGCTTGGATGACTGGATTGTTCCACTCAGAATTTAGGTTCCTCACTCCCATATGAATAATGGAAATATTCACAACCCCTAGCTGATACATAGCGTTTAACCTGGGGAGGGATTACACTGAGGCTTCCCCCTCCATTCTAGCTCCCCAATTCCTTCCTCCTCAGATCATAGAAAGGGTGTAGGAAAGGACTTCACTATTCATACAGCAATACGTGTGCTGAAGACTGTGGCTCTTCATTCATGAATGACCTCAAATAGAGGATGGAGGAATCTGAGAATAAGAAGCAAACACTCTTCCAGAATGAACAGCATACAAACCACCAGAAATATCAGGTCCCTATTTTGGGCTATTAGGATCATAGAGATTTGGAGAAGGGGGAATCTAAGATACTGGGAGAAATAAATATAGAACAAAAACGGTGAAAAAGATCGTCATGAAAAGATGGACTGAAGGTGGAGAAGAGAGGGAAGAGGAGAATGATGAAGTAGTGGGTGACAGTGTCCTCCAGGTGAGCCCATCTAGTGGCTCAGGTTCTCTCTCCTTGACTGGTGTTACCTTAAAACAGTAAAACAGCCAACTATTTTACCTGCAAAATGGGTTATTTGGGAGCAGCAAAGAACTGTAATTTGGGACATGCAATCATGGCGAACCACCTGCAAGTCCCGTAAAGCCAAGGAGAAGAAACTGTTTTATAGAGGAGAAGGGAAAGTTGGGAGGGGCTGTTACAAACAAAAAGTCCACTGAAGTATGGTGGCTTTTCATTGTCTGAGTTGTGACAACTTCACATTGGCTGTGCTGTTGCCAAACAAGGAGAAAAATCTTTCTTCCTCATGCTGGCAGTGGTAAAGTAGGGTCATTTCCAGCCAGAGATGCAAAGTATGTGCCTCTTCCTACTAAGATTCGTATTGACTCAGTGGTACATGTGTGGCGCTCCCCCTTGTGGCCTCTCAACTCTAATACAGTAAAGTTCCCTTTTATTAATTTTCACACTGGACTGCCTTCTTGGAGTATATTGAAGGAATTTTTTTTTTAAATAAAGAAACCGTTTCTTTACTTGTGGTATTGGAGGTTTTAATCAGCCTTGTAGTGAGTTGAATGGTGACCCCTCAAAAGATATGTCCACCCAGAACCTCAGAATATGACCTTATTTGGAATAAGAGTCTTTGCAGATGTAATAAAGGTAAAGTGAAATCATCATGGATTAAGGTGGGCCTTAAATCCAATGATGAATGTCCTTGGTGTTTTTTGGCTTGTGGCTGCATCAGTCCAATCTCTGTCTCTTCCTCACATGTGTCTTTTTTTTTTCTTTTTTTTTTTTGCCACACACACAGCATGCAAGATGTTAGTTCCCCAACCAGGGATTGAACCTGCGTGGCCCCTGCAGTGCAAGCACGGAGTCTTAATCACTGGACCCCCCAAGGAAATCCTTTCACATGTGTCTTTGTGTGTCTTCTGCTTTTCTGTCTCCTATAAGGACATCCATCATCCCACCTCTGTGTTTTAAGCTGTTGCTCATAGTATTATGGCAAAAAGAAAACAAAAAATGTGTTCTGTGAGTCGTTTAGGTTTAGGGCTCAACATAATGGGGTCTTAGTTTTCATGTATTTAAAAATGTTATAGTCACTTTTGTAGCATATTTTTATTTCAGCTGGAGCTTTTTTATGGCTTTGGTTAAAACTTAACTTTATTTCTTGTTTCTCTTAAACACACTTTATGCCAAATTTTGTTGAGTTCATCATATGCCCACAGTGACTAGCATGAAATTTGCCAACTCTTATATATGCTGCTGAGTATAACTCAAACTTTCATTTATTGCTTAATTCTTCTTATGGCTGTGACCCATGAAGGTGAATTGAGCAAGGAGTAATGAGATACATAAACAGAGTGCCCCATGCCTGCTCCTTTCAGCTCTTTATAATCTAGAGAGCATTCTCCCTGCAATGTGGATGCTAGCACATGTAATTTTACCAAAAATTAATTAAAAAATCAAGACCAAGTCTACATGTTTACAGAGGTTTGAAGACCCCATGTAGACATTTTCAGTGCCTTGCTTGGAAATAAGCTACATTAATAATTTTTTTTTTTTTTTTTTTTTTTTTTGCGATACGCGGGCCTCTCACTGTTGTGGCCTCTCCCGTTGCGGAGCACAGGCTCTGGATGCGCAGGCTCAGCGGCCATGGCTCACGGGCCCAGCCGCTCCGCGGCATATGGGATCCTCCCAGACCGGGGCACGAACCCGTATCCCCTGCATCAGCAGGCGGACTCTCAACCACTGCGCCACCAGGGAGGCCCCATTAATAATTTTTTAAGTTGGATTTTTTTTAAATTCAAATTTGGAGTGAGAAGGAGGAAAAAAAAACCTACATAATAGGAATTAGAAAATATCAGCCCATTAAAGCAGAATTCTTTCTAAAAATGCAAATTTTGAAATTGTCTTTAATTGAGAAATAGGCTAAGTTTTAAAGAAAAATTTTTGGAAAAAAGTATTAAAGTTAACTTCAGATTTTTGGCTCTGAAGAAAGAACCAGATGCCAAATATTGTGTCAAGCTACAATCTCCTGCTATTAACAGGCCCAGGGCAATAAAAGTGGCATTAACCGCGAGGTTGCTGGTTTCTCAGAACTTGGTTGTTAAGAGATGATACTGAACATGATATACATGCTGACGACAATTGAATTGATTGGGTGTACTCTGTACAATTAAGGTTTAATGTCCTATGTAAAGTTAAGAATTACTTTTGGTAAAGAATATCCACAGGGATGATAAATATATGCACAATTAAACATAACATATTATACAATATCAGGAATGCAATGCACATGCTTACATTAATGCTACATTAATATTGTAGTGTGTTAATTCCATGATACTTATGTGTGACAATATATAGTATATACTATGCAAAATTAAACATATATAGTATTAATAGAAATATAAGTGAGGAAAGACACTGAAACATGGCATACAGAGGAGTATATTATTCTTTTTCATGTCTTCTATAAGCACATGAAAAGAGTTGAAATGAATATAAATAACTCATTTCTTGGATATTTAAATATATATCTTTTTATTTTAAAAGTATTTTTTATCCAAAATTCTAATTTAATTGGGTGTCCTACAACCCATAGTGTGTGATGCACTTATCTTCAGGTAAAGACTTGAGAAATGAGGTGTCTAGCTTCCGTGTTGACAATAGATAAAAGGGGGCCCAGCAAATGCAAGGAGAGAAGCTGGGAGGCTACAGAGATATCCAGATGGGAAATGGTGGTTGGAACCAGGATGGGAGCAGTGGAGGTGCTGTGAAGTTGAAAGTAGAGCTGATGGAATTTACTGATGTGAGTGTGAGAGGAGTCCAGAATGACCCCCTGGAGAAGTGTGGGGTTACTGCTGGTTAAGACTGGGAAGATAGGCAGGTCAGGGCCAAGATGGACAGAGATCAGGAGATCGGTTTGACCTATTCTGTGTGAGGTGCCTGTTAGACACCCCCAATAGACCCATGTGGAGTTCCCAGCTAGAGAGATACACTGGGGTAATCAATATAAATGGTATTGAAAGCTGCAAGCCTGAATGAGAGTACCAGCCATGAGGGTAAGTGGATTGGATTGCAGGGTGGGAGTGGAGCCCCTTTCAGGCCACCTGTCCTCCCCACCAGGGAGGCTGAGCTGAGTAAACTCCACTCCCTTAGTTGGCCACGATGCCTACCAGTGCATGCAGGCCAGATCTCAGCTGCCAAGCTGGAGAGGACAGGGCACTGGCCTTCCTGATGTGACCTGGGAGCCCAGGCAATTCAGACAAATCTCAAGGAAGGCGCTTAAGGTTCTGCATTCTACTCAAGTTTCTGTTATGTGGAGATAAAACAGAAACTTCGTGAAACACATTGATCTCCTGAAACACATTGATCTCCTCACAGTATGACAACCATCACTGACTCACTCTCCAATCATTCATTTAATAGAACAGGGCCCCTGAACTTGGACCTCCCCATTAGCAGCCAGGCGCCCCAGGCTGCAGTTCCCTCATCTCGGAGTTTGCTTGTTTCCCTATCATTTAACTCCTTCTGCCCCAGAGGGATATCAGAAAAACACTTTTCCAGTTAAATTAGGGAACTGATTAACAGGGTTCTGAAAAAAGTAAGTCTTGACTTTGTTTTTCCTGGTCTGCCAGAGACAGACAGGAGCTTTTCCCCATCCTCAGCCCTATTCGGGGCCAGAGTCCTTCAGTCACTACATCCTCAAAGGCAGCCTTACCACAGCTTTGCTCCCTTGAGCAGCAGACCCCTCGCTGCTCACAGTCACCCCCTTGTCACCCCAGTGTGTGTTCAGCTGGGCTGGCAGTATGGCCTCCACATGTATGGGGGCCACTCACCACCAAAAAGAACTAACTGCAGGAGAGGCACTGGTCTCCATGAAGTCAGAGCAAAACAAGATAGCAGCCACAGTCACACCCCTCTGGCTTCTTTCTTTTTAGTAATTTCCCAAACAATAGCCTGTTGCTGGGGGTCTCCAAGACCACTCTCAGCTTCGATAGAAGACTCACAGAACTGAGAAAAGCTGTTACATTCATGGTTATAGTTTATTACAGTGAAAGGATACAGATTAAAATCAGCAAGGGTAAAACATACAGGGTCCAGAAAAGACCAGGAGCAGGCTTCCGGCTGTTTTCTCCTGGTGGAGTCATATAGACAGTGCTTAGTTCTCCAGTAAGGACAACACAGAGTATTATCAATCAGGGAACCTTACCCGAGCCTTGGTATTCAGGGTTGTTACTGGGAGTCAGTTTTGCTGGCTGACCTTAGTCTCCAGACCTTTCAGAGGTCAAGCTGATACTGCATGGCCCAAGGCCCCCAACATAAGTCAGGTTGTTGGTATAGACTATCTGAGGTGGCCCAAGCTCCAGGTAAACAAGGACACTTTTATCAGACAAGTTATTCCAAGGCCTTATAAGTTACCTCCCATGAGCCAGGCAAAGCTTTCTTTGGAACGTGCAGGCTTTGGCAGCTCCAGACCTACTGAGTCAACTCTTTACTGCACAGACCTCACGAAGGGCTTAGAAGTTTTCATTTTGTTGGTCATTGCCTAGAAAAGTAGAAATTGGCTATAAAGACTTTGGCTACAAGAGGTTGGACTTTTCTTCAAAACGTTTTTTAAAAGTATCTTTGACTGGGCTTCCCTGGTGGCGCAGTGGTTGAGAGTCCGCCTGCTGATGCAGGCGACGCGGGTTCGTGCCCCAGTCTGGGAGGATCCCACATGCCGCGGAGCGGCTGGGCCCGTGAGCCATGGCCGCTGAGCCTGCGCGTCCGAGAGCCTGTGCTCCGCAACGGGAGAGGCCACAACAGTGAGAGGCCCGTGTACCTGAAAAAAAAAAAAAAAAAAAAAAAGGAGAGGACTACAGGAACTATAGCAGACTTGAGTCCCAGAAGTGGGAGGTGTGCATGGAAAAGAAAATACACTGGGAACCCAGAAGAGGAGGAAGTGCAGGGCTCACAACCAGAGTTAAACCCCAGGTGGGGAAATCTAACCTGAAAATCCTGAAGCACAGCAGTAGGGGGTGACCAGGAGGCCCTTGTGGGAGGATCCAAGTCTAAGCAGAGGTCTGAATTCAGAGAAGTGGTATGTAATCATCCTCTGGCCTCGCTGCTGGCTGAGATGGGCACACAGCCCCACACCTCATTCCTGCATTCACTGCTAAAGCACTCTTTGAGCACCACTGCATACCCATGCTTCACTAGGCATCCTAGATAAAGAACTGCAAGCGCCCTGATATCACGTAGTTCACACACCAGCCAAATAGATAAAGGCATAATCATGCAAAATTAGAGCTTTAATAGAAATAAAGGCAAAGTATACCATGGGCAGGGTTAAATTAAGGGGGTGCCATAACCTGACTTGCATTTAGAACTGTCTTCTGGTGGTAGCCAAGGTAGAGAAGGGGAGAGCCTGAGGCAGTGACCATTGTGAGGGATGTGGAGAGGGTGTCTTGGCCAGTTTGGGGAGGGAGCCTTAGCAAAGAAGTCATGGGGGCTAGTGAGAGGCCCTGGGGAGGCTGAGGGAGCTGAGGGAGCTGGAAACCTGGAGGCGAAGACCCCGGAGAAGGAGGACTCAAATCTACTTCAGGGTTTCTAGCCAAGGAAACTGGAGGGGCAAGTGTTCACTCAATCCAGGTAGGGAGGCCCTAGAGCTGATGCAATTAAAAGGGTGAGAGCGGGGAAGTTCAAGGCAGGAGAGAATACAGCTCCTAACTCTGCCCACATCTCTCAGACAGACCTGAGCCCCAGCGGGACCAGCCTGGGGGCAGTGAGCTCTCTCCTGGGGACCCGAGAACCATGCTGAGAGTCTGTGAGTACCCACAGCTATCCTGCCAGGCCAGGGCTCTAAGCTGGGCCTCCCCTACTGCCCTGCCCCTGGGCCTAGGGTGCCTCTACTTTCCAAACCAATAATGGAAACATATCATCTGACACATGTATTTTGGAGGGGACAAAGGGGAAAAAATTTCTTAAAGACCTAGGATGGGTGGTTTCAATATCTACACTGTCGACTAAAAAAATAGTCACAACCTAAAAGTTGAGAGTTATGTTTTATTTGGCGGGAATTTTTAGGACTTCAAGCCCGTGAGGCAGCATCTCAAGTAACCCTGAGAGAACTGCTCCAAGAAGGTGAGGGAGAGAGCCAGGGTGTATAGAAGTCTTGCAGTGAAATGGCAGGTAGTCTGACCATCAAAGATTATTGTTAATTAAAGAAAACCAGATATCCCAAGTTAAGGAATTTAGGGCTTTTCTATATATGGGAAGATGCAAGAGTCTGAGCTCACTGAAATCATTGTTTGATATGCGCCTCAGCTATCTGGGGCCAGTATCCTGTGTTTTCACATCCTGAGTTTCCTCAGGGCTCACCAGCTCATGTTGGAGGACTGCATTCACTGATGACTGTGACATCCTTTGTTTACTGATATGGCTGGCAATATTCTGTTTATCAACACCTCACTTACATTTATTCATTTATACAGCAAATAGTCACAGTGGAGCTATAGCTGTGCCCGGTGTGGGGCCTCACTGGAGTGGACAAGGCAGACCTGGTCTCTGGCTCTCAGGGCAGGCATCCGGGCTGCTCAGTGGTGTCTCCACCCCAGAGACAAGATGCAGCAGATCTTTAAGGCAGTGGTTGATTAGTTCAGGAGGGTAAAGAGTGGATTGAGGGCTGTGGGTCTGGTGTCAACTTACCTTGGCAAATAATGAATACCTCTGTGGCACCAGGGCCAACACAGATTCCCTGGTCTGGTTTCTGCTGGGTGAAATCAAGAGCTCAACTGGATAATTTGAGCAGCTCCTTTAGCTCACAGATGTGTTGTTCTGCTCTCCTCTTCAGCTGGGGAGGAGCCCTCTGCCCAAAGGGACTGACTTTCCAGGGCCAAGCAGCGGATGGGAAAGTGTAACTCCATGCAAGAGAACTTGTGTTTCCTAGAAGGCCCAGCGGCGATTGATTCTTAATGGCTGAGCAAGATGCTGTAATTGCTTACAATATTAAACACTGTTTTCCATCAATACAGCTCTGTGGTTAAAATATAAATATCACAAGCGGTAAGGAGACAAAGAGACAAAACTTATGACTTCAGGATGGGTCAGATTCCATTTCTCACCTCAAGGAAGGGAGAAGGGATAAGCCCCACTCTTGTTCCTTGAAGAAAAAGTGGATGGCTGAGGGTGGAGGAAGGCTGAATTCTGAAATGTATGTGCGTAAAAGAAATTAGAAAGTGAAAGAAATTATAAGTAAAAGAAATTATATAAAGTCAGGCACATGGGTTCTCAGAGGGAGGCTGAAGAAGCACAGGAGGCCCTCAGGAGAGTGGGAGAGGCGGGGCAAATAGAGTCAACCTTTAGACTGGTAGACTAAAGGACAGACAGTCTGGGCTGAGCACTGCCCCCAAGCTTGAAATCTGCAATGAAATGCAGAGGGCAGAGGGAGGCACTGTAGGAAGCTCCAAGGTGTTTGTCCATGCATCCTTTCTTTCCTCTGTGCACCCATCTGTTCATTTATTTGTCTACCCATTTTTTCATCCATTTGTCTGTCCATCTGGCCATCCGTCCACTCCTGCATTCCACGAATATGTCAAGTGCCCACTATGAGCCAGGCTATATGCAAAAGGGATTGATTTCTGGTCCAAAATGGAGATGATAGGAGATTGAGCAACTGCCTCACATCTTACTCTGTGCAGGAATATAAGGAATTGCAGAAAACTGTTGATGGTGATAAATGGAACCGGGTGGGAAAGTGAGGCAGTGGGGGTACAAACGATTTGTCCCTCTATGTTTTCTTTTTCTGTAATGTCACTATACCATCACAAATGAAGGGGGAAAGGTGGCCCGAATTAAACATAAATCCTGAGATTGGAATCGAGGATATATTCACACATTGCTCGCGTGGATTCTTATAAAAAAAAAATGAATGCACATTTTTAAAGGTATCTGGTGGTGAGTCTAACCTGACAGCCAGAACCAGACCCTCACTTCTCCCTACCCTAGGGAAAGATACAGAGGGAAACTCGGCTACAAACTGTATTAGTCTGCTCAGGCTGCAACAACAAACTACTACAGACTGGGTGGCAGAAGCAACAGAAATTTCTCACAGTTCTGGAGGCTGGAAGTCCAAGATCAAGGTGTCAGCAGAGTTGGTTCCCCCTGAGGCTTCTCTCCTTGCTTTGTACATCACTGCCTTCTCCCTGTGTCTTCACATGGCCTTTGCTCTGTGCTCACATCCCTGGTGTCTCTCGGTGTGTCAAAATTTCCTCTTCTTACAAGGACACTAGTCAGATTGCATAGGGCCCACCTTAACAGCCTCATTTTAACTTAAGCACCTCATTAAAGGCCCTGTCTCCAAATACAGTCACATTCTGAGGTACTAGGGGTTAAGATTTCAACACATGACTTGGTGGGGAGGTACAATTCAGCCCAGAACACAGATAATAATTTCAACAAGGACAACAATAAGAAAATGACAGTCACAAAACACACACCTTTCATAGGCTCCTAGAGGGAATGTATGAGCCAGAATGAATGGAACCCTGTCCAAGGCAGGTGTGGAAATGCAGGCTCACAACTGGGCAAACTCTTAACTTCAGTGAGCCTTGGCCACCTCTGGGGAACCACCTCACGATGTCTCTCTGGGGCTTGGGAAGCTGGTACACTGCCATGCATGTCTCAGAAACTGTTAACATTATTAAATGATGTCTTTATACTCTCTATCCTCACCCTATCCTTCCACAGCCAGTGAGTTAGGTTTTTTCACTGCAACAAACATTCTATCAACTCCAAGGGGGAAATGGGGCACCCAATGTGGTGGACAGGTCCACCTCACCTGTCCCCCATTGGACTGAGGGCTTGACCTCATGGATGGCAGTCCAGATGGCCAAGGGCAGGCACCTTGGGCAGGGTTCCATCCTGCATCATTCCTTGAGAGTGGGCGGCAAGGTGGCAGTGCTGACCATCTGGGGTGCTGGGGGCAGCTTGGCAGTCCTGGTGATGAAGACACCCTCTAGTAGGGAAGGAAGGGAATGGGAGTGCCGGGATGCTGCATCACAGGTCTAGCGATATAACCACTCCTCAAAGCAAGTGTTAAGACCAGCAGGACTTCTTGGTCCTCAGTCATTTGCTTGACATCACAGCCATGTGCACAGGCTGGCTGGCTCTCACCCTCCTGTCTGTGCTGAGCCTGGGTACCCAGGCCTTCAACAGCTGGCTTGTCAAGTGCTTTGAGGACCCCCACTATGAAGAGGTGGTGTGGCTGGCCCAAGACAGGCTGGGGCAGACAGCAGAAAGGAAACAGATAGTGGTGACTGGGCGGGCATGGCAGGGCTCACCGCTGCCAAGACCCTGCAGGACGCTGGCCACCAGGTACATGATAGGGTGTGGGAGGGTCCTGCATGGGGAACCTGGGAGAGAGGGAAGTGGACAGCCTCAGAGAGCTGGGGCAGGGGACTGGGTCTAGGGCTCTAGGTGGGGGTAGAAGGGCTAGGAGAACTGAGTGACCTGACTGTATAACAAAGGGAGACCTTTGTTATACAGTCAGGTAGGAGGCAGGAGGGCTGTGGGAGCTAGGCCTGCTAGGAGGGGATGTGTCCAGCCTCACTTAGGTCAGGAACGTGCTGTCTTTCTAGGTGACTGTCCTGGAGGCCTCAGGGCATGTGTGGGTGGCAGCATAGAGACCCACAGAGTGCCTGGAGCACAATGGTATGTGGAGCTGGGAGCCATGAGGATTCCCACCAACCACAGGTACGGTCGAGAAAAGTGGGGGTGGGTAGGGAAGGCTGGGGTGTGGGCAGGTGTCTCATTTGTACTCTCGGGATTTTCGTTTATGGAGGTGATGAGTAGCCATGGAGAGATTAATGCCACTGTAAGAATTTATTACTTACATTTCCAGAGAGAAGGAGACAAACCACACCACACAGGGCCCTGGGGATACACTGGGATGGTCAGGAGGCAGAAGACAGGAGCAAAGAGAAGGCACAGACCATGGCCTTTATTGGAGTTTCTGAGGGAAAGGCAACATGGGACAGAGTAAACAGCTTAGGTTTGGCTGGTTTGAAGAATTACAGTGGGCTCTGGGCTGTAGGAGTGGCCTCTAGTCGCCTGGTACCTGGCCCTGGGTCAGTTAGGGCAGGGGAGATATTTACTTGGTGTGTGGGTGGGAACATGGCCTCGGATCAGCCAGTCTGCACACTGAAAGGAGAGCTCTAGGCAAGCTGACATGTAGGAGAGATGTGGTTCGGCCCTGGATTAATGAGTATCAAATAGACAGCATCGAAGAAGACACAAAACACACAGTTAGAACACACAATTAGAACAGCAGTCAACACCAAGGCCAAGAAAAATAGCAATGAGCGGCCGTCCTTTCCTGGAAGTCAGCAGGCCTGGGTCTGCCCCAACTCACAGCCTCAATGTTTTAATGTATATACTGTGCATAATGGCACCTGCCCTCCCTTCTTAGAAGCCGATATGGAGGATCCCAAAAGATAATTAGGATGGGAGAGCACCTTGAAAAGTCAAAAGTGGCCTGCTAGGCTTGCTAACAATGGGAATAATGAGTGTCATCGAGGAGGGTGTGGTGTCTGGTGGGAGCCCTGGGACCAGAAACCAGCACCAGGTGACCTCATGGAGGGTCATCCTGAAGGGGGGCCCCACTCCATGGAGAATGCAGGGTGGCGGAGAATGCTTCCTGGAGGCTTGGGAAGGATGCATATGGCCTCCAGGGAAGATAAGCCCAGAGGACCCTGACACTGCTCTTCATGCAACCTCCTGGACCTTGAGGCCAGAGGTCTCAGACAAAATGAGAGAGATCGTGGCCAAAACAGAGGACAAGCCTGGTGCGATGTGGCCACAAGAATGGTGGCCCTGTTCCCTCGTGGCCCTGCCGCCGTTAGTATAGTGACAAGGGGGTCTGTAGTTCTGTCTTTGGATAGAGGCCAGTAGCCCCAATACATCTGTGGGGAGCAAAGAGCAGAGCCCCTGGAGCAGGGACGGCTGGCAGCTTCCTTGTCCCTGCTGAGCTGTCTCTGATTCGCACCACAGGCTCTCTCATGAGCTCATCAGGAAGTTTGGGCTAAAGCTCAGTAAGTTCCACACCTCCAACAACCAGAGCTGGGTGCTGGTCAACGGGGTGCACAGCGCATGGGGGAGGTACAGGCCTACCCGCGTCTGCTGGGCTATCAAGTCAGGGCAAATGCGGAGTGCAAGACCGCAGAACAGCTCTTCCTAGAATCGCTGCTGGGGAGTGTGAACATACCGAACTCTTGGACCCCGCCCAGCCTCACTCTGCCACAGTGGCGCCAGGTTTCCCGCTTTGTCCGTACTATTCACAGTGGCCTCGTAGGCCTACAGAAATGTGTCCAACACCAACAAGGAGGTAGGCTTCCCACCTCTGTAACTCCCAGGTTGGTGGGGAAACTCTGGCCCCTAACTTTACAGCCCCGTAATCTGTCCAATCGTTAAGTGTCCACCTTCGGGACATTCGGACTAGTTGTGGGACAAAGTCCTTGAACCCAGGAGAGAACATGTATAAACCAACCTTGGACGTACACACGAGTAGAAGCATGAGTGAGGGAGTGGGAACATGGGGGGCTGGACCAGGCTGAGGTGAGTGCCCGTGTGGGGTGGGGTTTTGTTCTCACTGAGTGTCCCTCCTTCCTCCATGCCCAGGTGGTGGAGGAGCTGAAAAGCAGCAGCTGCAGCCCGGTGCTGGAGAAGTACGACTCCTTCTCCACCAAGGTCAGACCTGGGACCCACTTCCTGCTGCCCACAGCCCACCCTGTCACAGTCTATGGAAACCACGGCAGGACCACCCACCCTCTATCCAGCCTGTAGCAGGAGAAACATGTTAACCCTTGACCCACCCTCCCCAGCAGGCAGCCAGAGGGAGCCTGTGCACAGACCCTGCCCCACAGCCCCCCGCCTGTGGCTCAGGGCTGCCCAAGATGGAGAGGGGGTCCTTCCTCACCCACCTGCTCCAACCTCTTGCTGTTTCTGACTCAGCCAAGCACACCCTCAAGGCCTTGGCACTGGCCGTTCCCTCTGCCTGGAATGCTCTTCCTGCAGATACACATGGCTTGGCCCTCAACCTTCTTCAGGTCACGGCTCGAGTGTCCACTTTGAACTGAGGTTCCTCCCATCTGGCACCCTCCCGTCTTCCTTCCTCTGCAATAGTTTCCACCCTAACGCTTATCACACTGTATTGAATATTTTACTTGTTTAATTTGTTATGGTCTGCTTCCCCTGCTAGAATGTAAGCTCCTGGAGGACAATGGTGGTGGGAGGGAGGAGAAGGAAGGCGGGAAAGGAAACAGGGCAGGAGGGAAGGAAAAAGGGAGGAGAGGTACAGGGCTTGGAGAATAAGTCAAGCTAGAGAAGATTCTCAGTTGCCCACCCCTACCCCCCACCTTCCACACACCCCATGCACAGAGGTAGGGAACCTACCACCCTCTCTGGGTTCTGGTTGTCTACACTGCAGATCTTGAAGCGTGTCTCCGGGAACTTCGTGATGTTGCTTTTCCTGGGATGGTGGGGCCCTGCCACCTTGTCTCTGGTTTAAACATGCATGTTTGATAGAGGTTTTTGCCCAGGTTAAGGCGAGACCAGCCATGCCCTGTCATCCTGGCAGTCCCTGTCAGGACTGCCCCCTGAGTGCCCAGCCTCCAGGGCTGCTGCACTGGTGACAAGGGTACCAGATCATCCCTGAACACCCCTCCGCCCTCGGCAAGCTGAACAGTTGGTCACCCTAACAGGTGAAACCCTCCTGGCCAGTTCTGTTGTGTGAACTCTGGCCTTGCTTGGGAGAAAGGAGCAGGGGTGACGCACAGGGCACAGTCCTCAGTGGGCACTTCCAAAGGGAGAACTTCAGGGTCACTTGCTGGTGGGCTAGCCAGGACCACGGTGTGATGGTGGGGGATGAGGGCAGGGTGAGAAGAATTACTCAGTACCTAGATTCCTCCAGATCAGTGTAAGCAGCCCAACGTACTTGCAGTTGACAGGAAGACTGGGCCTCAGTTCCCCCACCTGTAAAACGGGGACGATAAGCTACTTCTTAGGATTTTATGAGGCTCATACAAGTGAAGGGCTCATCAGAGGGTGTGTATGTGGGAAGTAGCACTGAAAGTTAGCTGTTTTCCTGCTATTAGGACAAAGGAGAGCATTTTGAGACTGTCAGAGCCTAGTACAAGTAGACCCATGGCAGGCCCCAGGGGTCCGGCTGAATGGTCTGGCCTTTCCACTCTGTCCAATTCTGTTTCTCCCTGTCCCTGGACGCAAAGCAAGGGTTCTCATGTTGGCTTCTGGCTTCCAGACAATCTGACTCCCCTGCCTTCTCTCCTTGCATGTGGTCGGCTGGTTGCAGGGATACCTGATTAAGGTGGGGAACCTGAGCCGGGGGGCTGTGCAGATGACTGGGGACCTGCCGAATGCAGATGTAGGCTACTACAAGGCCTTCTTGGAGACCCTGCATGCCATCATCTCCCTCTTCCAGGAACCCCAGTGGGAAATGGGGTGGAGAAATGGGAAAATGGGCATGGGTTAGCCAGTTACTAACCAGGACAGTGGTCGAAAGAAAGTTCAGATAAATCAGGTGGAAAATCCCAAAAGAAATGGGGAAGAGGGGAAAGCAGAGGTTCCCAAACTCCAGTGAGCCTCAGAGTCAGCACGGGTCTTGTTAAACAGAGAAGGTTGAGCCCCACCCTGAGTCTCTGATTCAGTAGATCTGGGCTAGGACCTGAGAACATGCATTTCTGACATGTTTCAAGGTCTGCTGCTGCTTTCTGTCTTTCTGTCTAGGGTCCCCACTTTAAGAACCTCTGGCTAAGAGGCAGTCACGTCAGGAAGCTACAGATCTGCTTTGCTCTGGGCCTCACCTGCTCTCTGGTTACAGAGATGAGGGTCCTTACAAGGGGCCTCACTGTCTTTCATCCCAGGATGATGTATCAGGGGTGCTAACTCCAGACCCCAACCACCAAACCCCTGTCTGTCAGGATGGTCTGGCTGTCAGGATGGTCTGGGGCTACAAAGATAAAATAGACCAGAATTCACTCTCCCTCAGGGTTCTGTGACCCAATTCCTGCAAAAAAAGGCTACAGATATTCGCGAGAGGGCAACAGACCCTGCAAGCCTTCAGTGGCCAAGGGGACTGGCTCAGTTATTTGAGCAGCCAGGCTTCTTCTTTTCCCAATAGCATCTTCTCCCTTCCTCCCAGAATTTTTTTCAGGGTAAATCCATTTATATTCAGGCCAGGGACTATCCTAAAGGGAAAATGGAAGGAAGAGGAGGGTCTTACGGCAGGCCAAGTGGGGTGACCACTTGAGGAGGCGGGGGGCGGGGTGTGTGTGTGACTGCGAGCCAGGCATGATCCATGTTTCAAGCCTGAGGCTCTGGCAAGGGGCTGTACCTGCCCAGAGGGAATGCATTTTTCTGATTTGTCAGCCCCAAAATGGCACCTATCTCTAGTTCCCTGGAGCTAAGAGCCACCCTACCCGGCATGCCCTCCCTTTGCCAATGGCTTACCTCCCTAACACACAGGCCAGAGCAGGTCCATTAGAGGGCTCAGCCTCTGTACAGTCCAAATGACCCATCCTCTGCCCGGCCTTGTCCATCAACCTGCTTCCCTGTCTCTCCCTTGCCTGCTCATTCTCAGGTTTGATGAAATCACTGGGGGCTTTGACCAGCTCCCCACGCCCTGCATGCTGCCCTCTTGCCCGGGACAATCCAGCTCCACTCGTCAGCAGAGGAGGTAGAGTCGTACGGAGACCACGTCCACATCACCTACCGAATGCCTGACCCTCCGCAGACCAGGGCACGTCTGACCGCCGATGACCTGATTGTGGCCACCACAGCCAAGGCCGCCTGACACCTCTGTTTCCGGCCACCTCTCTCCCATGGGAATGAGGACGCGCTGCGATCCATCCACTACAGCGGTGCCACCAAAGTGATCCTGACCTGCACGCAGCACTTCTGGGAGCACAAAGGCACCTTAGGGGGCAAGTCCAGCACCGACCAGCCTTCCGCTTCATCTTCTATGCCAACCACATCTTCCCCAATGGCACAGGGGTCATCCTGGCCTCCTATACCCTGGACGATGACTCTTCTTTCTTCGCTGTCATGGACGTGCCCGGGCAATGGATATTGTCCTGGACGACCTGGCAGTAGTCCATGATCTCCCCAAGGAGGAGGTGTGGGCCCTGTGTCCCTATTCCACGGTCAAGCATTGGAGCCAGGAGCCCTACTCCATGGGTGGCTTTGCCTCCTTCACTCCCTACCAATACGTGGACTATGCCCAGGAACTCTGCAAGCCAGAAGGACAGGTCCACTTTGCTGGGGAGCACACGACCCTGCTCCCCAGCTGGATTGACACAGCAATCAAATCAGGGCTCAGGGCAGCACAGAACATCCAAGAGGCTGTGGGCATGGCTTTCACCAAGGACCCCAGAGACCCAAAAGAACCCCACTCCAAAATGGAGCTATAGCTACACCTGAAACACAATACTGTAAATCAACTATACTTCAATTTAAAAAAATGGAGTTATAGCCAACTTTACGACACCAGGAATTGGAGTAACTCTGGTCACCATGGTCCACCAGGAAAAGTCTCAAAATCCACTCTCTCACTTTATCTCCACCTTTTTCCAAAGATGCCAACCAAGAGGTGCCACATAAGGCCGAGGAACAGAGTCCGTCTAATATTTGGCCACCCATGACCTTGGATTTATTGGCAATGTCTCAACAACAGAAACGAATGATATAGTGATTAAAACAGTAAAGCATTCATTAAGTCTAAGGCTATCACTAAATGTTTTACCTACATTCTGGGTGGCATCTAAATAATTATAGAATTGAGTGCTGAGAGTTAGGGAGCGCTTTGATTTCCAAGGACCTTGTCTGGGGTCCTTGGCTCCTCTGTTATTCCTTTCATCTGAGTCTAGCCCTACCTCCCCTCCCCATGTCTACTCCTCCATCTCCCGTGACTGTGAATTTTAATAGAAGTTGGGAACTTAGATGGAGGCAACCTTGTGGCCAGCAACATGCTCGATGCTTTTCCATGTTATTAAAGCAACCCCCAGTGTACATATTCTAATATTACTCCATTTTATAGATGAGGAAAACTGATTTTCCAAGAGGTTAAATAACTTGCCTGAGGTCACAAATGCTGGTCCAGAGGGATCAAAACCTAAGTCATCTAACCCCAAATCTTCTTGCTTCTACACTCAGTGGCTCTGTCTTATTCTTTTTTGTATTCCTGAAACAACAATTCACATTGTTGACATTCAGCAATGAATATGTTGAATGCTTGAGTGATAGAAGTTCTCAGAATGCACAGCATCAAAACTGCATGGACTGCCCTCCATCCTTTTCCTATCCCCCTGGATCTTCTTTGCCTGGCAGCCCTGAGGGGTGAGGAGGGAGATAGATGGAGTCAATACTGATGAGAACTTTCAGGCAGACAGATGCATGAGGTCTAAAGAGGCCCATAATTTGGCCGTGACCTGGCCTGAATTATGTCCCTAAAGGACCTCTTGGAGGCATGAGTAATCACCCAGAGGGTCACAAGAAGGGGCCAGGTGACTATGAGATTAAAGGACAGTTCATCACCAAAGGCAAAAAGGTACCTTCAGAACCAGCTGAGAAAGTGCCATTCTCTTTAGAGTCTGAGGCTAGGACAGAACAACAAGGTACCCAAGAGCCCTCCTCCAGCTGGGAGGGTCTGGGATCTTATCCTACTTGTAAGCTAACATGTTAGCTTGCCACAGTTTCATGGATGCTGGCAGAAGACAAGAGACTCATGGGTCAGAGGCAAAGGATTTTATTACTCATGCACAGCAAGTAGCATGAGCACCCCAAGCCACCAAGTCCCAATGGGGGCAATTCAGAGGTACCCAGGTAGACACCATGCATTTAGTGGCATTGCATTGCAGCTGAGGAACACTGAACTCAGAAAATTGACCAGTTGTATAACAAGCAGTAAGCAAACCTGCTCTTTGTGGGGGGTGAGACATTATCTCATCCCTCAACGTTGCTCACTAAAACGCAGCTCTGAGAAACAGCCCAAGCAAAGAGCAGTCAGGGCCTTGCATTTTAAGCATATCCAACAGGAACGTGCAGAGACACTCAGGCCTCATTGGTGATTAACTTTCCCAACATTGACGGACCCATACCTCAACCACTTCCCTACATAGTGTGGCTTCTATCTCCTTCCTCATGTTCACCTCCATAGGGGCTGGCACCCCCACTCTCACTGAGTCCCCAGTCTATCTCACTGTACACATAAAGTTCACATGGATTAAACAACCACTCTGACAGTGGCTCTGAAATCTGGTGAATCAGACCTAAATCCTGCCTTTGGTGAACTTGGAGACAAGCTTAGGGACTGTCTTATTCCATAAGGGCTGCTATAACAAAAGTATAATAAACTGAGTGGCTTATAAACAACAGACATTTATTTCTTATAATTTTGGAGTCTAGAAAATCCAAGATTAAGGTGCCAGCAGATTCAGCAGATTTGGGCCCGCCTACTGGGAGCCCAATTTCTTGCTGTGTCCTCACACAGTGGCAGGAGCAAGGGAGTTCTCTGGGGTCTCTTTTATAAGGGCACTAATGACATTCATGAGGGTTCAACCCTCATGACCTAATCACCTCCCAAATCGCCACCTCTGACTACCTAATATTGGGGATATTGGGGATTAGGTTTCAACATAAGAATTTGGGGAGGGGCAACAAAAATGTTCAGTCCATAGCAGGGACTATGACATATGTTCAAATAAGTGTGACAAGTGACAGATGATGGTGTTTATCAGAAATGAAATAGGAAAAACCTTGGGATGCCAGAGGTGGGCTTCTTCCTGGATTATATCTGCTGAAGGCTGATGTCATCCATTATGTAGGGAGCATGTAACAATCAAGATACAGAGCTATTCCACCAACACAAAGATCTCCCTCTTGCTATGCTTCTGTAGTCACCTCCACCCCACTCCCTACCCCCCAATAAACACAATCCCTAGCAACCACTAATCTGTTTTCAGTCACTATAATCTTATCATTTATAGAATCTGATATAAATAGAATCATGCAGTATGTGACCTTTTGAGATTGACTTTTTCACTCTACATAATTCCCTGAGGTATATCCAAGCTGTATCCTGCAGCGATAGTTTATTTGTTGTTAGTGCTGAGTAGCATTCTGTAGTATGGTGGTACCACCATTTGTTTAACCATTCATCTATTGAAGGGCATTTCAGTTATTCCCTGTTTCCCTGTTTTTTGGCTGTTACAAATAAGGGTGCCATGAACATTTGTGTACAGGTTTTTGTGTGAATATCAGCTTTCACTGCTCTGGGATAAATGCCTAAGTATGTAATTGTTGAGTCATATGGTAAGTTCATGTTTAGTTTTGTAAAATATTGTCAGACTCTTTCCTAAATGGCTATACTATTTACATTCCCACTAACAATGAATAACTGATCTACTTTCTCTTCATCCTCGCTAGGACTTGGTGTTATCACTGCTTTTTATTTTAGCTATTCTGAAAAGCTTGTGGTGATATCTCATTGTGATTTTAATTTGCACTTCAACAACGTTGAACATAAATGTCTTGTCATGTCATTGGCTCATTTTCTAATTGGATTGTTTGCTTTCTTACCATTGAGTTTTGAGAGTTCTCTATTATATCCTAGATATGAGCCCTTTGTCAGATATGTCGTTTGCAAATTTTTTTTCCTGTTTGTTGCTTGTCTTTACATCCACTTAACAAGGTCTTTTGCAGAATAAGTTTTTAATTTTGATGAGATCCAATTTAATATTTTCTTTTGCGGATCATGTTTTTATTGTCATTTCTAAGAACTCTTCACTAAGCCCTAGGTCCTAAAGGTTTTCTCCTGTTTTCTTATAAAGTTTTTATAGTTTTATGTGTTACATTTAAATCTATGACTGATTTTGAGTTGATTTTTGTGTAAGGTGTGAGCAATTTTTCAAATAAGTTGTATTATTCTTCTACTAATGTTTTATATACTCATGGTAGAAAAATCAGCAAATGCATGACATTACAGCAAAGAAAATTTAAATTTTTCATAATCCTACCACGTACAGAAAATCAGTTACATTTAGATGTGTGTCTTCCCAGCACTTTTTTTTAAATCCTTTGTTTTTTATTTTTAGATTCCTTCCAATTCCTTTTGAAGATGAGGAAAGATTTCAAAATGAAACTTAAAGGTTAGATGGAATTTCATTCTCTTTCTTCTTCATCCTTTGATTGGCCAGTTTTATAGATGAGAAAACTAAAGCTTAGCAAGGATAGACATCTTGCCTTCTGAAAAGTCCAGTCAGGACTTGAACTCAGCTCAGCTTGACCACCAGCCATCATTCACCATGCTATACTCCACACAAGGCTGGATTACAAAAAAAAAAAGCCAACTGCTAGCACACAGAAAAGCAGAGGCAAAATTATTTGTCCAAGGCCTGGGGTCGTTTGGCAAGCCCGCTTGTAACTAATATGGAGGTAGAATATATCCTAACAGCTCTGGCCCGGAGGGCTAAAAAAGGTACCCAGGGAGAAATGAATACTTTGAAAAACAACAAAGTAAGCATAGAGGGTCAGAATATTATACAGCTATTAAGATCGAAATTAAGTGTGACCAGTGTTTTTATTAATAAAATAGATTATTTTCCTCAGGTGTCACAATAGAAAAATGGGCAGTGAAAGTTTCTAGAATAAAAACTTTTAAAAAGCAGCTATAAAAGATATTTTGGGAACAATCAGGGGAAATTTGCACATGCACTGGTATCTGATGATGACAAGTTAACGTTAATTTTCTCAGGTGTGACATGGAGTAGTGTAATACTGTCTGCAACTTTCAAATGGGTGGGAGGCTGGGGAAGCTCTATCTGTCTAGAGAGAAAGAGAAAATGTGGCAAAATATTAACCTAGGTCGTATGTAGGTAGAAAGAACACCGGTGTTCGTTGGGTCATTGTTTTAATTATTTCAATTTACTTTCAAAATAAAAAGGTAGATGTTGGGGTGGGAGAGAATCTCCTGACTTCTTTTCATAGCAAAAATTGTCTGAGCCATTGTGAGGAGCTAAGACCTTCCTGAGTCCCCCTCTAGGTGACATCTGCCATTCTAATGGTAGTTTGGGCATTCGGGGAGATTTTTTTTAACCCTGGGCATTGGAAGACCGGCAGTTGTGGCAGCACCAGGGTTTTCTTCTGGGATCATTTAGTGCTGTCCGCAATGTTCTTCCCTTCCTAATTAAGGTATTGTAGGTATAGGACAATGATTCACACACAGCTAGCACCCGTTAACCAGAATAACTCTCACCTCTGGTAATTCCTTTCTCCCGGAAAGAAAGCAAATACTGTATTTTTGAGGTTAAGTTGAAACGTATTTTTGAGGTTAAGTGGAAAGAAAAATGAGGCTTTCCCTGACCGGGAATCGAACCCGGGCCGCGGCGGTGAGAGCGCCGAATCCTAACCACTAGACCACCAGGGAACGCATGAAAATGACTTCTACATCGAGCTAGACTAAGTGTAAAAGGTGTGACGTAAACTGGGCTCGTGAATATGATTACATGAACCTCGGGTACTTACACCGCCTCCCTCTTCCACCTAGACAGTCTCTCGGCCACTGTAAATCCGAGAAAACAGGTAGTGGAGAACAGCAGGAACGGTAAAGTCTGAATATGGCCGCCTTCTCAGAAAACAGGAAAAAAAAACGCCAGTAGCACGGGGGAAATGCGCTTACGTATGTTAGCCAGCCTAGCCGAAAGTGGTAAAAAGTGCCTGTCAGAAGTGGGATTCGAACCCACGCCTCCATTCGGAGACCAGAAAGCCCAACAGGGAAGGTATACACCTTGAGTCTGGCGCCTTAGACCACTCGGCCATCCTGACACGCTGCGCATTGCTTCCTCGTACAGAGCCTGCTTCCTGCGGCAGCCTGCTGCGCTGCCCCGCCTCACGGTCCGGGTGAGCTGTCGCTGGATCCGCCCGGCCAGGGCGAAGGAGAACCGCCTGCTGGGCGCCGGCCGCCAGCCGTGGAGCTCTTGGAGGACACCGGGCACTCCGGAGTGCCCAACCTCGCTCTCCCGGGCGAAGCCGGAAATCGAGCCGGATCTCCAGAATCAAGGACAATCCCGCTAGAAAACCAGGGGGGTTAGTGACCACCCGGCCCAGCAAAGGAGGGAAACTATAGCAGCAAAGACAAAGAGAAAGCGCCAGGATGCAGCCCACCCGGGCTACCCGCCACTGCCAGATCCCGGGTTCCCGCCGCACATTCCTGGTCCTAGCTGCGAAAACTGGCTAGACGAGTGAATACAAGGAAAGCACTGGAATGTACGCTTGCCACAGAGTAAGCGACAGTGATTACTGTTGTTGTTTCAAAATTATTAGGGCTGTGCACTACCAAACGTAAAATAGATAGCTAGTGGGAAGCAGCCGCATAGCACAGGGAGATCAGCTAGGTGGTTTGTGACCACCTAGAGGAGTGGGATAGGGAGGGTGGGAGGGAGACGCAAGAGGGAGGAGATATGGGAACATATGTATATGTATAACTGATTCACTTTGTTATAAAGCAGAAACTAACACACCATTGTAAAGCAATTATACTCCAATAAAGATGTAAAAAAAAATTATTAGGGCTTTCTGCCTTATTGTCCCTGGCATACCCATCCTCTTAAAGTGCACCCCTCTGCCTCTGCCAAGTCACCCAGCCGTGGTTACAGATAATGGGGAGATCAGTGTTCAAGAAAAAAAATTCATTCATGACACTTGTTAAAGCACTGTAAGGAAGACTTTATTCAAGAGGGGCGTTATCAAGATATGTGTAGGTACCACTGCACCAGGGTCTTGCAGTGGGGGAGGAGAGATTAGACTCAGCTCTGAGTACAACAAGGGAGAGTGGAAATTTATAGCCAAAGAGAGAGGTGGGGGGCCGTCACTGGATGGAAAATTACTAAGCCGGGGGGTTCTGTACAAACCAATCTAACAGGGTTCTTGCTGAAGGTAGGCCAGGATATCAGACGTCACCTGGCAGATGGTAGAGGACAAGGAGCCCCATTATATATTCAGGGTGATCATATATCAAGGATGGGGCATTCTGGTTAAACATATTAGCAGGATTCTTGCTAAAAATGGACATTGTAGAGAGAAACATGGAAGTCCAAAAGACAGGCCTAGTTGAAAAAGAGTTCAGGGGAGCAGTTAACAAAAGAGTACAAAGATAGCAAGAGTGCTTTAGCATCAATGGAAAGACCCCACTCCTGTGCTCCAGACCACATACCATTCACTCATTCATTCATTTGTTCATTGAGTCTTTATTGATATAGCAGTGAACAAAGTCCCTGCCCTGGCAAGCTGACTGCCAGTGAAGGGCACAGTCAGCACAAACAAACATACAGGCTGTAAGGACAAAACAAAAGCAGGGCGATGAGATGGTGGAGGTCTATTTTTAGACCGGTTTGCTCAAGACCTCACTGCAGTGACTTTTTCTAAAAATAATTTTCGAAAAGTAAAACACATGACTCCCATGCAAATATATTAATGATATACATGTATCAATATTTTACTCAACTCATTAATAAGGGGCTCTGTAAGATGTTATAACCAATTCAAAGGAGACTTTGAAGACATCTTTTTTTTTTTTTTTTTTTTTTTTTTTATGGCTGCGTTGGGTCTTCGCTGCTGTGCGCGGGCTTTCTCTAGTTGCAGCGAGCGGGGGCTACTCTTTGTTGCATCGCGTAGGCCTCTAATTGCAGTGACCTCTCCCGTTGGGGAGCACGGGCTCTAGGCGTGTGGGCTTCAGCAGTTGTGGCTCGTGGGCTCAGTAGCTGTGGCTCATGGGTTCCAGAGCGCAGGCTCAGCAGTTGTGGCGCACGGCCTAGTTGCTCCGCGGCATGTAGGATCCTCCCGGACCAGTGCTCGAGCCCGTGTCCCCTCTCATTGGCAGGCAGACTCCCAACCACTGTGCCACCAGGGAAGTCCCCCATCATTTTTTTAATAGTCAGCCAAAGGAATGTTGAAAAGAGATTACTAACAGATGGAAGATAGGTTAATATATTAAGGGTATAATAAACTGTGATGTTTAAGGTATGGTCACTACTTTGGGGCTGTTTTTTTCCACCAGAGATAAATCAGGTGCATCTCTTGACAAGTTTTATTTGCATTGCTATAAATAGGAATCTTTGGCCTTGCACTCAGACAGAAACCATTTGCATTACTATCGGTTTTCTACAAGTTAATTTCTACCCATATGGAATTGTAAAATAAAGTCAGTAGAAGCCAATCAAAGGTGCACATGGAATCAGATAATCCCCAAAAGATCTGCTAGACAAAGTTAAGCTGTAAGGACACCTAGTGTCCAAGAGAATCAGAGCCGAATAACATTTAAAGCATTAAAAACACATTTTATCCAGGAACTATTGCAATAGGGGAAAAGAGACCTTATATAATAGAACTGGGCTCACTTTCAAATACAGCAAGGAAAAGTGGGGATTTCTGGCTAAGGAGCAGGGTGGGGTCTCTGGATGGAAAATGGCTAAGAAGAGACATCAAGAGTAGAGAGATTCTTGCTAAACTGATTTAATAGGATTCCTGCAGGCCAGGGTCATCAGATATCACCTGGAGAATGGTGGGGATGAGGAATTTGATTAGCTGTGGAGGGTGATCAGGTATTAAAGGTGGGGGGATCCTCACTAAACTAACTAGCAGGATTCTTATTAAAATTAGACTCTACAAGGCAGGACATGGAAGCACAAGGTCAAGGCCTAGTTGAAAAGAGGGCTCAGAGGAGCCTGACTAAATTTTGGTCAAAGAGGGAACTTTTGTCACTAATAATCTCTTTTCTACTTTCAAGTTTTGGATAATCATTTCTTTCACATTGGAGCCTTAACTGAAGGGAGGACATAAGCATTGAGAGAAGGGGAGGGATGTTTTCCACAACCCTGACAATCATATCCTAATTTCTCTGGAGGCCTTCTTGGCCTTCAGGAACTTCTGGCCAGCCTGACCTTACCTCACAGTCTCCCATGTACCCCAGTGAGCTAGCTGCTTTTTCCTCAACATGCTTGATCTGTCTTCACTCCTTCTACCTCACCCAGAAAATCCTCTGAGACCCTGGAGGGCAAGGACCAGGGATGCACCAGAGAAGAAAACAAAATGTCTGCGCTCAAGAAGCTCACATTCCAGCAAAGAAAGATGGAAAATAAACAAAATAATTATATGTGGGGAGTGATAAGTACTGTGAAGAAAGATAGAGAAAGAAGGGTAGAGAGAGATGTAAGTGGTTCAGAAGGCCTCTCAGGATGTGGCTTTTGAGCAGACATTTGAAGAGAGTCGGGGAGCAACCAGGTAGAATATCTGTGGGGAGAGAGAACAGATGCAAAGACCAGAAAGGAGTGCAAAACAGACAATGTGGCTGGAACTGAATGAGAGGGCCTGGTGCCAGCCTGAGTGAAGAGGAGAGCTGAGGTTTGGTAAGATATGGCCTGCTTTCCAAGGATCCTCTGCCTGCTATATGGAGAGTGGACTGCAGAGTGCATGAATGAAGCAGGGAGAAGAGTTGAGAGGCTAGTGCAAGCTCCCGTGGATGGACCAGGGGAACAGCAGGCCAGGTGGTGAGAGATAGTTGAATTCTGGATATATTTCTAAGATGGAGCCAATAAGATTTGTTGATGCACAAGAAGTAAAGAAGTGGCGTGTAACTAGAGGAATTTGGGCCTGAGCAATTGCCTAATAGGGAAGGCAGGGAGGAGGCAGACTGTGGAGGAGGGAGAGTATTGCTTTTGATCTTCAAATTTAAGATGACTGCTAGTCATCACTAATTATTAGAGAAATGCAAATCAAAACTACAATGAGGTATCACCTCACACCTGTCAGAATGGCCATCATCAAAAAATCTACAAACAATAAATGCTGGAGAGGGTGTGGAGAAAAGGGAACCCTCTTACACAGTAGGTGGGAATGTAAATTGATACAGCGCTATGGAGAACAGTATGGAGGTTCTTCAAAAAACTAAAAATGGAACTACCATATGACCCAGCGATCCCACTACTGGGCATATACCATGAGAAAACCATAATTCAAAAAGAGTCATGTACCACAATGTTCATTGCAGCACTATTTACAATAGCCAGGACATGGAAGCAACCTAAGTGTCCATCGATAGATGAAGGGATAAAGAAGATGTGGCACATATATACAATGGAATATTACTCAGCCATAAAAAGAAACAAAATTGAGTTATTTGTAGTGAGATGGATGGACTTAGAGACTGTCATACAGAGTGAAGTAAGTCAGAAAGAGAAAAACAAATGCCATATGCTAACACATATATATGGAATCTAAAAAAAAAAAAAAGGTTCTGAAGAACCTAGGGGCAGGACAGGAATAAAGACTGAGACATAGAGAACGGACTTGAGGACACCGGGAGGGGGAAGGGTAAGCTGGGGCAAAGTGAGAGAGTGGCATGGACATATATACACTACCAAATGTAAAATATCTAGCTAGTGGGAAGCAGCCACATAGCTAGGTGGTTTGTGACCACCTAGAGGGGTGGGAAAGGGAGGGTGGGAGGGAGACACAAGACGGAAGAGATATGGGGATGTATGTATATGTATAGCTGATTCACTTTGTTATACAGCAGAAACTAACAGAAAACTAACTAATTGTAAAGCAATTATACTCCAATAAAGATGTAAAAAGAAAAGAAAAAAAAAAAAAAAAAGGAGTGGACCAGAAGTAGTGGACTAGAAAGAGAGGTGGTGTTAGAGCAAGATACTTGAAATACCTAGAATACCCTTTGAGAGGAACTGAAATGTTGCCATGTAGCAAGAAGATGCAGCTTTTAGGACCGCTGGGCGGGACTGAGGAAAGTTCTGAAGCTATTTGGCTAAATTCTACTACTGATGTGATATTTTCTTTTCTAGATTCATTTATTCTACCTTTTTCAATTTTAAAAAATGTTCAAATTCCATAAAATATTTCATGCATAAACTAAAATCTGTACTCACCAAACATATTACACTTTGTAGTTCACACTGTTTCGCCACTTTAGCTTCCAGGCAAGTGGCTATGTAGAATAACAGAATTGTTTAACTCAAGCTGAATCTCCATCTTTACAACCACTGTGCTATGGTTTATTTTGAATCCACTATTTAAATGCAGGTATATGTGGTACCTTAAGCCATGGAGATGCTATATGTGCCCAAAGTGAGCTCAAATGCTTCCAAACAAAACTGTTAGGAACTTACTTTGGAAGTGAGCATGTGTAGCCGAGTGGGCCAACCCAGTAATGGGAATTCTCCAAATTGACTTCCATGTAGAATATAATGTTTATTAAAGGACAAATAAGAATGTGCTACTTGAAGCATAAGGATCTTGAGATAGACTAACTGAACTGTAATTCTACAATTGTTTAGAATTTAGACCACTAGGAGATTTTACCTGGGTGAAGTGTTTTATCACTAATATTGTTTATGATTGATAGGGTATGATGGTAATTAAAAAGCACTGACTTATATGCTTTTATTTTTGTATTTAAACTCTTTACAGGCAATGCCCCTGACTCTGGTTCCAACTCTACTTGGCTGCCTTTTTGCTGTTTCACCTCCTGGAAGTAGTTGCACATGTACAAGATAACAATGCCCTGGGACTTAAGGTGTCTTCTTACCTTGCTGTAGGGAGCTGGGTGAAGTGGAGATGATTGGCAGAGCAAGAATTGGGGGCAGGCTGAGGAGGAGGTAGTACCAGGCTAGGGCAGGGTAGGAGTTATGGGGTGGAGGGTGGAACAATAATGAAGAGTCAGGGAGGGTCATCTGATTTAGGAGTCTTTTCTTGCTGCTCTTGGAACTTTGTCTCCTTAGTGCCTCAGGGTCCTTCCCCCAAGCTTCCCAGTTGTTTCTCTGCTCTCCTTTGACATTCCTTTTCCCCTGTCCTGCCCACCCCCAAGACAAGATTCCTTCAAGATAAACTGAGCTTTAATAGATCAGCAAGGCCCAGACCCTCAGCTACTAATGGCTTTGGAGATCCTGGAGGACTCACCAGCATCACATCTGCTATCTCCTAGGCTCCAATATATGGTGCTGGCAGGGATTAGGTGACTCAGTAGGTCTAGATGCTCGGGTTACAAAGAGGGTCTTATAATAGCTTCTAAAAAGCCTCCCACAGTGCTCTGCCAACTCTCCTCCTCTCTCCGTGTTGGACTGCAGTGGTGCACATGGTAAGGGAGAAAATGTTTCCTGCAAGCCATTCCCCATGACCACCCCCATATCATTGTTCATTCTGTTGTCATGACCTTAAAGTGCTCCAAGAAAATACAGACTTATTTTCAAGTCTCAGTGGAGATGTGAACCACCTCACTTGTCTCCAACGATTTTCTTGTACGCCCCTTGAACACAATCCACTTCTTGCTACCAAGCACCTTTCAGATCCCATCTCCTTTTCCCAATGTCCACCAAGAGCTCAGTTTTGCTTTCTAGTCTGAAATTACTGCCTTCGGAATATCAAGACTTCAGTTAATAAACTTGAAATAGTCATCTCAACAGATGCAATAACCAGACTTGGGTTTTCTTGGTGGAGAGGGCTGGGGGTAAGCATTTTGTTTTAGGCATCATGTTGGGTGTCTTTACAACCCAGGGAGAGGGTTGGCATAATCAGAAGCAGGCCTTACAACAAAAGTTCTTCCCAACACATGTCCTCACCTACTAAACATGCTTCTCACCTTATTTTACTGCTGGGGCTGTTAGCAAGTAACCTCCTTTCCTCCTTTTCCAGGCCTTCTAGATAAACAGGGCTATGGGATGATGGGGAGCATTTTTACACACAGCTATAGCAGGCTTTTAGGATTCTTAAGTGTTGCTTTGTGATCAAGTCCTGTCTATTTAGCTCTCAAGGTAGAGCATTTTCATTAGGGTTTTGGGCTAGGAAAAGAGGGATGGTGTGGTTAGCCTCTGCATGAATTTCAGAGAAAGTCTAAAGGGTGCCAAGGCTAATGAGGCATGAAGACCAACCCTCTAATCCAGCAGACTGCAGTCTCTGCTCAGGGCTCCCAACGGGGAGTATAGCCACAGCTGTTTTAGATACTCTTGGGGAAAGTAAACTGAAGATTGACAATGAGGGAATGCCAACCATGTTTCCCAGTTCTCACTGGTGGAAGTGGCTTCATTTCTCACCAGTTGAATGGAGAGTCTGTGGAGGGCAAGATTCACCAGGTCCTGGTGTGGGGAGAGTGGAAGCAAGGAGAGATGGTTCGTTTTGGGAACCATCCAAATATGGCCTGGTGAGTGGACTGAACAGACCAGGAGGGGAATGCAACAAGAACAGAACTAGAAGAAAGGACTTCAGAATGCTGGTAACTCACAAGTTCTTCTGTATTAGAAGCCCGATGCTGGAAGATGGCAGTAGAGGATTGGTTGGATCCATTTTTGGCCCAAATGTAAAACTTTCTAGGTACAGAGAAAAATAGATGAAAGACAGGCAAGGAAAAGGGGAGAAGACAGAAAGAAAAGGGAGGCAAGGATATGCATTGAGGGCCAGAAAGGAGGAAAAGGGGGTAGTCAGAAGTAAAACAGAAGAAATGACAGTAAATGGAGAGAATAAAACAGGAATAAGAGAGAACAGAGATGAAAGGGAACGAATAAACCCAGGAAGTGGAGCAGGATGAGAGGAAAGCAGCAGGGAGTTCTAGGTGGGGAGTCCTAGCTTGCCAGGAAATAGGAGAAAAATGTAGGGGGCCTGTGTGGGAATGGGAAGGACTCTTCCTTACCCTTCAGTCCTCATTTCAGGCTCCTCTTCCCCTAGTAAGCTTGGTTTGGGTGGCTAGTGTTTTGTCAGCACTCTCTACTTGCCCTTCTGGCTTCTTCACCTCTCATCTACATTTTAATACACAAGCACAACAGTGCACAGACCTCGTACAGGGGATGAAGATGACTAAGAGGAGAAATGCTGAGCTAGGGATGGAGGGGAGGAGACAGGACACTTCCTCTTGTGGAGGAACCCTATCTTTGTCTGAGCTTTCCTCACCCATCACATACACCCCACAAAGCAGCACATAAGAAGCCAGGTTCAACAGAGAGCAAATCAGATTTCCCTTTATTTCCATCTTCACCAGGGGGTGAGGCATAAGGAGTGGTCCAGGTGCCTGGATTCTAACCTCCCACGTTTGCTTGGACCTTTACCTGAGCCCATGACATCCCTGCCTGATTTTAAATGTTTCTTCCTTTTCTGGGTATTTACTCTGCAAACACCTTCATTTCTTCCGCAACACACCAAAGGCCCAGGTGCAAGTATCTCTGCTGCAGCCTGGATGATAACCTAGTTGTATCTGTAAATCTGCGATTTTCCGCAAGCATTCAGCAGCAGAGTCTGTCCCAGGGAGACCCCAGGCGGAGCCCGCTCCTCCGGACTAGCGCGGGCAGCGCGCGGAACACCCTCCGGCCACACGCCCGGAAGGAGGACGTGCGGGCACGAAACGCAGCTCTCGCGGACAGGAGCGACCAGAGGGCGGCGCGGATCTCAGCAGTCCCGGTGGCCCGGCGCTCGTCTCGTAGGTCCGCGTCCTCCCGCCTGAGCCGGGTCACCTCGCGCGCTATCTGGTTGAAGAGGTCCCGTTCCACCACGGGCAGTACGACCACGGCGCCGCTGGACAGCTGCTGCTTCAGCACCTGGAACACAATGTCTCCCCGCGACCGGCGTCCTGTGCTCCGCCGCGCCCCCTGCCGCAGCGGCCGAAAGCACCCCTGCTGCTGCAACATTCCCGACGGCGAGTCTCCCGGGAGCCGGCCTCCTTCTCCTTCATGTCCTCCGCCCTCCCGGGCTGGGACTTCGGTCTCCAGACGCAGGGCGGGCGAGCTATCCTGCCACAAGCAGAGGCGGCCCGCATCTCTTATCTACCGTCCCGCCCCGCCCACATGGCGTCACGGAGAGCCGCGTCGGGCCATGCTCGGTTGTGATTGTCCTCAGAACGCAGGCACCGCCCACTGATGGTCAGGGGGCGTGGACAAACGGGACAGGGCTCCTGGAGATGCTAATTGGCTGGAGAAAACAGATGCCGGACGTTGATTGGATGAGGGGGAGACAAAGGGTGGGAGGAAGGACTCGTGCATAGACTTGGGGCCTGAGAAGGTCTAATCCTGTCTGTGGGTCTCATGACATTCGGGGCATAAACTGCCTGTGGAGTGCTCCTTCTCCACTTCAAATGAGCCTTCTCAGGATTTCGGATCACCGGTTTGTTACAACGCTGTAGCAGTTTGGCTCTTCTTGGACCAGGGGAGTGGAAGTTGGTTTTTCTATTTAGAGAGAAGGTACTGAGAACTGAGAGGATACAGCAGTATTATTAGATATGGCTTTTCCCAAGGCAGGGGATAAGGAGGAAGCTAGGGTGCCATTTGGAGTCCAGGAAAAATAAATGTCATGAGGATAAATGTAATGTCTCCCACATGGATGCCGTCGCCTAGCTCACAAGTTCTTCATAGGGAGACTTAAGAACTTACCGTGAAAAAAGAATTGGCAGTTTCAAGAGACTGTAAACTCTGTGTAACTCAACAGGGCTAAAGCTCCAAAAAGCTCAAATATAATCTTAACCTTTGCAATGGGGTGATAAAATGGAACTCTTAAAGTCTCAGATTGGGCTAAGTTATCACTAAAGGCAGAGAACAAATATAGAGAATCCCCCCTTCCCCTCCATGCCAAAGAAGTTAGTGCTTCTCTTCAGGATTTATTACAAAGGATGAGGCTTGGCTCATCCCTTACTTCAATGATGTAAGAAATTGAAGAGAGGCTGAGAGAAAAAAAGAGGATTTCTTTGGAGAGGGTTACTGCAGGATTAAGGAGTTGAGAGCTTTATTATTTTGAACAGTATCAGACTGACAGAACCAAGAGTGTTCTTGGGTCTCAAATCAATAAAGGACTTTTTATTATCTAAGAGTAACCAAGAATTATGGAACCCGCTTGTGATTTCATCCATGGGACAGAGAAATTAGGATTTTGCAGATGTCTAGTAAGGGACCATGAGGGGAAAGAATAAAGTCTTTTTTTCTGTTTGTCCCCTGTGGAGTCCTGTTCTTTTGATTAATGAAGGATCTTCATTAATTAGTAAAGTATCTGGAATAAGATGGGTGATCTTTCTTCCAAAATTATACTGGGCAGACAAATATCATGTTGAGTCATTAGTACCACAATTCAAGAGTATGATATCGGCAGGACATAGTGGCTTCATCCTAAAGGGTAGCGTATGATTGGACAGCATGTCATTTGGACTGTTTAGGCCACAGAGGAGAAGCTTGGGATAGCCGACAATCATCATATACGAACAACAAACACACAAGCCAATAAGTTCCTAAACTGATTTCAGAGAACTAGGAGTGCTATGACGGAGAAGGAAGAGGACACAGTGGGGCAGAGAATGACAAAAAGGATCTGAGTCGGTGATCTTGGAGCTGAGATTTACGTACGAAGGAAACAACCCCATGAAGAGCTGGGGAGTGGGTGCTCCGGAGAGAAGGAACTCCCTCCAGCATGCTTGGTACATTTGAGAAATAGCAAAAAAGTGGGAATAGTAGGACAGAGTGGACAAAGTGAGGAAAGGTGGGGTGGCCGAGAAGCAGCCAAGGGCCAGACCACACAGGCCTTGAGGCCATAGTAAGGGTTTTGGATTGTACTGGTAAACATGAAAGGTTTTAAGCAGGAGATTTGCTCCTTCCTGCTTTGTGAGGGTGAGAGTGGAAAGAAGCAGATCAATCTGGCAAACACTTTGCAGATGTGATTATTTTAGGATATTGAGTTGGAGAGATTATTTGGATTATCTAGGTCGGCTTGGATTATCTAGGTCGGTCCAAATGCCTTCACAAATGTCCCTATAAAAGAGAAGCAGAGGGAGATTTGATACAGACAAAAGAGGAGGTAGCAATGTGACCAGGGAGACAGAAATTGGAGTGAGGTGATCACAGGCCTGGTAATGCCAGGTCATCATTAGAAGCTACAAGAGGCAAGGAAAGGATTTTCCCCTAGAATCTTTACCGGAAATATGGCCCGGATGACAGCTTGATACGAACTTCCGGCCTCCATAACTATGAGTGAAAAAATGTCTGCTGTTTTTAGCCACCAAGTTTGTGGTGATGTTACAGCAACCACAGAAAACTAATACAGGTGACTTGGAGTAAGGTTTTAGCAGTGGAGAGGGCCAGAAGTGATTGGATTCAAGATATATTTTTACAGATAGTATCAGCAGGACTAGCTGATGTATCAATATATGGTGTTGGTATTACAGAAGAAGAGTCAAGGGTCACTCCCAGGTTTTTGTTCTGAACAAGTGGGTGGATGATGGCAACATTTACTGAGATAGGAGAGGGACAAGGATTGCTAAGTGTTATGTGTTGGCCACACTCATGTTTGAGACCATATCAACTAGCTTTTGTCACTGCTCTCTATGCGCCAGGCACTGTCCTAGTTCTTAACTCAATTATCAGTGTAAAGTGGGCAGTTAGATATGAGTCTGGAGCTGAAAGAAGGCTAGGCTGGAAATATAAACTGGGAGTCATCAGTGTACTGTATTTAAAGCCATGGGGCCAAATTCATCAAACAAGAAGAAAGAAAAGAGAAGACTTGGTCCAGAAGAGAGCGGACTTGGTCCGGGGACAAAGCCCAAACCGGAGGACACTCAATCTGTTTTGCCTAGACAGTGGATGAAGATCCAGCAAAGGAAAGGAGGAGCCGATGAGGAGGGAGGAAAACCAGGAGTGTGTGAAGTGACAGAAGCCAACCTGTAGTGGAGGTTGTGGCGTTGCATGGAGGGAAATATCTACATTGTCAGATGTTGCTCTAGGGGTAGAGAGGCAGAGAACTGACCACTGCCTTTAGCAAAGTGGCTACCCCAAGTGGCCTTGACAAGCGCCATTCCAGTGGCTCGGTGGAGAGAAAAGCTCCATGCGAGTCAACTGAAGAGGGAATGAAGTGCGGAATAGTCCGCAGCAAACATAGGCAACTTTTCGGATGACTTTTGACGGGGAACGGAGGGAATGGGCCATAGCTGGTGGTTGCCTTGGGGGTCTGGAGAGGGCTCTAATTGGTTTTAAAGGTGTCTGATTCTGCAGCACGTGTTTGCTTCTTGGTGGCAATTGGGAGGGGGAAAACGAAGGTGAAGTACAAAGTAGGCACAACTGCAGAAGCCACGTCCCTGGGCAGGTTGAAGGGGCTGGGACCGGCGCACGGGAGGAGGGCTTGGCCCTACTTATTCCATCTCCCCAAGCCTTTGGTCACCAAGCACAGGCGGTTGCCGCGGAAGCACCCCGTCCACAGACCCCGCAGGACTCAGCAACGAACCTGAACACTTCGCGTGGGAACCAAGGCTCCCAGCAGGCGTTGCGCTGGGCGGTTAGTGCGCAGGCGCGCGCAGCCAGCCTCCGACTCTGCCCTCCCCGGCAAGCCCGGGCCCCAGTTCCAGGCTGGAGCCACCGACGCGAAGGGGGACGGGTTCCTCTTAAAAGAGAAACGGAGGCGGCGCGCGCTAGGTGGGCCCCTGTCCTCCCGCCGCTCTCCGGGCCTGCGCGCGACGCTGGGGAGGCGCAGGCGCAGTCGGGATGAGGGCGGGTGGGGGCGCTCAGGTAAGGCCGGGGTGGGGGTGGACCGCGGCGGGAGCTCTGGGCGGCCTGGGGGCTGCCTTAGGAACTGGCCCATCCGACGCAGTGTGAGTGTTCAATGGGGCGGCCCGAGACGGAGTGGGGGGCGCCTTCCAGACCCCCCCTTCCCCGCCCCCCTGTCCCGGCTCCACCCACAACGACCCAACTATGAGGAGCTCTCCCAATGCACACGACCTCTCCTTCCCTCATCAAGCAGTAAAGACCCATGCCCTTTTGAAGATGAAACTCTTACCTTACCCTCTGCCCCGTCCTAGTCGAAATTTCCTTACCCATAGCTGTAGTTCTTCACGTCAGTGGGCCCAGGATCAGGCCATTCTGACTTTGATGCAGTCCCCCTGCCTCCCACCCCCAAGATACCCACCCCATAGCGCTAATTTACACGCCCTGTAATGGAAGCAGAGGTGGTTTGGACCCAGTGGCAGCGAATGCTATTGCAGTGGTTTAGTTCTGCCTCAATTCACCGTTGAGGAAACTGAGGCCCCAGCGGAGGGTGGAGCCGAGGCCTCTGGCCCCGGATCAGGTCGGCCCACACGCGTGTCTCCCCGACCCCGCAGGCCCTGGTACTCATGGCTGCCTCCCCTGCGGACGCGTCCCGCAGGCGGCGAGAGAAGCGGCGGCAGCTGGATGCGCGCCGCAGCAAGTGCCGCATCCGCCTGGGCGGCCACATGGAACAGTGGTGCCTCCTCAAGGAGCAGCTGGGCTTCTCCCTGCACTCGCAGCTGGCCAAGTTCCTGTTGGACCGGTTAGGGGCCGGGTCAAGGGTTCTGGCGGAGGGCACCCAGGCTGCAACACCCAGCACCCTACCGGCCCCCTTCCCCCACATCAAGTGCGGGCCTGCTGCTGCTTCCCACTGGCACATTTCTCACTTCAGCACTAAGGCCAGTGTGATCTGTGGCCTCCCAGGGTCTCCCCCCACCTCTTGGTCCCGGAGAATAGGGGACCCCGTAAGTGTGTGAATGCCCAGAGCTGAGGGCAGTTGGCCACATGGGCCCCCACCTGACCTGCCTCTTGTCCCCCTGGCAGGTACACTTCTTCAGGCTGCGTGCTTTGTGCAGGTGGGTAGGGCTAGGGGTAGAGGATTAGGAGCCAGAGAGAGAAGAGGGGCAGCAGGGAGTCGTGTGACCCAGAATCACCCTCCCTAAGGGGGCTGGATAAGAGGGAGCCTTGAGTGAGTCTGGGGAGAGATGGGGGAGTTGGGGAGCCCAAGGAGGCAGCCTGTGGAGAAGGGAGCAATATCTCAGGACCCTGGGGTTTGGGCTCTGAACAATGGTAAACTGGATTAGGGACCAGGATTGCCCAGGGGGTGGGGGTACAGGGCTGTCTGAGTGTAGCGCTCCAGGATGAGAGGAGAGGACCTCCCAGCTCACCCTGACTGTTGCCTTCACTGCTCTAGGTCCTGAGCCTGTGGCCCCCAAGGGTCTGCAGTATCTGGTGCTCCTGTCTCATGCTCACAGTCGAGAGTGCAGCCTGGTGCCTGGGCTGCGGGGACCTGAGGGCCGAGATGGGGGGCTTGTGTGGGAGTGCTCAGCCGGCCACACCTTCTCCTGGGGCCCGTCTTCAGGCCCCACATCTCCAGAGGAGCCTAATCCGGTCCCCCTTGCAAGTACTGGCCAGAGAAGCTGGTGCCCAGAAGCCAGGAGTGGGCCGGAGCCCGCAGGTAGGCTGGGGGAAAGAAGAGTTACGGAGAAAAAAGGAGGGAAAAGTGTTCTTGTCCCTGTAGCTCAGAGCCCCATTCTTTAAAAATGATCCTTTCTCCATGGAAAAACTCTATGGTGACAAGGAAATACATCCTCAAATATACTTTTAGGTATGAAAAGCAAAATACAGAATTGGATGTATGGTATATTACCGTTGGTGGAAAAATAAGAGGAGAAAGGAAAATATTTGTACTTAAGAATGTATCAGATATTTCTGGAAGGGCATGTAGGAAACCAGGTTACCTGTAGGAGGAATGAGGTGGCTGGGGTATAGTATTGGAAAGGAGACTTTTCACATGGCTCAAAAAAAAAAAAAAACCACTTTTTTTTGAACCATGTGAATGGACCATCTCGAAAATAAAACAACCCCTCCCACTCCAGTAGCCTCTGCCCCCGCTTCCTCCTTCCTAAGCGTCTTCCTACCACTTCAGACCTTAGAACTCCACCTGTCCTCATCCCTCCAATACAGAGTTCCTTCCCCTTTGAGCCTACCTATGCCAACAGGTTTGGAATCTAAGCATGACGAGAGGACTGAGGAGGCCAGGTTGCCCAGGTGAGTGTGGGGCTGGGGGGGACAGGACAGACCTGGGGGGACAATGGGAGTGAGGGAGCAAGACCTCATGCTTGCCTTCCTTGGACCTGCAGAGGGGTGGAACCCCCGCCAGAGGCCTTCCCATCCCTAGGAGAAGACGGAGAAGAGGAAGATGAGGATGAAGAGGACATGCTCAGTGATGCCAGCCCATGGACCTACAGCTCCTCCCCAGATGAGCAAGTTGGGGCTGAGGGAGGATGCTGAGCAGAGCAGGACGAGGGAGGGGGTGACTGGCTGGGGAACCCAGAGCTTTGCAGACTTGAGGGAGGGGCTTGTTGGTGGAGAGGGCAGGGTAGGCTTTGGAAAAGGCAGAAAGAACTAGAGGCTTTGGATTGGGTGGAAAAGAAGTCAGGCTCTGGGGGAAAATGAAAGCTGAAAGTAGGTATGAACAGGGAGCCTGTGGTAGGGGTAGGGTTGTTCTGAGTTTGGGATCTTTGCAATGTAGGGGTTGGGGCTGGGCTGGGGCTGGCTGAGAATCCGGGAGATAATGCCTTCCTCTTTTTCATTCTCCTTTCAGCAGTGAGCCAGATGCCCCCAGACCCCCTCCTTCCCCTGTCACCCATGCACTTAAGGATGGGGAGTTCCCCCCGGCCCCTGCAGCTGTCCCAACTCCTCTTGCTTCGCCATCCTCATCAGCATCCTCATTGGGCTCTGGAGCTCCTCTGCCTGTGGAAGTCAGGACACAGCCAGAGCGCAGGGGGACCCCTCAAGCAGACCAGCAGACTGAGCCCCTGGCCAGGTAACCTGATGGCTGAGACGGAGGGCAGGGGCGTCCGGGGACACGGCCCTCCCTCGAGGCCCTCTGCTCCCTGTTTGCTGCCCGTAGCCCTGGGAGTCAGGCTCAGTCTGCTCTGGCCTCGGCCTGGGATGAGGACACTGCTCAGATCGGCCCCAAGAGAATTAGGTAGGACTGGGGGAAGCGGCTCTGGGTAGGGGAGGGAGCGGAGAGGGGTGGAGGAGAGCCTGCACAAGTCCTCGTGCTTCCTATTCTCCTCCCCCAGGAAAGCTGCCAAAAGAGAGCTGCTGCCCTGTGACTTCCCCGGCTGCGGAAGGATCTTCTCAAACCGGCAGTATTTGAATGTGAGGATGTGAGGGGTACAGGTTGGGTTCTGTGTAGCCTCATGGGTGGAGGAGAAGGGCTGAAGGAGAAGCTGAGGCAAAGAAGCCTAGGGTGTGGGGGGAATTCAGAGCCAGGGAGAGAAGAGTTGGGATGGAGGTGCAGAGCTTGCCTATAGTTAGTAATCACTAATCCAGAGGACTAGTAGATAAGGCAGAAAACCAAGCCTCAGGTGCGCAGCTGCTGCCCACTACTGCTTGTTACACAGGCCCTCTGATGACCACATGGAGATGATGGTGGCATTCCTCAGGCTTTTGGGGTGCTAGTGACTATTCTAAGCGCTTGATATGTGTCAAGTCTTTTGATCTTCTCAGCATTCCTATGAAGTGGGTGCTGGTACTCCTGCTTTGCAGATGAGGAAACCAAGGAACACAGAAATGTGAAGCATTGCCCAAGGCTTCTCAGCTAGTGTGTCATGGTGCTGGGTTCCTCACTCCATCGGGCTGCCTTGCTCTGCTGTCTCATGTGGGTGGTCCTCACTCCAGGAGGATTAGGGGACAGACCTGTCCCCAGCCTCACTGCAGGAGAGGTTTGAGGCACAGAGAGAGAAGAGTCCCAGCCCCACACTCAGCCAGAGCTCTCACGGGGTTCTGAGGCCCGGAGAGAACCCAGACCCGCGGGATGGTGAAGCCTGGCTGGATGGGATTTGGGAGGGGGGGAAGGCCCCCAAGTGGTGGTGAAGCTCTGGGCTTCTGAGAGGAACATTCAGCAGGGCTGGTCAAACATACTGGAGTCTATTAATGGAGGAGACTGAAGTAGCCCGCAGCAGCAGTTTAATTATGGGAAAACGGGATTATGGAGAAAGGGAAAGCGCGTGCAACTTAGTGAGCCAGGATGTGAAATTAGACCAGATAAAAAGAGAAATATTTTCCAGAAATACTTGGGGAGTTAAGGTGGAAGCACACACTATCCTTAAAAGTGTTCCAGGTTGAGAAGGAGCGTGTGTGTGTGTGTGTGTGTGTGTGTGTGTGTGTGTGTGTGTGTGTGTGTGTGTGTATTTCCAAAGCAGATTTAGGAGAAAATGATATAATCCCATGGTGAGCTATTAATAAAAAGTAGGCCATCTGAGTGATATTGTTGTACATTGATATTGATACCAAGGAGAATAATCATACCCACCAAAAAATGTGTTCCCATCCCTGGCAGATGGCAAATCCATAGTTAGGGAACCAAGAGTGTCACCAGAAGTGCACTTTTTTCAGGGACCTGGGCATTGCAAGGTGAGGTTGTGACAAAGAGGTGAGATAATGGAAGTTGAGGACAGGATAGGCTGAGGGCAGAGTTTGGGGTCAGGAAGGGATGGGATTGGGGTGCTCACGTATAGGTGAGGACTGGCCAGGATGATATGAGCTGGCGGTGACAAGAACTGTTGTGGGAGAGGCCAGAAGAGCCTGCCTGCTGGGTCAGCTCTGGTGGTTGCCCCGAGGAAACCATGCGCTTTCTCCCCTATAGCACCACAAGAAGTACCAGCACATCCACCAAAAGTCCTTCTCCTGCCCAGAGCCGGCCTGTGGGAAGTCCTTCAACTTTAAGAAACACCTGAAGGAGCATGTGAAGCTGCACAGTGGTGAGTGGTGGAAATGCCTCCTCACCTCCCTCTGTGGGTCCCTTCCCCTCCCTCTGTGAGTCCCTTCACCTCCCCCATGAGGCCAATCACCTCCTATCTGCAGGTCTTGTCACACTGCTCTGGGATAACTCTCACTCACACACTCATCCTGCACTTTCTGTGTGTTTAGATCCTCCCTGCTTGAAACTGTTCTAGGTGTTGGGATACAGCAGTGAATAAAGCAGGCGGTACTCACCTAAGATGTCCACTCTAGCGAAGGGCTACAAAGAGCTGGGAAAGGTCCTTTGAGCAAAGACCTAAGTGAAGGGAGGAATGGAGGCTTCGCCACATCCACAGGCAGCACATGAGAGGGCCCTAAACTGGCATCTGCGGGCATGTTCCAGGAATGGAGAGGAGGCCGGGAGATTAGAAAGGAAGGAAGAGACGTCAGATAGGTGGTAGGGGCCTGCAAGACCACCATCGGTTGGCTTGGCTCCTGGCCAAATGTGATGGGCACCAGTGCGGTGGAGGGAGGGACAGAATGGATTTTAAAAGGAGCACTGTGGCTGCCATATGGAAAATAGGGGATAGCAGGAATGTGCAGCGCACAGTGATAGTGACCTAGACAGTCGAGCTGGTGAGAAGTGGCTGGAGACTGACAAGAGAGTGAAGATGGAGCCAGGGCTACTGTGGGAAGAACGGATTGTCCATGGGTAGGACTGTGGAGTCAGGGGTGACTTGGAGGGTTCCAGCCTGAGCCAACTGGGCACAAGGTGATGTGATTTCCTGAAAATGAGAGAGAAGCAGTCCTCAGGAAAGGGACATGACATTTTATTTGGGACATGCTACTTCGGTATCCCAGAAAATGTGAATCTCGTGTTCAGGGGAGATGTTGGGCAAGAAAAAAGTGTTCATCGTGAGCATATGGGTGGTGTTTAGAGCCATGGGTGGAGTGTTCGTCCAGGGAGAGAGTGAACATAGGTAGAGAGGAGGTGTGAGCAGGACAGGTAGGAAGGCCAGCTACAGAGGGGCCGGCGAGGCAGGTGAAGAGAGCGGTATCTGAGGAGCCAAGTGGAGAAAGTGCTCCAGGGAGGAGGGAGGGGTGAGGCGTGCCAGTGCTGCAGAGCTGAGCGAGATGAGGATGCGCACAGGCCACCAGGCAGGGCGATGGGAAGCCATCCTTGGCCAGATGACAAAATGGCAAGTGACAAGGGAGATGGCAGCCAGAATGGACTGGGTTCAGAGCGGAGACGAGCTAAGGAAGTGTAGACAGCAAGTATGGACAACTCTTTGGAGTTCTACTGTGAAGACAAGCAGAGAAATAGGTGTAAGTTGGAGGGCTGTGAGCCTGAGCACAGAGATGGGAATGATCCCACAGAGAGGAAAGGCTTGCTGATGCCAGGGTGGGTTGAGCAACCTGAAGTCGTTGAGGAGGGGTGTATCTGAGCACAGTTGGAGGGCAGCCACGGGGAAGCAGGGACTATTCACATATATGGGCACAGAAGCAAGTTGTCTGGTGGATCAGGTGTGGGGGAGGATGTGGACATTCTCTCCTGGCTCCTCTCTTCTTGGTGACTTATAAAACGAGGTCACTGCTGAGTGAGGTTGGTAGAAAGAGGAGGTCGTGTGGAAAATGCCCTTCTGAACTCTAGAACATGGGAGAGTGAACTGACCGAGGAGATGCAGAGGCATTGTGTGTGTGCGGCGGCGGTGAGGCTTGACACTTGTAGTTGTGTATGAAAGTAGAGCTCAAAGTGGGGTGAGGGTGGGGTGTTGTAGGTTGTGTTTCTGCCCCCCTTTGGCATACGTGTGCCGGCCTGGATCAGGCCAAGGGTTGTATTTTTCCTGAGTTGGGCTTTAACCAAGCAGGCACAGCTGAGGAAGAGAGGGACGGGTGAGTTAGTAGTGTGAGTGGAGGAAGGCTACAAAGACGCCCTGGAAATGAACTGGGCAAAGAGAGGGCAGGGGGACAGTGGGAAGGCAGTGGGCTGCTGGACTGGCAGCCTGGAACTGTGGGATAACTGTAACAGGACAAGGTAGGGGGCCCTGGCTGGAACTGGGATGTCTGAAATTGTGATTTCAAGGTGGTTCAGTGATGGGGCATGACCTGGGAATGGTGGCTGAGAAGGGTTGTGGGGGGCGGCCAGGTCTATGAAGGCCAGGGAACAGGGGAGGGGAGTGCTGGACATGTAGAAAACGAACTGACAGCAGTGGTGATGGCTGAGGAGAAGGCCTGGAGCCAGAGCTGTGTGGAGTGCAGGAGCGTGGTGGGGATGAAGGCTGTAGGGGTGTGTGTGTGGTCTGATGGCTGGGTATACAGAGCAGCGGTGGGACAGAGGTCTACAGGATGCCATGAAAAGCAAGGCTACCTCCTCTGCTGCAGGAGGTGTAGGAGAAAAACCACAGCAGGCCTGTGAGAACTGCTGGAGATGGGCGATGGGCAGGTGCTGTTAGAGCTGGCAGAGGGGCAGGTTCAGGGAGAAAGGAGAAGGGATTGGCTCTTGACACCCACAGGGCGTCTGACAGGTCACACGGCACTGTTGGGGGTGGGGTGGGAGGAGTGAGATATGCAGGCTGAATAGGGACAGTACTCCTTTGGGGGACAGTGGGGGTGGACCAAGGAAGGGCCTCAGCTTGGGGATGGATGCTGGGCTGTCCCCCATGTGCCCACAGATACCCGAGACTACATTTGTGAGTTCTGCGCCCGGTCTTTCCGCACCAGCAGCAACTTGGTCATCCACCGGCGCATCCACACTGGAGAGAAACCCCTGCAGTGAGTGTAGGGAAGAGAGCCCGGGGTGGGGGGAAATGGGGAGGTGCTGGCAGGACATCTGGGCAGTTGGGACCAGGAGGAACCCCTGGGGAAGTCAAGATGGGCTGAGGCCCCTTTCTTCCCTCTGCTGTCCCTGGCTCAGGTGTGAGATCTGCGGGTTCACCTGCCGCCAGAAGGCGTCCCTGAATTGGCATCGGCGCAAGCATGCAGAGACGGTGGCTGCCTTGCGATTCCCCTGTGAGTTCTGCGGCAAGCGCTTCGAGAAGCCAGACAGTGTCACAGCTCACCGCAGCAAAAGCCACCCCGCCTTGCTCCTGGCCCCACAAGAATTAGCTGGTCCACTGGAGTCCTGTTCCAGCATCTCTGCCCCTGCATCCCTGGGGACCGACGAGGGATCCAGGCCCTCTCTGGCTCCTCAGGCTCCCACACTGCTCCCTTAGCAGTAAGCACTCCCCAGAATTTGGGGAGCCAGGGACTGGAAAGGAGCAAGAAGGGCCAGATGACTGGTCCCTGGGGACTAGGGTGATGGGGAGTGCAGGGCAGGGACAAGACTGTGCTCTAGGGGAGCCAGGCTACTTTAGTCTCCCTAAAGGACAGAATAAACCCAGTATTTTACGTGGACGTGTGTGAGCAGAGCAGCAGAGCGAGTGTTTTGGCACCTGAGGTACAGGAATCTTGATTCCTTCGGAAGCAGGCTCTCCTGGAATGTGCCTGAGTGCACCCTAAGTGCAGGCCTTATTCTTCTCTCTGCAGCCCCTCACCTGCATCCACCCTGAAGACCCAGCTTTCCCAATTCACCTTGGCACTCCCTCCACTCTTGCATTCAGGCAAGGCACTAGGTAATTCCAGAGGGTTGGGCTGGAGTAGGATTAGAGGTATGTGTCCCTGGGCCACATTTGTACTCTCCACTAACCAAGAGAACCAAATGTATAGGGGACCCTGAAGAATCTTGCCTTCCAGTGCAAAAATGAGGGGGCTATATGTGCAAGATTGCTGAGCTAGCTTGGGAAGGGACCAGAGACCTTGGAATTTTGAAAGGGCCTGTCTCTTGGGTGACTCCTGAAGTCTGCAAACACAGCAGCCTCAGGTTTGACAAAGGGAGCTCTTGGCATCTGGAAGTCAAATAATTCTTTATTTCACCACCTGCAAGCAAAAAAATCAGCCAATTACTGGGAATTTTCATTCCTGCACTGTGGCCTCTGTGGAGCTCAGTTTCCTCATGGCTCCAAAGCTTAATTTGTGTATAGCGTTCTTACTGCACTTGGCAGTGCCCAGCTTTGTGGACCCATGTGGTCTTGACTCAGGTCCCAGGGCTGATGTCCCCCACCTGGAGAACACTGTCCTGAGAGGCACCTTGATCTGTACATCAACAGGTCTGTCCCATGGGACAGGTGGGCAGCCATGCTGAGAGCTCCTGCCCACCTTTACATGGTATGAAGCACTTCTCTGGGTGGTTCTGGTGTGAAGATACCTTTAGTGAAGTGAGCTTTCCCACTATCTCTGCAAATTTTGAAGCTGAGGGAGAAAGCAGCAGAGAGACTAACAGTCAAGTGAAAGGAAGAGGCAAGAAAACCACAGGGCCTGTGGGATGTGACTCTGGCCACGTCTGTGGTCGTGACCTGAAGAGGCAGTACACCAAAAGTATATGGAAACAAGAGGTAGAGGACACTCGGGCTGGAAAAAGGAGACGGGACAAGAGAAGACAGGATGCTGATGGGAAACCAGGAGACACCTGAGAGCACAGCAGCAGGGATGGGACACACCGATACTTGGGTGCTCTTCCACGCGTGGGGTCTGGGAGGTTCCCCCTGCACCTACACCTCAGAGGGGAAGGACGGGCAGAGAACAGGCAAAGAGCTGACAGGGGAAGTAGGCGTAGGGGTGCAGCGAGAGGCCAGGTGAAGTGCTACCAACTGAGGTGGAGAAAGGTAATAGGCCACGCTGTCTTTCCACAGAACTCCATCTGCAAGTTGTCCCACCCATCCCTATGGCACTATAAAAGTGCTTATCTAGCCCACTCCAGAGAAGACTCTCAGCAAGTCTTTCTCAACTGAGACACAAAAAGCCCTGGCTTTTCCTGTCCTGCTTGCCCAGCAAAGATGAGAGCAGTGCCCGCCTTGGCCTGAGTGGCAGCGGCAGCTGTAGTTGCAGCGGTGCGAGCACGTGTGTGGGCCCGCTGGTGCTGCGACAGGGAGCGGCTGTGGCTGAAACACTTGCCACACTCCGCACATTCCGCCGGCCGCTCGCCCAGGTGCGTCTTGCGGTGCAGTGCCAGCTTGGAGCCCACACTGAAAGCTTTGCCACACTCAGGGCACTTGTGGGGCTTGTGGCCAGCATGGTTGCGCCGGTGCACGTTGAGGTTGGACACGCACGTGAAGTGCTTGCCGCACAACTCACAGCGGTAGGGCTTCTCGCCTGTGTGTGTGCGCCTGTGCTTTGTGAGGTCCGAGCGGTCGCTGAAGCAGCGGCCACACTCGGTACAGGGGAAGGGCCTCTCGCCTGTGTGGATGCGCTGGTGCACCACAAGGTCAGAGCGCTGCCCGAAGCCCTTGCCACACGTGGCGCATGCGTGTGGCCGCTCTCCCTGGTGGCTGCGCCGATGGCGCAGCAGTGTGGAGCTCTCGCTGAAGCGGCGCCCGCAGTCGCTGCAGGCGTAGGGCTTCTCGCCCGTGTGCGTGCGCTGATGGCGCACCAGGGTGGCGCTCTCCAAGAAGCCCTTGCCACACTCTGGGCATTTGAAAGGTTTCTCACCCGAGTGCGTCTGCAGGTGTCGCGTTAGTGTGGAGCTCTTGCCAAAGCTCTTGCCACACACACCACATTGGTGTGCGTCCGAAGTGCCTGGCTGCCGAAGTGTGGAGTCACCAGGGCTCCTGGCCGCGTGGACACGCAAATGGCTCCGAAGTCCCGCACCGCTGCGGAAGGCCCGAGGGCACTGAGTGCAGCGATGGAGCGTGTCAGCGGGCACGGCCGGTGTCCCCCACGGGTGTGCCCGTGCCTGGTGGAAGCGCAGTGCGCTCTGGCGGAAGGCACGAGGGCACAGCGGACAGCGGCGGGGCCGCTCGGGAGGGTGCCAGTGGCGCCTGTGCAGCAGCAGAGCCGGGAGGTGTGGGAAGCAGCGGCCGCAAGCTCGGCAGCGGCAGGAGCGGCTGCGCCGCCTGTGCGCGCTCTGGTGTAGGTCAAGGCGCCCGCTGTGATGGAAGCTCTGGCCACACTCACTGCAGATGTAGAGCGTCTGGCCCGCATGAGCGCGTCGGTGCGCACGGAGGTCTGCGGCCTGTGCGCAGCGCTCGCCGCACTCTAGACAGCGGAAGCGGCTGTCGCCACCATGGGCGCGCTCATGCCGCAGCAGCACCGAACTGTAGCGGAAGCTCTTTCCACACTCACTGCACCCATAAGGCCTGCCGGCTGCTGCCTCTGAGGCAGCAGCGAGCATGATGAGGGCCGGGCCGGGCGCCCTCAGGGTGCAGCGTGCCACTCACACTCTGGAGTCCACCTCCTCCAGCTGACAGTTATTTTCAGTTTTCTTAAGGCCTAGAAAGGGAACGGTAGCAGAGGGAAGAGAGGGAGGCCTGGAAAACTGGTCCGCGGATTCCGGGGTTCCTTCTCTCACAGCAGGTGCTGTGGCTGTTTCAGAGGTGGGCTGCAGCTAGGTTTACCATGTACCGTGAACCCTGCAGGGAGAAGGTCACTGTGAGCCCCAGCAACATCTATGACAGCTACACCTTGGGGGATGGAGGGGCAAGCACAGGCTCCCTGTTTTCTGTACCTTCCTCAGCTAGACCATCTCTGGAGTTCCATTCTCCAAGAGGAGGCAAAGCCATGGGAGTCCTAGAAATATGGCGGGGAGGGGTCCTTGTGCCACCAGGAAGGGCAGGAGGGACTCAAGAGGGGAGCTTTCCTCCAGTACGCTGCTCGGAAGGGAAGGAAGAGTGTCCAGCTTGTTTTATGACCTTAGCCCAGGGACCTTGGCCTGGAGATGCACTAGGAAACGACCAAGGAGGGATGGGTAATGAGAAGTCCCCTGGGCCTAAACCACATCAACGCCTTCCTCTGAAGACCCAGGGTTTCCTGAGTAACCAGTGTGAACCCAGCCAGGCCTGGGTTGGAAGCGGTGAAGCATAAACCTATCCAGCAGCAGCCTGGGCAAAAGGCTCAGGAAGGGCTGGGACCTGGGCAACGGAAGGTATCTGAGAAAACCCGAAGTATTGCTCCTTGGCTTTGGACAGCACCTGATACACAATCACACCACATCAGTACACAGTCTCAAAGTTCCGTGGCCTAGCCTTGAGAAAGCAACTCAGGATCCAGGAAAGGGGTAAAAGGAAGCATGGATAATTCACAAAGAATATTATCAAAAGTTGATGGCATTATCAAAGAAGTGATTTTCACATTTCTAGGGAAGGCTGGGGAGAAGGAAAGGACATCCTTTCTAATTCTCAGGGCATTCGAGTTGTTTGCAAACATTCTGCAGACTTTCCTCATTGCCCCAGCTCCAGGGATCTGAGAACCTGGATTAGCAAAGAAGCCCCTTTATGGGGATGGAATCTGCTCTGCTATTTTCTTCATCTCAAATGGTATCCCTGAATCCTTCTGACAAGTTGGTCCAGGTGGGTCTCTGTGAGCAGGGTCAGCATTTGTGCACAGAACCTCCTGTGCCCTCTATTTAGAGCACAAATTGGGCTGCTCTCCTCACCTGACTGGCCTCACCACTGACTGTTCCCCTCAAGATCCATGGATCTGTCCCCAGTTCAGTTCAGTGGGACACGGGAGACAGGTATAGTCACTATAAGTTATAGGCCATGTCACCCAACAGATCAGTGAGAGTAAGCAAACAAAATAGTCACCAGTCACTTTCTTATTAGCAGATGGAAACTCAAATACCCAGAACTGTGGTTAAAACACCCCATAGATGGGGTCCTCATCTTTTGGATGCAAAGGGGGTCAATTGAAAAAAGCCTTTAAAACTACAGACCTGCAGGGGTGGGCTCTGAAGCTTCTGTTCCCCTCCTTCTTGGGAAGGAGTGGTGGATATAGCATGTTCTCTCCCTGTGCCTCTGGAGCAGGATGTGCTGTGCCCTGCAGAAAGGATAAAATAAGAGGGACAGTGTGAATTTTAACTGAGCAAAGGGGACAGACGCAGGTAGACGAGAAAAGAAGGAAACATTTCTTGGAAGAGGGTATTTTTAAAATGGATATTTTCAAATATAAAAAACTAACAAGAACAGTACCACAAATCACTCACTCACCTTCAGCATCTATTTACATTTTGCTATTTCGTTTCATCTATGACACTCCCCCCACCCTACCCCAGCCCATACACTTTTTTTGGGGGGGTGGGGGGGCGGTGATCTGGAGTATTTTAAATCCTAGACGTCTTATTCAAAGAGGATGAGTTTTAAACAAAATCTGCAAGCAGGGGCAAGAGCCCCTCTGCAGACCTGAGAGCAGACTTTAGAGGGAGTTTCTTGGTTCTTCCAGAGAGAGTTTTCAGCCCAGACACTTGCTTGGGCTGCTAATTCTAGCTGGTCAAATTCAAAAGAATGTTTGCCCTTGTGTGAATAAAACCTTCTCTCAAGGGTCAGTGGTTGATCCCAAATGCCAAAGAGAGCAATGCTTATGTCCTAGTGAGTATCTCCCCTCACCTGAGTGTCTCTGGAGACCCTGGCACCTCTCAGGCCAAGTTTCTGGGATTACACCCTCTGCCAGGCTACTGCCTTCAAGGGCACATGGCCAAGGAAGGTAAGACAAATGCACAAATGAAAACACACACACACATAAATGATATATAAACAAAGATACCATTTTGCCCCATCACAGACATGGAATAAGAGACCCCGGTCAAGGGTGCAGGTTATGTGCTTGAGTGCCAGGGTGTATCCTTCAAGTCTCTCTTCTGTACCTCACCCCATGCTGGAGCTTGCCCTGGAAGGAAAGGGTCTATGCTTGGGAGGAAATCTGAAAGAAAAAAAAATATTACTGTGCCAAAAGAAGAACAATTTCTAGACTGTCCTAACCATCATTTTTCCTGATTGAGTTCTGAAGTTGCTATACCACCAAATTTCTTTGATTTTTGGAAAAAAATAAGTACAAGGGAGGCTTTGAAAGAGGGAAGGGGGTAATTACGTGTGAATTGATGAAAAGTCCTAATTGTTCAGTACTTTAAAGTATTTTAGTACCTTTCAAGTATTTAATACTTACAAACTTATTATACGTAACTAATAAAAGACAATTACTAAGAAAATAAGCTAATGGCAAAAATTAATATTCACAATAAAGATAAATTTGTTTCGTATACCACGAAACTTGTTTCTTAATAGATATTGCAGGCATTTCATGCCATATCTAACTGTTCACAGGAGTGTTGGACTTAATCAGGATTTAGTACATTTACTAACAATCTACTGTGAGAGAAGTGTAGTTCTTTTTCTTCTGAGTTGTGTTGTTCAGTCAGTATAAAGATTTTCCTCCCTGGTTATCTTTTCTGCCAGGCCAACATTTCTTGGGCATGATGAAGAGGCAAGTGATCATCTCACAATTCCTCCATCTTGAAGCCAGAGTTGGATAAAACTGGTCTGGGCTGCAGGAGTGGGTCTGAGGGCTGTCTCAGCTGTGCTGTCTGCTACAGTAGCCACAAGCCACATGTGGCAACTGAAACTTGAAATGTGGCTGGTCCAAAGTGAGATGTGCTATAGGTCAAATACACTCCAAACTTCAAAGACTTAGTATGAAAAAAGAATACAAAATATCTCATTACTAATGTTTAATGTTGACTATATGTTGAAATAATATTTCATATATATTGGGTTAAATGAAATATATTTTTAAAATTTATTTCACCTGTTTTTAAGAAAAGTGATGATTACAAATGTGGCTCACATTTTTATTCTATTAGACAGTGTTTGCCAAATGGCCTTTCCAAATCCTGGAACAATGTACAAAGGGAGGCTGACCCACCTCACAGTCCCTGAAGGGGATTGCATGGGAAGAGGTCACCAACTGCCCTGACCCTTAGAGCCTCAGTAACCAGAAGACAGCCACTCTTCTCATCTCCCAAGATGTGGGGCTCTGGCCACACCCTCCAGAGGGCCCATCTGCTCTTCAGGAAAGTGAATATCTGTACTGCCATCTAGGAGACCTGGTTGGGACTTGGTGTTATAACTCATGCAAAGCCTATCACTGCTGCTTTCCAGTTATTACTAGCATCAATATGGAATAGCTCTCATATGTTTCTGTGTATATACCCCTTTCATCCTCCCAGTAGTCCTTTGAGGTGGGGACTACTGGTTACCCCTATGTGACTTGAGGTTCCCCTGTGGTGCAAGCTCATCCAGAGCCACAAGGACAGCAGGTGGGTCCAGGGACAGGAAGGGGATGGCAGGCTGGGAGGCCTGTCTCTGGCTCTCCCCGATAGTCCCCAACCTTTCCTGGCCCTGGCCAGCTGGCAGCAGTGCGGCAGGAAGCCCCAGGCGGTCCCAGGGACCATCATGGGACCGGGGCTCACTCTGTGTACTCTGTGGTGGATTCCTTTGTGGTCCTGGTAGAGGAAAGGAAACGGTCAGCCTAAGAAGTGGTTTGGGGAGCAGTAGCTGCATTCGAGAGAGAAGATTCTTCTGCTGGCCTCTCTATATATACTTACCCCCCACCCTGGTCCCAGTCCTAAAGTCTGTTGCCCAGCCCTAATGACAATGTAGTCTCCAGGACTCTGAAACACCCCAAGAGGCTGCTGAAATGTACATCCATCTAGAAGCAAATAACCCACTTCTCACTGTTGGGAGGAGGAGGGGGGAGGAACTGGATGGATGGAATAGTTTCCCTGACCCTCTGGAGCCTGCTTTGGGGCCTTTCCACTTGTAGTTCTTGCCACCTGAAAGCCCTTTCTCCGCTTCATTCAGGGTTCTGCTCCAATAATCCCTCCTCAGGGAAGCCCTACTGAGCACCTTCACGCCTCCAAAACAGTGATTACCAATCTGCTCTGGAAAGGTTTCGGTCTCTTTTCTAGGTGAGCATGGGGTATGCAATCCAGTGCACCAGAATGGCCACGCCTCACTTCCCTTTTTCCCATAACGGAATCAAGGTCCAGTACTTTAAAAGACATTGCCCCTTCCAGCTTCAGATGCAGTCTGACATGTTTAAGGAGTTGGTGGAAACAGGAATGACAGCTCCCTCCCCATTCCAAGTACCCAAGCCCGATCATGATCCAAACAGATTCTTTTGCAAGGTTTTTTCACAAAGATTTTCCTGTGAAATCTGGGAAGTGTGGAGAATGTATGTACGTTGACAGGGAGAGGACACAGTAGGATAGTTTATTCTCTATGTTCCTTTGACACATGCACAAGACTACAGCCCAGAAGAGCCAGAGGAGCCCAGAACTGGGATGAGGAAGGGACTATATGGTACTTTGCACCCTTCCTAGGCCTAGCAAGAAGTTGGGCACACATAAGGTATCTAATGCTTTTTTAAAATGATGTATTAATCTGGAATACAATTCTTTCAAACGTTAGGTTCCTGGAGGAGAGGGCCTCTCTCTAGTCATCTTATCCTCCACAGCCCTATCCACTGCATATACTGCAAATACTCTGACTTGGTTTACTAAGTCCTTAACTGCAACCTGTGTAGGAGACCGGAGAGGCAAGTGTCCAAATTCTGGGTCTTCCATTACCAGCTGTGTGACCTTGGACAGGGGACGTGGGGTGTCTAACACTCCGGCCTGAGAAAACTCAGTAAAGGAAGCTGTAATAATGTTTCCTATGAAAAGAGGGAAGGTGTTAAGTCTGAGAACTGCAGTTGCCGAGTTTGTAGGATTTACTCTCCCTGGAACCCTGAAAAAGAGGTCTGACTCTTACAGCCTACGCATCCTAAACGTTCTGCAAGACCTTTTTAAAGTCTTTTCCCCCCGACCCGCCCCCCCCCCCCACGAAAGAACCCTACTTAACAGGATTAGAGCAGTGTGGGGCTTTCGTAGACCCTCCCTACACACCGGCAGCTTCGAGAGTAAGTAGTGACATTGGTTACTCATTTTAAGACTTGGTGCCTAGTACTTAACGGGAGCTGAGCACGACTATTCGAGGAATGAGGAACGCCCCACAGGAGCAGGTCGCCTTCCCTGGCCCTCCCGCAGCGCAGCCAATCCCGGGTGCATCAGTCAGTTTTCGTCACGAGTTACTGGTCAGATTCTCCTTGCACGAAACTTCCCACCCCGAGCCCACCCCAGCTCTTCACACTTGGCGCCAGCCCACGCGAAGGGCAAGGCAGGGCACCAAAAACGTAGTGGAGAGTAGGGGGCGTTTAACATCGACCGAGCCCAAAGGCTGCCGCTGCCCTTTTAAACTGACTCAGCCTGTCGATGTCCGCGTCGTGGGGCCGCCAGCCACGAAGGTCACCAGGGGAGGACTGGCGAGGACAGACGGAGGGCAAGGCCTGGGAGGAGCAGGCCGCGAGGCAGCAGCGGGCGTGCGCCGGCCAATCGCTTGCTCCGCTGCGGCGCCGCGTCACTCGTTGCCGGGGCGTCGTTCTCGACGGCTGCAAACGCTAGCCGCCCGGAGCGGAGGGAAGAAGCCGGGCGCAAGTTGGGGGCCACTGCCCCGCGCTAACCCTCCCTCCCGGCCCTTCGGTCCCCTCACCGGTCGCCGACTGGATCCTCGGACACCGCGCGGCTCCCACTCAGCTGGCTCGCCGACCCCAGCCTCCCGCACTGCGGGACTGGGGCGGGGAACGGAGGGAAGGAGCTGGCGGAGCGCGGGGCCGCCGAGTGGGGGGAGCTGGGAGGCGCCTCGGGATTGGGGGTCACGCTCCAGCCCCGCTCTCCCGGGTTGGCCAGTGGTCTGCCTCATGAGGGCCGCGTCACCGGTTGCTGGGAGGACTAGGAGACGTAAGAAGGCTCCACTAAAGGTTCAGCCTCGCCTGCTCAAGCCAGACTCCCAGTAAGGGGGCGGAGCTAAAAGGCGGGGCCTAGGGAGACTCCGGTCACGCCTCCCTCCTTTGTCAAGACCCCGCCTTCTTCCCAGGCTTAACCAATCCCTGCCTCCTCCTTTGTCCACGTCCCCTCCCCGGGCCTCTTCCAGCCCAATCAGAGGAAAAGGCGCTGACCCACGTGCACCGCCTCAGCATCCAGTGGCGGGGTCCGGAGTCCCTATATGGTGTCCTGCGGCTCACAGGCGCCCGCTGGGTCGCCGAAGAGGGTCCCCGCGGGTGCTACAGCCGGGGATACGGGTGCCCGGCAGGGCCACCCGCCCGAACAGTCCCGGCAGTAAGTTAGTGACTTCTTACAATGAGGCCAGACTTGATACCTATTATCTTAATCCTCGCCACAGCTCTGCCAAGGAGGCACCCACAAATTAATGACCCATCCAGGGTCGCACTGCCAGGGGTGGGGGTACTCCTGGCCTGCTTGCCAATTGTCTCTACAAGAGCTTACTGGCTGAGCTCTCTGTGCAATGTCTTGGTCCACTGAGATGTGCTGTTAGTGTCGGTTTCCGGAAACGCTTTTGGGAATGTGACCATCCCCTCTTCAGGGCTGCCTCTCAGACTCTGGATGATGGCTCTCAGGACCATTGTTTACCATTTCTAATCTTCCTTTCAAGGTCACTTAGTACCACACATCCTGCCACTCATCCAGAGCTTCGGCCCCTCTTCTCTGCTCAGGGGTTCCCTAAATCAGTGTACACTTAGGTCCCTCAGACCTTCCCCTTGCTTTTTTATAAACTAAACAAACCCATGCATAAGCACACATATTAAGAAATGGAATATTTCCAGAAACCCAGAAAACCCTTTGGCCCACTTCTTGTCTCTACTCCCACAGAAAGAGTAACCATAATCCTGACACCATAAATTAGTTTGGGCTAACTTATAGTTCTGACTTTATATACACGGAATCATACTATATGTAATCTTTCTGAGTCTGATTCTTTTGCTTAACTTTCCGTATGTAAGGTTTATTCATATTGTTGAGTGTGGTTGTAGTTAGTTCATTTTTGTTGCTGTATAGTATTCCATTGTGTGACTATACCATACTTTATTTACCTGTTTTACTGAATAAATACAGCTGATGGACATTTGGGTTGTTTCTAGTTTGGGGCTTGTATTAGTTTCCTAGGGCTGCTGTAACAAAGTACTACAAACTGAGTGACTTAAACAACAGAAGTTTATTTTCTCACAGTTCTGGAGTCTAGAAGTCTGAGCTCAAGTGTCAGCAGGGTTGGTTCTTTTAGAAGGATATGAGGAAGAATGTAATCCATGCCTCTCCTCCTAGCTTGTGGTGGTTTGGGAATGCAATTGAACTCTGCTTTGAAATCCACACATTCTTAACAGTTTAGTCAAATGCCGTCTCCACAAACCTGGAGATGCCTATGCTAGAATGTGTTCTTCTCCCCCATAGTTTAAGGGAGGGCCTTTGCCCCACTCATAAACAATGCCCTGAAGCATGAGCACAGTGCCTGCTCATCACAGATACTCAATGAATGTCTGCTGATCCATGTATAGCATCATGGTGTAAGGAGTACAAGTCTGGCAGCAGGAGGCAAGTAAGTGGAAAACAGACACAGGATGCAGGCCTAGGGTGATGACAGCCTGAACCAGAAAGGAATGGAGGTGGGAGATGTAGATACATTTTAAGGTAGCATTGTGTAGAGCAGTGGTCCCCAACCTTTTTGGCACCAGGGACCTGTTTCGTGGAAGACAGTTTTTCCACAGACCGGGGTGGGGGATGGGGGACAGTTTCAGGGTGATTAAAGAGCATTACATTTATTGTGCACATTATTTCTATTGTTATTACATTGTAATATATAATGAAATAATTATACAACTCACCATAATGCAGAATCAGTGGGAGCCCTGAGTTGTTTTCCTGCAACTAGATGGTCCCATCTGGGGGCAATGGGAGATAGTGACATCCGAAGTGTGTGGCTTATGTCCAGCCTACTCCGAAATCTCATTTTGGTCGCTGTCACTGCAGAAAACCCTGCTTCACAAAGATAGGATGCTGGAAATGGAAGCAGGCTTTTCAGTGCTTTTGTGGCAATCTCAGGATATTCTGCCTTGACTTTAATCCAGAATGTATGCAGATTTTAAGTTGTCTCAAACGTACTTTTAAGGGCACTGTCATTTGCGATCTCAGTTGATCCTCTTCTAGCATGAAGTCGATTCACCTGGCTTATTCACAAATGGGTCGTGGATCCATTCCTTCCCAGTTCAGGGATCTTTTGTGGTTGGGAAGTAATGCACAAACTCTTTTGAAAGCTGAGATAGGTGCTCATGCACCAGCTGGGAGAAAGAAGGCCCTGGTTCAGTCTCTTTCAAAATCTCTGCTAATGTTTAAATGTCACAAATCCCAATGTTCACTCATCACCCCCTTAATTCCAGTTTGGCTTTGAATGCAGCCACTTTATCTGCTGACTGGAACACAGTTGTCGTTCTCCCCTGAAGTGACAGATTGAGTTCCTTGAGCAGGTTGAATATGTCACACAAGTAAGCAAGTTTTGCAACCCATTCTGTGTCACTGAAATGTGCTGCCAGTGGTGACTGTTTTTCTAAAACTCTCTGGAGCAGCTCTCATAACTCAAAAACTCTGGCCAGTGATTTACCTTTAGAAAGCCATCTCACTTCTGTGTATAAGAGAAGACATGTATGCTCTGAGTCCATCTCCTCACAGAGCTGCATGAACAGACGTGAGTTAAGGGCATGTACTTTAATGTGGGTGATGATTTTAATCACATCCTGCAAAACGTTGTTAAGTCCAGGTGACATTTTTCAGCTAGCCAGCATTTTTCTATGGATGACACAGTGCGTAGACTCACATTCAGAAGCGAACTCTTTGACCCAGGTAGTGAAACCAGAAAGCCGTCCAGTCATGGCAGCTGCTCCGTCTGTGCATATACCAACACAAAATGACCAATTCAGTTTTCTTGACATGTAATCAAAGACTTGAATAGCTCTGAAGCTGTGGTGTTGGTTAGCAACGAAAGTGCACATAACATATCCTGATGCACATCCTCCTGAAAAATATATTGCACGAAAACAAGCATTATTGCCTTGTTGTCAACTTCAGTAGACCTGTCAACCTGGATTGTGTACCACGGTGACTCATTAACCCTAACAACTGTGCCTCAATATCCTCTGCTATTTCATCAATTCGTCTAGTTATGGTTAGCCAAAAGAGGAACACGTGCCACCTTTCGAACTGCAGCGTCTCCTAAAAGTTCACAACAAATGTCCTTAGCAGCAGGCAGGATCAACTCTTCACCGACAGTAAAAGACTTCTTAGCTTTAGCAATGCAGTTAGCCGCTAAGAATGACGCTCTCAGTGTAGACACATTTGATGAATTTGTGACCTTCAATAATTGCTTCTGTTCTTCGTGTTCACATTTTTTTCTCTTGAAAAACCCCAAAGGCTTGTCTTTTAATGCAGGGTGCTTGGTCTTCATTTGGCAAAGCAGTTTTGAAGGTTTCATGGCTTCGCTGGATAGCCAGTCGCCACATATTATACAAAGTGGGCTTGGAGAATGTGAATCACCTGTTGCAATGAACCCATAATTTAAGTAGGACTCTCAGTATTTTCTTTTAAATGCAGCTTTCTTTTTGTTGGCATCTTAGAGTCTTCTGCTGTCCCATCATTAGTTTCCCCTTTTCAAAGAAGCTCTCCAGCGACATTTGTTTTTTACTCATTTTGGCTAGGGTTAGCTTGTGGGCTTACCGAAACATGACTGAGACAAGTGTACAGTGTGGGAAAGAGGCGCGGATGGAAGTGGTAAATAAAATAATGGGCGGGCCATGCGCAGACTAAAATATGTCCTATTCTGACTTAAAGTCTGCCAGCAGATGCAGCTGTACAATTGAAGCACATCAACTCACTTGCCACTATAAAGCCTGCCACCAGGTGCAGCTTAATGGTCACTTGCCACTCACTGATAGGGTTTTGATATGAGTCTGCAAGCAATTGATTTATTATGGTCTCTGTGCAGTCAAACCTCTCTGCTAATGATGATCTGTATTTGCAGCTGCTTCCCAGCGCTAGCATCACCGCCTCAGTTCCACCTCAGATCGTCAGGCATTAGATTCTCATAAGGAGCACGCAACTTATATCCCTCACATGCGCAGATCACAGTAGGGTTCGCGGTCCTATAAAAATCTAACGCTACCGCTGATCTGACAGAAGACAGAGCTCAGGTGGTAATGCGAGCGATGGGGAGCGGCTGTAAATACAGATGAAGCTTTGCTCGCTTGCTTGCCACTCACCTCCTGCCATTTGGCCCAGTTCCTAACAGGCACGGACAAGTACCGGTCCGTGGCCTGGGGTTTGGGGACCACTGGTGTAGAGGATGACTGGTTGAGGATAATTCCAAAGCTTTTCAAGCCAGATAAATGGACTAATTAGGATATTTCTGGACTCGCTGTTCAGTATTGATGTCATGCATTTAAGTGACATTGGCCAGTTCCAGAGGAGTGACTAGGATGGTGATAGATACATCACATAACTGAATGGGCTGAGAATGTTTAACCTGGAGAAGAGAAATTTGTACATGATGACCGTACACAAGGTTTGACACACTGCTATGTGAAAGAGGGCTCGATTACAGAACTTTCTTTTGTGTAGCTATGGAGGGAAGAACTCAAACCATGAAGAGAAAATACAGGAAGGTGTATTTTTGTTTCTTATGGGAGTCATTATAGAGGGGAATGATAATTGGAACAGTAATAATGAGTGTAGTGAGAGAAAGTTAGAAGGTCAAGAATAAAGTTATGGGCATATTTGTCAACTTGAAAATATTGGATCCAAATGGTTATCTTTCCCCACAAATCTACATCAATAAATATCTCCCAACATGGTTCCATAAATATTCAAGATATTTATGGAGGGCCTACTATATGCCAAGTAGTGTTCTAGGCATTGGCAAATACAGCTATGAATTGCCATATGAATTTCCCTAAAATAAGCTCTGGCTGTGTCGTACTCCTGCTCAAAAACTGTCAAAGGTTTGTATTAACCACTAAATGAAGTTTACTCTCCTGATATGATATTAAGTCCCTTTTTCACCTGTTCCAACCTGCCTTTCCAGTCTGTTCTCTCCAACTCTCCACTAAACTGGATCAAGTTATTCAACCTCTAGTTCCTTAATTGTAAAATGGAGGTACAATATACCTCAGTTTGTTGTCATGAGGATCAAATGAATAGATATAAACTGCTCAGAACAGTGCCTGGTACAAGATAAGCACTGCATAAGTGTTTGCTTTTTTTATTGTCAAATGACATGAGCAAGTCAGGGAAAATAATTTACTTCTGGAAAACCCAGTAGATTTAACAAGGGTAGAAATAATTCCCGCATTTGAGTAAAGGCTGTCCCTTTTATTAACCTTTATTGTAGACTCTATTTCTGGGAGCAGCAAGTATTCAATCCGATTTTTTTTTTTTTTTTTTTTCGGTACGCGGGCCTCTCACTGCTGTGGCCTCTCCCGTTGCAGAGCACAGGCTCCGGACGCGCAGGCTCAGCGGCCATGGCTCACTGGCCCAGCCGCTCCGCGGCATGTGGGATCTTCCCGGACCGGGGCACGAACCCGTGTCCCCTGCATCGGCAGGCGGACTCCCAACCACTGCGCCACCAGGGAAGCCCTTCAATCAGCTTTTTTTAAGAAACAGCTTTACTGAGGTATAATTGACATACAAAATTTCAGATATTGAAATGTAAAGTTTGAAAACTTCTGACAAACATATACACAAATCAAATCTTCATAACAACCAAGATAGAAAACACATCCATTACCCACAAGTTTCTGTGTGCCGCTTTGTAATCCCTCCTACCACTCCCCTAGGCAACTACTGATCTGCTTTCTATCACTATACACTAGTCAACTAATATGTTTAATGAGCAACTGATGGTGGTATTTATCAAATATTTGACTGATAGTAGGAAAAAAAACATAAAAGGTAGTTTCTACTGGTAGAAAAAAACAAACTAATAAAGGTAGCTTTTAAACATGAAGATAACAGTTTTTGTATGAAGAAATTAAAAGTTACTAATAAAAGAGATGAGTTGTGATACTACCTAGTAATTGGTGATGTTACTAACATCTTTATATGGCTTTCATATTTTTATATTTCATTCATTAGTCAACAGGGGTTGGTTGGTTTTTTATTTGTGTCAGGGACTGGAAGGCCGTACACTTGGGGTGGGGAGAACATTGATATTGTGCTGTCCAATACATTAGTCACCAGCCATGTATGGCTATCTTAACTTAAATTAAAATTTTAGTTCCTCAGTTGCACTAGCCACATTTTAAGCTCTCAAGCACCCCTCACATGGCTAGTGACTACCATATTGAACAGTGTGGTTACAGAAATTAGCATCATTGCTCAAAGTTCTATTCTACAGAGCTAATTTAGAAGATTCTTTGGTTTTTTTTGTTGTTGTTGTTGTTTTGCCATATGCGGGCCTCTCACTGTTGTGGCCTCTCCCGTTGCAGAGCACAGGCTCCGGACACGCAGGCTCAGCGGCCATGGCTCACGGGCCCAGCCGCTCCGCGGCATGTGGGATCCTCCCGGACCGGGGCACGAACCCGTGTCCCCTGCATCGGCAGGCGGACTCTCAACCACTGCGCCACCAGGGAAGCCCTAGAAGATTCTTGAGGTATATTATCTACAGGGGAGGTGAGGAAGGTCTAAGCTGAAGCAATGGCAATGAAATGGAGAGGAGGGATCTCTCTGAGATACTTAATGTGATGCAGACTGAAGACAGGGGGATTCATTTAGGATGTCTTCTAGGTTTCTCCTTGGAGTAAATAGGTTGATGATTAGAACTATTCACCAACAAAGTAAATACAGAAGCAGCAGCAGGATTTGGGAAAAGGGGATGAAATCAGATTTGTGCGCAATGAGTGAGAGGCAGCCATGGACTGGCCATTGGTCTGAGAAGCTTCTGGATCTCATTATGTGATCTGTGGGGATTCTGGGTAGAGACAGAGGTCCAAGGAAGGAGCAGTAGCCATGGGTAGGAGTCAGAGCCATGCACTTGGTTGAGGGCTTTCAGAGAAATTAGGCTGCATGAGGTAAGAGGCTAGCATCAGGGCCTGGGAAGCACTGACATTTAGGGCAGGGTTTTCAAACTGTGAGTGGCTCATGAAATCAACAGAATAGGTCTCCACCAGCATTAAAAATAATAGTATAGCAAATATTAATACGGTGTGCATATTGAGTAAAGATCTTTTCCTGAAACTTTTGTTATGAATATATTTACATACATATATGTATACTAGGTTGCAAGGCAAAACATATTTTTTGAGTTGTGATTAGTTTGAATATCACCAATTTATAAAATGAGCACCACAGACTATAAGTTACATGCTGCTAGTGCCTGGCATGTAGCAGACACTCAGTAAACACACTGTATGAAGGAACTAACCAACAGGTCAGAGAAGTAAGAGGAAACCCAGGACAAGGGTGACTCAGAAGCTAACCTCTTGCTACCTGAAACATTATCCAAACTCAGCAGAAAAACCGCTGGGGATTATATTACAATCTATACACTTTTGCTCTTGGTGAATGAGAGTTAACCCTGGGGGAGGCCAGTGGAGACATCAGGGAGGCTATTGAACCTCAGGATGTGATCTAGGAGCAGTCTGGACATTACATGTATTTAAGATGTTTTCCCACCAAATGCAACAGATATGGGACAACTTGAAGCTCATGCCTGCTAAGGAATGAATGCACAGGGAAAAGAAGCTGTGGGACAAAATATAAGGATAATAGATATTGTAGTAGTGCTGAACAGGAAAGGTTTAGAAAATTCAGGTTAGGGTACACAGAAAATGGTAGGTTAAATGGAACCATTACAGTGAAACTCCCGTTTTGCAAAATTAAAGAGACTGGTAGACAACAAATAAGTAGTTTCTGATTTCTGTATGTAATTTTCATGGTTTTTGTACGGCACCTTAATAACAAAAAGGAATGTGATATGTCTGAGGCATCGTTATCCATCACATCTGTCTACTTAGAACTGTTAGGGTCTCGCTCATGCACTGGAGAAAAATCACTTCTGGAATTTAAAAAATAAAATTTCCAATTTTGTTGAAAAACATCTTTTAAATCACTGACAAAATATATTTGGCTCTACTTCTTTAAAAAACTTTTTTTTTTTTTCCCTAATGTGGTTATTCATGGGGCAAGGGAATGTAGGGAGGAGTTCCAAAGGGAAGAAGGAAAAATTCCATCCATTTGACTTGTTCACCTCAGAGGAAGTTAGGTCTTTTGCAAAAATAAAGCATCCATCCTGAAGCCTTCCCCTTAGACCTCTCCCGGCGACACTCAGAAGTGATGACTTTAGGTCAGGTCCTTTTACTGATACACAAAGCCATGTAACAAACTCCTCCTCCTCGCGGGCTTTTGAGCAGGGTGTACGAGAGCACTGAGTTCAGATTAACTAAACTTCTAATCAGTGTTCATGGGGTAATCAGTGACCCCACTGCAATGACGTTCAGTGGGACAGGGCCTGGCTCGGGAAGGGGCTGGCGAAGTGCAGCGCTGGGGCCATGGTGGGGACGCCGGCAGGAGAGGTTTACCTATCAGAGTTGCCCTTTAGACCCCGTTACGAACTAAGGGCACCGCTGATTTCACTTGAGTGAGGACAGTCATTTCTGGAAAACTACCCCTCGTCCCAGCAGCAGAGTCCGCTGGCGTCTGCCTTGAACGACGAGGACTGCCACGAACGACGAGGACTGCCACGAACGACGAAGACTGCCACGAACGACGAAGACTGCCACGAACGACGAGGACTGCCACGGCCGGAAGCTCACAAGCCCACTTCCGACTTCCTGGGCAAGGCCGGAAATGGCTTTGGGTGTAACCAGAACCCAGCGCCGTAAAGTAAGATGGCAGCAATCTCTTTGAGGCGATTGTCCAATCTCCGTTTTATTTCTAGCACTTCCTTACTCACCAGGGATTCTCGGCTTCCATTACCCGCCCTAGTTTTTCTCAGCACAACCCTCTCATATTTCGATGTCATTTATCAGTGGTGGAGGATGGGCCGGAGGCAACGTAAGGTGAGCGTCAGCTCTGTGAGGCACCATTTTGTACGGAAACCGAAGGCCGGGCGGGGATGAATGCTGGGGAATCCAGATGTGGCCTTGTTAGCGGGCGAGCGTGAGGGGGAGGGGCGAGAGGGCGGGAGGGCGTTGCTACAGGATGATGTATTTCCGCTTCCTCGCGGCCTTGTTGTACTTGGTTGGACCGGCTTGTTGCGGGAGGGCGGGGGAAGATTGTTCGCCTTGGAGAAGGTCCGCGCAACAGAAGGTAAACTGAGGTAATGCCGAGAAGAGGGGGGGCTTTGCGCCCGGCTGCATAGGAGGTCCGGGGCTAGGGTCCTTGGGATTTAGGAAGAGCGGGGTTGGAGATGTGAGGCTAGGATTGTCCACAGGGTTAGAGAGAGAAGAGGAGGTGGGGTGGGGCTGGGGGTTACAAGGTTATTTGCAGAGCTGTGCGGGGGTCGAATGGGGCGGCCAGAACAGAAGCGGGGAGGGTTGGGGGAGACGGTGGAGAGGATGAGAGTGCGGAGGGAATTCTGGAAGGCGTTGGTGGGGGAGGGGCTGGGGCCCGAGAGCCTGGAACGCGGGAAAGAAGTTGAGGGGGTTGGTCGGAATGTGGGGGTGTGGGAGGAAGGGAGCGGAGTTCTTCGGAGGCTGAGGGGTTGGAAGGGGCTGGTGGCCGACGTTCAAATGCTGACCATGTACTTGGCCTTTGTTTCCCCTGCAGCTCCCCAGAGACTCTCATCCAGCAGCCTCTGCTCAGGCCCAGCCTTCTCTCTCCAGTTGCCACCACAGCCTGGAGGCGCCTGCCTCCGCCCTCCCGAATGGTGCTCCTCCTCGCAGGCCTCGGCCCAGGATCCAGGCCCCCTTTGCCTCCTGCCTCGGAGCTGTTGCTCCGGGTCTCTTCTGGTGGACTCCCCGTGACGGGGAGGGAAGGACTTTTGCACATACAAGGCTATAGCTCTTGGGACCCCACTGGCAACTTGAATCTCGGCCTCTAACCGAGTGTGAGGTTCTTCCTGTGCCCTCTTTTTCCACCCTTTGAGAAGAGAAACCCTTCTTCTTGCCACCCAGAGCCCAGGAAGCCTCAAGCTGGGGCCCTGGTCCCAGCATGTCAGTCCTCTTTTTTGCATAGGGCTGTGCCCTCTCCCCGTCAGCATGGCTGAACTCAGGCAGGTTCCAGGGGGGCGGGAGACCCCACAGGGGGAGCTTCGGCCTGAGGTGGTAGAGGATGAAGTCCCACGGAGCCCAGTTGCAGAGGAGCCTGGAGGAGGTGGAGGCAACAGCAGTGAAGCCAAATTGTCCCCAAGAGAAGAAGAAGAACTGGATCCTAGAATACAGGTGAGACGACTGAGCTGGGGGGAGAGATAGGGAGATTAGATTCCAGCTTTTCTGAAGAGCTGTCAGATAAATGAGGGGTTAGACTTACTCTTTTCCCAGTGCAGGGGCAGGAAAGGAAAACAACAAATCATTGTAATATAGTGTGACAAGTGCGAAAAGAGTTGTGTGCGGTGTGAGTACAGAGAAAGGCCCGGCCTGAGCGCCTGGGGTGTGTTGCTGAAGGCTTCGCTGATGAAGTGAAGTGACAAATTGGCAGTAGATGCAGGAAGCACGCTTTAGGTCAGTAGAGAGTAGAACTGTTGTTTCTTTTCCAAATAAGCAAAGGGGCTGTTGGCTCAGAGATGCGGCACGAGTGGGATGTGAGAGAAGATGGCTTTGAGATCGGGAGGCAGTTCTGAATCTTTTCCTCTCTTCCGCTTTCTCATCAGTGCCTCCCAGGGACATTCATATTTGTGAGAGGTGAGATCTTTCATGTCTTATAAAGGTGACACCAGGCTTAGGCCTGTAAGGAAATCTGATGTGTTCAGAACGTTGTATCAATTGTGGTCAGTCCTAACTAATACAGATTTCTGGCTCTGAGGATGCTGGGTCAGTCAGATGAATGGAAGAGCTGATTTGTTGCCTTGGAGCATTTACAGGCTACTTGGTAGAAGGGCAGAACTTTGTGAAGGAGACCTCAGAGCAGTGGGGGAGGAGGACAGGCACCACGTGTAGTAGATGCGTGGCCAAATGAGGCTGGATCTCAGTGTTTCTGGGCAGTGGCAGGGAAGGGCTTCCTGGAGAAGCTGTTTGGACAGGTGAGGGCCAGGGTGCTCCTGTGTGTTTGGGGCCTGAGTCTGCCATTTGGTATGGTAGCATCTCCAAGATTCTGATGTGGAGGTGACTCACACCTCTGTAGGTGAGCAAGAGCATCCTGGGGCTCTCATTCCTGGGCTCCTCTGTCAACAAACCTTTATTAGATTACTTCAGTGAGTCAGGGAGATGTCAAAGCTGGTCCTAGCGTCTTTCCTGCTCTCTCTTGCTGGGGTTTCCCAGGATGTGTGTGGAGAAACCGTGTCTGTGCTTAGAGTGGAGCAGAAATGAGCCATTTGTTTACTGACATGAGTTAGTAAGTTCTTTCTGCTGTGTTTCATGGGCACTGTATTGAGAACAGCTCAATTTCTCCTGCTAGTTCTATATAGATTTGTTGTCCACTGAGGACACAAGTTGTGAAAAAAGCACTGGGCTGAGATTCAAGCAGCCTGTGGCCGGATGATTTGTGATTTTCATGGAAGTTACGTAACCTTTCCAAGCCTCGGTTTCTTCATCTGTCAAGTGAAGGGTTGGTCTAGCTGATTTGCTCAACCCATTTCTGCTCTGCTCTGACATAGTGCTATGATTCTCTTCTTTCACAAACTCTTTTGCCTGTCTTTGATGAAAGTTCATAGGTTGTGCTTTGAGAAAGAGACCTCTGTCTGTTTGTCAGGGAGGAGGGCCTGGTTGTCGTCCCTCATACACCCCTCTGCAACATTCCTTGCCCCCTTCCAGAGGAGAATCCACTGCAGTTTCTTTGCTCAGTCGCTCCTGTGTATTTTTCCATTGCCTACACAGGCAAAGGTGGTAGTATGAAAAGGCAGCTCTCATGTTGTGCTGTCCAGTAAAGTAGCCACTAGTTGCTTGTGGATACTTAAATCAGTGAGGAATAAATAAAAATTAAAAATGCAGTTCCCTAGGTGCTGTTGGCAGTTGCAGGTGTAGAACATTTCCATCCTCATAGACAGTTCTATTGTATGAGCTCCGTGAGGGTTGGCGAATACTGAGCACCAGTAAGATTCACCTCGCCTTCAGTGAGCTTGCAGTGTTACTGGAGTGAGAGGGGCAGGCGGACCCTAGTCTCTCTCGCTAAACTGGGAGGCACGTTGTGGAATGCTGTGGGCTACGTAGGGAGGCAAGGTCATGTTGTAGAGGCCTCCCTCGCTGATGAAGCTGGGCCAGCGCTCTGACCTCAGCAGGCATTCAGCATCTTCTTGCCATGTGGGAGAGGCAGCTTGGTGTGAGGGGTACCTTTCATGGAGGAGGCCGGTGGCATTCAGACCTTCTGGGTTTGGGCTCTTCTGGATGAGAAAGACGTTGGGGTATGTGTCTTTTGAGTTTCTTTTTAGTGTTGACAGTGTACAAGATCATGTTATCCTGATACTATATTTCAACACTTTGAATGGATCAGTGCATTCAGTCCGTCAGAGCCTACCAGGGAACTTTAGAAGCACCCATTCCTGAGCTGTGCCCAGATATGTGAATTCTCCTTCTGGGTGGGGCGAGAAGTGCTTCTAATTGTGGCCTGTGAGAGCCCACTGATCCAAGGATATCCCAAAGGTGGAGAGCCTATTCAGGTATTTTCTCACTACCAGAAATGGTCTCTTAGGGCAAGGCTCTTTCTGATGTGGGGGGTGGGGATTCTTGGCAGGCGGGCAGCTTGTGCCTCCTTGTCTGGTGGAAGTTGGAGGGAAGCCAGGTAGAGGCCAGCTCTAGGCCTGCGTGGAGTGTGCTGCCCCCCAGGGAAGTCCACTGGATGTGTCTCTGTGTCTTGACCTCAGCATACTTCTCTGAGGCCTCCAGGCTGGTCCTCAGCCTTCTGAGAGACACAGTCCCAGTGGCAGGAAGGAATAAAGGAGGGTTGTACTCGGATGGGCCTGGGTCTCCTCTCCTGTGACTTTTCTCAGCCCCCTTTGTGATGGCACATTCTTTCCTCAGGTAAGTAGATGTGTTCACTCAGTTGCTCCTCCTCAGAGTGACTTTGCAATCTCTGCGTCGTCCGACGTGTCAGTTTAGCTTTCTCTGGGCGGTCATTTTTACCTTATTTCTGAGTCTTTGGGTCATGTATCACCCTGGCCCTGCTGATGACTGTGGGCTTGAGTGTCTTTCTTTTTAACTGAGATATAGTTAGTTTATAATCTTATGTAAGTTTCAGGTGTACGACACAGTGATTCACAGTTTATGAGATTCTACTCCATTTTGGGCTTGAGTGTTTTAATGGCGTGCACAAGTTGGGCAGGAGCATCTGTAGCACGAGCGCCCGTGCCTTTGACTCAGTGGCCGGGCATCGTGGGAATGCGCCCGGTGTGCTCTGAGGAGGTCGCCCTCCCTGCTGGCTGCAGGCTCGCTGATGGATGATGTACGCTGACTCAGACTTCCTCCTCCTTGAATTCCATTTCAGCCGGGTGCCAGGAGTCCCCTGGTGGAGCAGGCCAAATGGACTGTGTTGCCAGCGGCCCCAGACAGAGCCCTGGCTGCTTGTTGGCTTCCTGCTCTGCTTTGCCCTGGGCCTGCCTCAGCCGCGCTGCCCCCATCCCCCACTCCCTTGCCCACCTTGCCCTCCAGCCTGCTGTGCTCCCCAGTCTCTTTGTCCTGCTGGAAAGAGCTTTGTGACTCCGCAGGGCAGACCTCAGAGTCAACAGGGGGCCTTTTTTTTAAATTGCTGGAAGTGCGTCGTGGATATGAGTTTCTGTATAGAAAGACATGCCTGCTTCTGTGGGCCAATAGCCAGAGCCTTTCACGTTCCTGGATTTGTTATATGTTTCTTTCTTTGTGTTCTACCTTATACTGTAATTAGAGCACATAACTTGGTTTCTTAGATTCTTACTTGCTGACTCAAATTTTTTTTTTTTTTTTTTTGCGGTACGCGGGCCTCTCACTGTTGTGGCCTCTCCCGTTGCGGAGCTCAGGCTCCGGACGCGCAGGCTCAGCGGCCATGGCTCATGGGCCCAGCTGCTCCGCGGCATGTGGGATCTTCCCGGACCAGGGCACGAACCCGTGTCCCCTGCATCGGCAGGCGGACTCTCAACCACTGCGCCACCAGGGAAGCCCCTGACTCAAATTTTTTAGGGCTTGAGATGGGGTATAGAAATAGAAGGACTAAAGGGGGATCACACACTGGGTTGTTGGAAGGGCCAAATGAGGTGTGAGAGCAGAGGTGGCAGTGTCGCTCACTACCAAGTGCAGGTTGTGTCTGGGCCATGGGCAGCAAGCAGACACCATGCTGGCTACTGCTGGCCTGTCCAGGGGCTGCAGGGCTCCTGGAGGAGGATCCTGTAGCTGAGCATCAGGCATCTCTCCGGGTATTGCTCCTCCTCGGGAGTGTCATTGGCTCACTGGACCCCAGGAACTTGACCAAGGGGAGGGGAGGATACTCAGGGCTAGCACCCTCCCTGCTCTCTGCCACTGAAAGGCCTGGGTGGCTTGCTTCTTTTGCCAGCCCTGGGACCAGTGAGGCGTTCAAGCCAGCGTGTCTGGTGACTTCTTCGTGAGCCTCTCCCTCCCTCCCTCCCTCCCACAGGATCTACCTGGGGTCCTGTCACCACTGCCCAAGCAGGCCTAGAGGCCTCTTGAACCATGCATTCTTCTCTAATCTTGACCTTAATTGTCCACGAAGCCCTAATGGTTTTGCGTCCTGTATTTCCCTGGGATCTTCCCTCTCCTCTCCCACCTGGAGAACTACAGACAGCCTCCACTTTTGTCTCCCTGGCCCCTCCAAGCTTTCCCTACATTGCCCATCTCTGCCTTCCTAAACCACCAGGTGGCATTAGTTCTCTGAGGGGTTCCCCCTGCCACTGGGAGAAGTCCTAGTATCCTGTCCCTGTGCCCCAGCCTCTCTGGCTTCTCACCCGATAATCTGCCTTCCCTGGGCACCTGCTCTCCTTTGGATTCCCAGCCCCTACCATGCCCACTCCTCACACTACTGAGGGCCTGTTGCTTACTTATTGGGCCGGAGCTGCCACCTCTTTGTGTTCTGTATCCTCAGGTCTCATGGTGCTGAACTGTGATAAGTGTGTAGTAAAAGTATGCTGAGTGAGTGGCCCAGGGGGTTTGTCCTCTCTGGGACAGAGACCATTAGCTCTGAAGGAGACTCCTCCTGGCTGGAGTACGGGGAGGAGGTGGTGCAGTCTGATGGAGAGAGCACAGGCTTGTTGCCACTTTGCTGTGTGCATAGGAGTTTTCCAGACTCTGAACCTCAATTTTCTCATCTTTAAAATGGGGGTTTAGAGGTGGAATTGTGAGGATTACAGGAGGCTGTATATTATTCTGTCTCGGACAGGAGGCATTGGACAGTGACCTCCTGCTCCGTTTCTTCACTCCCCTGGTTGGCTGGGCTTTCCCTCTGTGTCCTGTGCTCCTGCCCTGCCTGTTTCATGTGAGGCTGCTGACTTCCACTGCTCTAACTTTCTGCCCCTCTCTGGCAGGAGGAGCTGGAGCATCTGAACCAGGCCAGCGAGGAGATCAACCAGGTGGAGCTGCAGCTGGATGTGAGTGTTGCTCCTTTTCCTCACACCCTTGGGCTGTTTCCAACGGTGTTGTCATCATTTTCCCTCCTCTTTCAGTACAGTGGCAGGGGAAGAGGCATATATGGAAAACAAGAGGGGCTGGGACCCACACGCATGCCTCCCTCTGCCCACGTCCCTATCCTTTTGCCAGGAAGCCAGGACCACCTACCGGAGGATCCTGCAGGAGTCAGCAAGGAAGCTCAACACGCAGGGCTCCCACTTGGGGAGCTGCATCGAGAAGGCCCGGCCCTACTATGAGGCTCGGCGGCTGGCTAAGGAGGTATGACCCACATTCTGAGGTAGGGGCCGCATGCAGAAGCTGGCCCTGTACTCTTCTATCTCTGTATGGGTGTGAGATGGATCACCGTTCTCTTCCTCTTCTGTGCCCCTTGGTTCGTGTCTCTCTTTTCTTTGTTTGCTCCTCCACTGCTTTACCCATTTCCTTCTTTTTAAATTTTTCTTTGCACAAATAATGTGGGCTCACTATTGGAAGGTTGTAATTGTAACCTGTAACTATAAAACAAGGTAGGAGAAGAAAAGCGATGTTTCCCCAAATCCAACCACGTGCATGTTTCACGATTTTTGTACCTGGGATTTGTTTAGTCAAGTATAGTAAGGTGACAGACACAGAGACAGCTGCCTTTAAAGAAGAATTTATGACTTACAGTTCCTAAGAGAAAAGGACCTGCCACATCATGCAGGGCTACATGGGGAAGTGCCTGAGTGGGTGAGGAGGCAGAAAATGTGAGGGGAAGGCTTGGCTTCGCTAGAGCCTTTATTGTGGTTTTCATGGGAAGGAATGGATAGGGCAGGGTAGGCAACTTTGAGCCAATTTAAGGTTGGCCAGTTTGAATAATTGAGGCAGGTTCTGGACTATAGGGGTGGTCTCTCGTTTTCTGGTTCCTGGCCCTTCAGTGATTTAGGGCAGGGGAAATACTGGCTTGCTGTGTGATAATGGGCTTCGGCTTGGTTGATTTGCATATGAAAAGTGTGCTCACATTCCTAGGAGTGTGTCTCTAGGAATTAGCCAGCCCTAGGAGAGCCAGCAAGGCCTCCAAGATATCAAAGCATCATAAAACAGAGAAAATAAAAAACGTGATTAACATAGCACAAATAATTCCTTAAATTTTTTTTTGTATATATCCTGCCAATATGGGATCACATATGTACAATTTTTCTTCCTTTATTATATTAGGACATGGTTCCATGTCAAGAAATACCCATACATGCCATTATTTTTAAGGGCTGCTTAATATTTCTTTATATTAGATGTACTATTATTCGTTTAACCAGTTCTCTGTAACTGAAAACTTAGGTTTGTTTCCAGTCTTTTGTTTGGTAAATATGGTTGTGATGATATCTCCAAGCACTTGTCTGGTTATTTCATTCAGATTACCTGCTGGACTGGAGTTGATGGTCTCAACCATCAACTAACCACCTTCCAACTAAAGGTTGTGGATTTTTCTTTGTTCTCCCTAGGGCAAAAGGCCAGCAGCCTTCGAGAGTGCTGGATTTTACACACTCACCCTCCACTGGCAGTATCCTTCTTTTTCTACGTATTTTCCTTGTCTGAGCTATATCCTTGCAACATATTCTTCATGGAATTTTACTTCCTCATCATTTATTCTTAGTGCAGTTTGGGAAGTGAAGCCAACATTGCAGTGGGCCTTCCTCCTTCTCTTGTCCTTGCCCAGGGCGGCTCTCCATGGGCAGCCAGGGGTCCTTTGAGGCTCCCTATCCTGATGGTCCTTTCCCCCCAGGCCCAGCAGGAGACACAGAAGGCAGCACTGCGGTATGAACGGGCTGTGAGCATGCACAACGCTGCCCGGGAGATGGTGTTTGTGGCCGAGCAGGGCGTCATGGCTGACAAGAACCGGCTGGACCCCACGTGGCAGGAGATGCTCAACCACGCCACCTGCAAGGTGAGCCAAGCAGTGCCAGTAGGTCCCTCCTGCCAGTTCCTGTACTTCCTTTCCTTTCCTTTCCCTGCATCCTGTCACCTTCCTTAATCCTTTCCTCCACTCCAGACTTCCCTCCGTTTTAATTCTGTTTCAGGCAAAATCTGGTCCTTGCTCTCTGCCCTGTTTGGCCTCCAGTGTGTCCCATATACACTTCCTTCTGACTTAGAATGTCTTTCTGTGTTCTTCTTGAAACTTTGCCTCCAGATGTGGGACTAACCCACATAGTTCATTCCTGCTGATTGCTCTGGATTCAACACTCTTTTGTTACGTTTAGCTGTGACCCCTTGCTTCTATTTGCTGAATGTCCTCCCTTTCTTGCTTTTGAGCTCTGCCAGTGTACCTTGGTTTTTGAAATACAATTTGTGTATTATTTCCAAGCTACTTTATGGCTACTGGGGAGCGGGAGGATCCCTGGCATCAGCTCTAGTCTGCCACCTTCACCTTGTAAAGGGCAAGTGTCTTAGTCTATTAGGGCTGTTACAAGAAAATAACAGACTGGGTGGTTTAAACAATAGATGTTTATTTTTCACAGTTCTGGAGGCTAGGAAGTTCAAGATCAAGGCATAGGCAGATTTGGTGTCTGCAGCGGGCCTGCTTCCTGGTTCCCAGATGGCCAGCTGTCTTTTCACTGTGTTCTCACATGGCCGAAGGGGCTAGGGAGCTCTGCAAGGCCTCTTGTATAAGGAAACTAATTCCATTTGTGAGAGCTCCCGCCTCTTGACCTAATCATCTCTCAGAGGGCCCACCTTCGGGGTTAGGATTTCAACATAAGAATTTTGGGGGCACAGAAACATTTAGTCTGTAGCAGTAAGTGTCAGCTCCTGAGGAGTAGTCATGTCTTGAGGTTCTTTGTGTGCTCCTTAGTCCAGGCCCACAGCCTCACGCAGAGCAGGAGCTCCACTTCCACTCTGGAACTCACACAGAGGAGAGCATGATACCGAGGGAGGGGTTGTTGAAACTGTGTGTAGGCGGGGTCAGCCCCTTGGTCCTGGTAGATGAGGTGGCTGGAGCCCTTGCCTGCTACCTGCTCAGGCACAGGAACCTGGAGAACTCAATGCAGAGCTGTGGCTTCCCACAGTGAGGCTCCTCCCTTCCCCCAGCCCTAGCCCCCTGCACTGAGGGCTCTCTGAGGACCATGGCTGTAGCAGATGTGCTCACAGGTGGACATTCCCTACACGCTCACAAGTGATCCGGAGGGCCCCGGCACCTCTTGGTAGCAACGAAGCTGAGAGGCGGGTGGTACAGGTAACAATAGGCAGGTACAAGAACTCACTGTTCTCTTTTGTGTCTTGGGAGCTCAGTGCTCTCTCCAGGCTCTGCAGTGGGGGATCTCCCCCAGGGTAACATTTGGAGTGGCAGCCTGAGCAGGCTGTAGGGGCAGGAGGGTGGGACCGAGTTCAGTGATGTGTGCCCTCCATCCCACCTGGGCCAGGTGAATGAGGCCGAGGAGGAGCGGCTTCGTGGCGAGCGGGAACACCAGCGGGTGACACGGCTGTGCCAGCAGGCTGAGGCTCGGGTCCAGGCCCTGCAGAAGACCCTCCGGCGGGCCATTGGCAAGAGCCGCCCCTACTTCGAGCTCAAGGCCCAGTTCAGCCAGATCCTGGAGGTAGCTGAGGGGGAGAGGAGGAGGGGGAGTGGACGGAGGATGTGGGAGGGGCAGGCATAGAGAGGGAGGGCAGGTGGAGGGGACACCGACCTGCTTCGCCGGGCCGTCCACCAGGCCAGTGCGGTGAAACAGGTGTGCTCAGAATGACTCCGCAGGAGTGCGAGGTGGGGCTAGGGACGGAGTGCTGGCAGAGAAGGGAGGTAAAGGAGAAAAGGTGAGAACTGGGGGAGGCCGGGGAGAATGGGGCAAAGGAATCGGCCAGACAGGGAAAGGGAACAATGGGGAGAGGAGGAAGAGCGGGTGGGAATGAAGACCTGGGCGGAAGGCCCTGGAAGGTCAGGCAGGAGCAGGGAAGGCTGCTGGGGAGGAGGACCCCAGGAGGAGGAGGAGTGGAGAGGGGCTGGGTGGAGCACTGCAGGTTAGTGGGTGGTGGTGAGCAGAGCTGAGGGCCTGGGAGGGGAGGCCCCAGCGCAGAACGCTGAGTGGACCTGACAGGACTTGGCAGCTCCAGGGGCCTCGAATAGTTGCCCAGAGGGTCACCTGACTCTGACCCTCCCTCTGCAGGAGCACAAGGCCAAGGTGACAGAGCTGGAGCAGCAGGTGGCCCAGGCCAAGACCCGCTACTCAGTCGCCCTGCGCAACCTGGAGCAGATCAGCGAGCAGATTCACGCGCGGCGCCGGGGCCAGCTCCCTCACCCCCCGGGCCAGCTGCGCTCTTCCCCGGTGGGGGCCGAGGCCGGGCCTGATGGTGGCGAGGATGGGGACAGCGGGATCATCGAGGGGGCCGAGGGCGGGGGGCTGGAGGAGGGTGTCAGCCTGGGGCCTGGCCCTGCCGCTGACACGGACACGCTGAGCCTGCTGAGCCTCCGCACTGTGGCTTCAGACCTGCAGAAGTGCGACTCCGTGGAGCACCTGCGGGGCCTCTCGGACCACGCCAGTCTGGATGGCCAGGAGCTGGGTCCCCGGAGTGGGGGTCGTAGCGGCCGCCACCAGCGCAGTATCAGCCTGTAGCCCTGTGCTCAGGGTGGCTGGTGCAGTCTTACCACCACTGGCCCGTGGAGGGCCCTGCAGGCTCCTAGCTCCCTCTCCTCAGGCCCTCGCTTCCCCCAGAGAGGTCAGGTTGGCTGTGTCTTGAGTCTGTCCTGTCTTCCTCACCCTGCCCTGCCCCCCACAGGTGGCAGCTCTCTTTGCCTTACCCTTTCAGAAGGCTTGTCTCTGACTCTTACATCTCCCTTCCGCCTGCTGGCCCCTCACAGTCTGATACCGTTTGCTGCCCTCTTTTTGACTTCTTCCATCTGTCTGGTTTTTCCCCTCAGGGAAATTTGTCTAGAAGGCACAGGGACGCCATCAGAGAAGGTGGGCGCTGGACCTGGGTCCTGGCACCTTGGCCCCCCCAAGCTTGAGTGAATGGACGGGTGCCCCTCCCACCTACCCATCTCCTGAGTGGCCCCGAGTGGCAGGGATGCTGCCGAGCCCTCCTAGCAGCCCAGCGCCCCAGCCTGCCTGTGTGTAACATGTAAGATGCACTGTGGGACTGTGTGCCTCTGGGAGACACCACCCATCCCTTTAGTGCTCCCTCCTCATGACCTAAGCCACTTTGCTATGCGTGCCTCAAAGCAGGACTTGAGGGATACTGGTGTCAGGGAAGGTGAAACCCAATCTCATCGTTGACAAAGGGGGCACCACCAACTCCAAACAGACTCCCGTGTGTGTGGTGTTTCCCCAGCTTGGCTGGGTCCTTAACATTGCCAAGGTGCTAGTGAGTCCATGTTGGGGGATGGAGATGTAGTGAGGTCCTGATGGCTGAAGCCCTTGCCATTCCTGCTGCGGAGTTAGGTTTATTTCCTTTTTCTGGGTAGAGGATGCTGAACCAAATCTCAGCATCCTCCTGCAGGGTAGAGTTGGGGAATTTGGTGCTCAATTGCTCTCCCTCACTCTTCCCCAAACCAAACAATACCTAGTCCACGATCCCTTGGGGGATGCTCAGGTTTGGCTGCAGAGCCTCCACTGATATGGGGAAGGTTTGGCCTGGGGTGAGGGAACCCGCCCTCCATAGGGAGCTGCTTCAGGTGTCTGGTGGTACTCCTGTGCTGCATGGGGCGGGGGAAAGGTAGGGAAGCCACACTGGATCTAGGTGCCTTGGGAGCACCAATCCTCCCGTCCCACCCCAGGAGGGCTGAGAGCTGGACTCTGGACAGGAGAACTTGTGCCTAGGCCTGTGTGCTGCTGCCGTTGACTGGGGGAGGAGCAGGCCTTCGAATAGAAGGTGTCTCCCTGTCCCAGGGTCGAGGCAGTTCGGTCATGATGAGAACCGCCAGGTTTGAGGTGGCCATGGGGGGAGGGAAGAAGGGGGAGGATGTGGGCGTGCGTGCGTGCATGCATGTGCCTGTGTGTATGGGGGAAAAGGGTCTGCCCCGATTTTATTTAAATAAAATAGTTTATGTAACAGTAATGTTTATTGTCCCTTTCAGGGAGGGAAGAGGAGAAAGGGGTGAGGATGGAGAGTGGGGAGGAACAGGGTGAAGCGGAATGCTCTTTTGATGGGGTGGTCAGAGGAGGTCTCTTGGGAGGTGAAGGATGAGATGGATCAAACCCAGGCAATGAGAGGAGGGAAGGCTTATGGCCACAGGGCTGGGGTGAATGCGCACCAAGTCGGTGTGGTGCCCTGCAACTCCCTACCCTTCCAGCTTACCAGCCAAGGAGGGCTCTGCAGGGTGGAGTGGGTGTTGTCAGCCACTGGTGGTGCAGACAAGATGATGGTGCCAGTCCTGGATGTGAGCATGAAGAAAGGGGAGGGACAAGTAGCGTTGTGGGATTTAGCAAATATACAGGATGCCCAGTTAAACTTGAATTTCAGATAGATGATGTTTTTGGCCCCTGCAGTGTTAAGGACATACTTAATACTAAGTTGTTTGTCATCTATCTGAAATTAAAATTTAACATAGATAAAAGGTGACTGACTCCCAAGTCAGGGCTTGACCTGTTGGTGGGTCAGGAGGGGTTTGAATACATTTGGACCCACTGCCTATGAAACATCTGGTGGAATCAGGTTGGGGAAGAGACGAGAACTTCAGGAGCTGAGGAGGTGGAGAGTGAAGGCTCTCGACCAAACCTCACCAGGGGTGCACCTACATTTATAGCCAGGTGAGGAGGGAGTCAGCTAAGGGATGGAGAAGGTGCTGCCAGGGAGGAGGATGGGGAGACCCGCTGGAAACCTGGTGGGAAAAGGGTGTCCTGAAGACCTTCAAGGGGCAAGGTGAAGGCCAGGAGTTGAAGGGACAGGAGGGCAAAAGAGTGACCCTGGTGACCTCAGGTGGTAGATGGGCCATTAGGAGCCTTTGTACCCTTTGACAAGACTGTCCAGGTGCGAGACTGCCTTTCCTGACCTGGCTTATTAATTGAGAAATAAGCAAAGTGTGATAAGGCAGATGAATGCCAAAATATTTCCTTTATCGCTGGAAAAGCTGCTGTGACTGTATGTGTGGTCTGTGTCCTTGGGCAAGTGGGCTTTCTGAGATGATTTCCCAGGGTCATACTTCCCTACCCAGTCTGTGGCAGTGTGGAACCTGTAAGGCTCCTGGTGCAAAGGAACCCTAGAAAATAAAGGCAGGCTGTGCCCACCCAGTTTCTCCATGCAGAATCACCTACCAGAAAAGGAAATAGTGGAGAGAGAACAGGAGGGTTGGCGCTAATGGCCAACCATGGCAGATGTGCCCCCTAGCCCTATCGTAACAATAGTGGATTGCATTCACCCAGTGTGTCTCAGGTGCCAGGCATATGCATCGATCCATTTAGTACCCATAACAATATTATGGGGTAGGTAGCACCACAGTTGCTTTTTTCCAGGTGAGAATACAGGCATAGCAGGGGTGCCCAGTCTGCCCTTAGCCTTGTAGGAGGTAATGGAGGCAGTTGGACTCTAGACTCTAAACTCTTCAGCCCTTGAGCGAAGCCCCTCACAGGAGCTAGAGGTGAGAAAGTAGAGGGAGTGTGTGTAGTCAGCTCTTAGGAAGTTCTACTGGGAGGGGGAGCTGAGAAATAACAGGCTGGTCAAGGAATTTTAAAGTAAGCAAGAGATGGTCAAGTCATGGGGGATGTGGAGTGTCTTCTCCCCATGTCATTCGTCCTAGTGGTAATGACTTCTTTTGAGCTGTGTCCCCCTCCAGTGAGCAGCTGGGCCTCAGTCTCCCTGGCAACCAGCTCATGCCCAGCACCTAATAGATGCTCAGAAAACGTACTTTTGCATCTCCCTTCTCCCTGCCCGGATCCAAATCTATACCAGATTATAGGTTGTCCCTGACCTATGATAGTTTGACTTGATTTTTTGACTTTACAATGATGAGAAAGCAGTACACATTCAGTAGAAACCGTACTTCACGTTTTGAATTTTGATCTTTTCCTTGGCTAGTGATATGAGGTACAGTACTCTCTCATGAGGCTGAACAGCGACAGCAAGCTGTAGCTCCTAGTCAGCCACAGGATCATGAGGGTAAACGACTGATGCACTTAGAACCATTCTATACTCATACAGCCATTCTGTCTTTCAGTTTCAGTACACTATTCAATAAACTATGTGAGATATTCAACACTTTATTATAAAACAGGCTTCGTGTTAGATGTTTTTGCCCAACAGTAAGTTAATGTAAGTGTTCTGAGCACATTTAAGGTAGTTTAGGCGAAGCTATGATGCTCAGTAGGTTAGGTGTATTAAGTGCATTTTTTAAAAATATTTATTTATTTGGACGCGCTGGGTCTTAGTTGTGGCACATGGGATCTTTGTTGCGGTTTGCGGGATCTTTAATTGCGGCATGCGAACTCTTAGTTGCAGCATGTGGGATCTAGTTCTGTGACCAGGGATTGAACCCAGGCCCCCTGCATTGGGAACACGGAATCTTAGCCACTGGACCACCAGGGAGGTCCCCTAAGTGCATTTTTGACTTAACGGTATTTTCAACTTACGATGGGTTTGTCAGGATGTACCCCCATTGTAAATCTAGGAAGATCTGTACTTTGTTAGTACTGCAGTTAGGAGATAAGATCTGTATCCACAGTCCTAGGAACTTCATGTCTCCAAGTGGGGAGTTCCCAAATTTCTCTATGCTTCAATTTTATGACGTGTATGATGAGAAAATCTAGATGTGCTTAGCACAATGCCAGGTTGATAGCCACAATGATGCATGTTAGCAGTTCTCTGAAGCTTCAGAATGCAGTGCAGTTCATGAAAGAAGGCCTCATCCCATCTTGTGCTAAACAAGGAGGCTGTTTATAAAGACCCCACTGAGGTCTGGGTTTCCCTCTTTGGATATGATTTTGGAAGTCTTCCTTACTCTGCTTTGTGCATGGAGGGGAGATGGGCTTCTAGTGCTGTCATGGTCCTGCTCTGTCGGCAGGGGGCAGCGACCACCAGAAAGCAGGCGAAGTGAGATCTGGGTCTCCAGCTCTGTGGGCATTACTGTGTTAGTCCTGCAGGACTACGAGGTTCACCTCTTGGACACTGGGCAGCAGGGCCTGGGAGCATGGTGGGGTGCGGGTTAGGGTCCATACTCCAGAGTTGAACCCTGTCTGTCCCCACACAGGGGCCTCTTCCCTCCCTGCATGTCATTGGAACCATCAGCTGTGTGAAAGCTGGGCCAGGTCTGCTTGGGCTGGTGTTATTTGAGACCAGATGTTCTGTGCCTGTGGTGTGCCCTGTCTCTTCAGAGCTCATCTTCTTTATTGTCCTCGCTAGTATCCTATCCCTTTCCCTTTCTCACCCTCCTTCCATATTCCCGTCTTGGGAAATCCCACTGGCTTCTCCCTACCACCACTCCTGAGCCCCAGACTACCACCCTGTGCCATAGCCTGAACGAAGGACACCAGGGGACCATTTCACTGGCTGGTGAAAGTATGTGTGGTTTATTAAGAAATATTTACCAGGATCTTTCAGATTGCAAAACACCGTGGTAGGGCTTTCTAGGAACACCAGAAAATATAATACCGTGGGTGGGACATCCAGGTAAGGAACATGGGGGTGCACATAGCTAATAGGTGATGCAGGGTAGTAAAAAAAATAGATAACCAAAGAGGGATGCAATCAAGAGGGCTCTGGGAGGTTATTTGAGCTGGGGATACTCTGAAGCTCTGAACCAGCCCCTGGCCTTAGGCTAGAGAGGTGGTAGCAGGAATCCCAGTTCCTCCCCTGCCCCCGCCCCCCGTGACCCCCACCTCCAAGTCCTCCTGTCCCCATGCTTCACTCTTCTGAAATCTGGCATGAGCTCTTCTAGCCAAAGCCTGTGTCTGCCCCATCTTGGTGTTCTCAGGGCCTGGCATATGGCACTCTCCACCAAACATCTGCCCACAGACTTGCTTTCACTGGTGCTACTCTTGGCACAAGTTTCCCCCCTGCTTAACCTGTTAGGCTTCTGCCCGTGGCTTGAGGCCCAGCTCATGTGGAATTTTGACCAAAGGCCCTTCTGGTTCCCCAGCTCTCCAGCCAGGTCTGAATTAATTCCACCATCCGAGTTCCCCAAGGCTCATTTGACTTGGTGTGGGGCTGGCCCAATGTCACCCCTGGGGTCTTCCCTGACTCCATCTTACTCAACACCTAACATGGTACAATAGACATTGTGACTATATGTCACTTAATACAGTGACTATATGTCATGTATTGTCTAAAGTGGGACACTTGAGGGAATTCCCTGGTGGTCCAGTGATTAGGACTCCGAGTTTCCACTGCAGGGGGTATAGGTTTGATCCTTGGTTGGGGAACTAAGATCTTGCAAGCTGTGCGGCCAAAAATAAAAAGCAGTACACTTCAGTGTGAAATGGGACAGATGTACCTCAGGACTGAAACGCACTGACCACACTATCCAGAGGGCTGTCGTTGACCTGCCTCTGCCACAAGGGGGTTGTGTGCACATTGCATGAGCCACTCAGCTCCTCTGGGCTTTGGTGTTCCAGTCTGCAAGAAGTGGGGCTGAACTGGGTAGATAACCTCTGAATGTTATCTAAAACACTAAAATTATGTGGCCAGTGGAGGAGGTTGGGGCCTGTCAGGTGTTTTGGTGGAGAATGTGAGATAGTGGATGTGTTTGGGGTCAGAGCATGAGAACACCAAGGCTAGGGTTTATTAGGGCCCAGCCCAGAGGCAGTGGAGGGCTGCTGGACATTACTGCTTTGGGCATGAGGTGATGACTGTCCACTGTGGTCAAGGAATTTGGAATGCTGGGCAGTGGTTTCTCTCTCCTGATGGCAGGCAGGTGGTGGTCACGACACAGCAGGGATATACCAGCTTATTCATCAGCATAGCTGGGAAGAGGTGGTGGCAAAATGAGTTTCTTTCCCATTTAGGACAGAGGAACATTTTGATGTAGGCTGGACTGAGGATCAGGGCCATGGAGTTTGGCAAAAGAAGACAAACCCTTCCTTAGTTGCTGCTTCATCTCACATGCCTTGTGTGCCACCATGTTCCTTCTCCCCTCTCCTTATGATTCCCATGATAACATGCAGAAGGGAAGGGTCCTCTCCACATCCAACAGGAGGGAATTTCAGTCATGCCTTCTCCAGAGGTGATGCAGGAATTCTTACAAGTGTTGGGGGGACTGGGGGAGGAGTGAGGGAATAGTGGAAGCTCCTGGCGTGAAGGGCTTCCTGGTAGGAGGCTCAGGGCCTGCTGCTATTTAGGGGAGAATGAGAGGCCCTCACTTAACATCACCTCTCTCTCCTCCTTCTAACCTCAGTGTTGCCGCTGTGGTTTCAGCCTCCCACTCTCCTCGGAGACAGAGGCCAGGAGCCCACCTGCCCCTGCACCCCAGGGTGGGAGTATGAATTTCCACTCTCCTCCCATTTGGCCTTCCTCCAGCTGATCCTTACCCAACCTCTGTTTCCACGTTGGACAGGATTTCCAAAGCCTCGAATCACAAGCTATTGCTTCTCTCTCCAACAGTTGCACTTAGCAGAGGGACTGTGGCTACCCAGTAGGAAGGGACCTGTCAATAACAAGAAAGTCATGAGGCCTTAGAGAGAGGAAAGCTATGTCTTCACAGAACCAACAAAAACCAAACTCAAGGTTAAAAAAAAAAATGCAGCCAGGTATTTAGTTAACCAGCCATCTTAGGTATACTATTCATTTTTGCTCTGAATTGAATTATTTTTTTTTTAATCTATTTTAAAGACAACTCCAGAGAGAATGTGACAGGCAAAAAGGCAGAATCTGAAAGACAGGAAAATTGATCTGTGCACATACATGGAAAGGGATAAGAGGAAACACCGCAACTAGAGAAACCACAGGAATTGGAGAAAGTGAAAGAAGTGAAGTAGAAGAGAGGAAGAGAGCTGTGAAGAGAGCTGTGTGCACTCAGCTGGGAGAGGGACCGCAAGGATAAGAAGAGGAAATCACCCCCAGGTGACTGAGCTAGTAGCAAAGATGGTGCTCAGAGGTGCCTGGACACCAATTGAGCCAAGTCAGATTTATAGCCCTCCCTTATCTTGACCTGTCTTAAGGTTCATAGGGCTAGGACCATTCCGGGCGCTGCCTACCTTCTGTAGCTGTCTGCTGGCCAGAGGTTTATGGCTCTGATGTCAGGGAAATTACTGATAAATCTTGTCTTAGACATGTACCGCCCTCCATTGGCTCCAACAGTGTTTGATATCCAGTAATAGAAAACCAGATCCTGTGAGTTGTTAAAAAGCAAAATTCAACTGAGTAAATTTTAAAGACCTTATTCAATGATTCATGAATCAGGCATCATCCCATGTAGCAGATGGAAAGGAGCTCCAAGGAGCTGTACAAATGAAAGCCTTTCATAGGCAGAAGGGAGCAGGAGCAAGGAAGACACATTAGCAAAAAATGGACTGGTTGTGGCAGGGTCACCTTCCTTTAGGGGCTGCAGAGGTCTATCAGGCAGATTACTTCACTAGTGCCGACCAGGTAATTCCTGGTTGGTTTAAAAGTCCATTCCTGGCAGCGGCCAAAACTACTTTAAGTCCTTGGGGTTTAGCATAAGTGACTATATTTTGGGCCTGTTGTCTTGCTTTTAATAGAGTGAATTCAAGACATAGGCAGGGCCCATGGAAGACACAGGGAAGAGGGGGTTGCCATCCTGGGACATTCTTGAATTCTTTCTTGGAAGTAGCTGTCCTATTACCAGGTAACAGAGGACCAAGGGGAATGTGCCTTAGGACATGCCCAAGGACCTCTTGGCAGGTCTGCACCATTAATTCTGTGAGGATATGTGTGCCTGGAACCCAGCCAAAGCTGAACAATCCTCTCTAATCAAAATAGTGTTGTTTTCTCGAGGCCTTTTGGGTTCTGAGAATTTTGTGCTTCTTTGTGGGACATAGTCTTTCAGTTACGAGCATGAAAATCTCAGTGCAATGAGGACAGAAGAAGTATTTGCTTCTCACCCATCCTTCACCTTAAACATGGCTCAATAGGGAAGCATCGCCCAGAGAATCTGGCCCAGGGAAGATTCTCCTAGAACCCTGGTTCCTAAAGTATATCCTTCAGACCGGCAACATAAACATCACCTGAAACTTGTTATAAATGCACGTTCTCAGGCCCCACCACCTTACACTAACCCCACCGCTCCAGAGGTACTGGATCAGAAATTCTGGGGGGGCACCAAGGACCTGCTTAACAAGCCCTCCAGGTGATTCTGATGCTCACTGGAGTCTGAGAATAGTCAGGTATAGGGGATGTGGGAAATGCATACGGGGCACCTAAGACTTGCACTTCATTCACTTTTTATTTGCCGAAGTGAGTTACTTGGCCTAACTTAAAAGGAGTGGGAAGTGCAACTTACAATGTGCCCTGGAAGAGGGAGTTCTGGGTATTTTAGGCCATAGATAGTGTTAAATAATGAAAATTAAACCGAGTAAATTTTCAAGATCTAATTGGCTTTATTGAACGAGTCATGAATCAGGCATCATCTCATCTAGCAAGTAGAAAGGAGCTCCAAGATTGGAAGAACTAATATTGTTAAAATGGCCATACTACCTAAAGCAATCTACAACTTTAATGTGATCCCTATCAAATTATCCATGACATTTTTCACAGAATTAGAACAAATAATCCTAAAATTTATGTGGAACCATAAAAGATCCAGAATTGCCAAAGCAATCCTAAAGAAAAAGAACAAAGCAGGAAGCATAACCCTCCCAGACTCCAGACAATACTACAAAGCTACAGTAATCAAAACAGTGTGGTATTGGCACAAAAACAGACATGTGGAACAGAACAGAGAGCCCAGAAATAAACCCGCACTTCTATGGACAATTTATCTTTGACAAAGAAAGCAAGACTATGCAATGGAGAAAAGACACTCTCTTCAGCAAGTGGTGTTGGGAAAGCTGGACAGCGACATGTAAATCAATGAAATTAGAACACACCCTCTCACCATACACAAAAATAAACTCAAAATGGGTTAAAGACTTAAATATAAGACATGACACCATAAAACTCCTAGAAGAGAACATAGGCAAAACATTCTCTGACATAAATCGTAGCAATGTTTTCTTAGGTCAGTCTAAGAAAACTTCTATTGCTACTTCCAAGGCAATAGAAATAAAAGCAAAAATAAACAAATGGGACATAATAAAACATAAGCTTTTGCATAGCAAAGGAAACCATAAACAAAAGGAAAAGACAACCTACAGTCTGGGAGAAAATATTTGCAAACAGTGAGACTGGCAAGGGCTTAATTTCCAAAATAAACAGCTCACATAACTCAATAACAACAACAATTTAAAAAAAAACCAATCAAAAAATGGGCAGAACATCTAAACAGACATTTCTCCAAGAAGACTTACAGATGGCCAATAGGCACATGAAAAGATGTTCAACATCACTAATTATTAGAGAAATGCAAATCAAAACTATGATGAGGTACCACCTCACACCAGTCAAAATGGCCATCATTAAAAAGTCTACAAATAATAAATGCTGGAGAGGGTGTGGAGAAAAGGGAGTCCTCCTACACCGTTGGTGGGAATGTGAATTGGTGCAGCCACTTTGGAAAACAGTATGGAGGTTCCTCAAAAAACTAAAAATAGAGTTGCCATATCATCCAGCAATCCCACTCCTGGACATATACCCAGACAAAACTATAATTCAAAAAGATACATGCACCACTATGTTCATAGCAGCTGTATTTACAATAGCCAAGACATGGAAGCAACCTAAGTGTCCGTTGACAGATGAATGGATAAAGAAGATGTGATATATATATATACATATATACACACACACACACACACACACACACAATGGAATACTACTCAGCCATAAAAAAGAACGAAATAATGCCATTTGCAGCAACCTAGAGATTAGCATACTAAGTGAAGTAAGTCAGAAAAAGAAAGACAAATACCATATATTACTTATGTGTGGAATCATGACACAAATGAACTTATCTACAAAGCAGAAATAGATTCATAGACGTAGAGAACAGAACAGACTTGTGGTTGCCAAGGGGGAGGGGGTTGGGGAAGGGATGGATTGGGAGTTTTGTATTAGCAGATGCAAACTATTATTTATATATTTATATATATATATATATATATATATATATATATATATACACACACACACACATATATAAATGATAAAGAAATATATAATTGAATCACTTTGCCATATGCTAGAAACTAACACATTGTAAATCAACTATATTTCAATGAAATATATTTTTAAAAACATTACAAAATTTAAAAAGAATGGAGCTCCAAGGAGCTGTACAAAATGGAAAGCTTTTATAGACAGAAGGGGGAAGTGATAAAGAAAGAGCAGATTACGTCTTCCTTTTGCAGATGGAAAGGGTCTGTGTGGCAGATCACCTCATTGGTGCTGATCAGAAAATTCCAAATTGACTGGTTAAGACGTCATTCCTGGGGAAGGTTGAAAGTGCAATTAGCTTAGGTATTAAGCTATGGTTTGGTGATGTGGGCTTAGCACAAGTGACTCCATTTTAGGTCTTTTTTTTTTAACTGTAGGAAAAAACAGTAGCCATGAACATTATCAGGGGAGGTGGCAGAAGCTTGCATTTGCTCTTTCTATTTTCATAATGCATTTCTGAAAAATAGGGCGTTTGGAGCCTAAGCACAGTGTCATTATAATTTCTTGGTTTTACCTATTAGGCCAAATTAAAGCTTCCCCAATTACCTCATAAATGCCCCATTTACAGTGGGTGGTCTTCAGGGTCCAAACATTGCACTGGGGATATTAAGTGGCTTTAGTCTGGTCTGTGTCTCTGAGGTTGTCATTTCCACGGATCAAGTGGGGACATTATTAACACACTGTGGAAAAAAAAATTTCCACAGTATTTTATGGCAAGACAAGAAAAATTTAAATAAAAAATTTTCTCTGCCCTTTGGCCTCTTCTCTCCTCTCTCTGTGCATTGTGTATCTGCATTATGCATCAACCAAACCTCTCCCATTGGCAGAAATACCTGCTCAACCCTAAAGAGCAACATTCACCTAGCATCAACAAGACAACTGCTTAAAAGATAAACCACCTTCTTGATTTTGTAAGGGGTCACATGACCCACTACTTCATACTTGCAGATTTGGATTGTGTAAACTGTCGATAATACGTCATTTGATATACAGCCCTCTGTCTCAAAAAACTTACATAAATGTGTTTTGACTTCTATTGGGCAGAGCAGTTCTCAGAGCTTTCTGAGATGCTGTTCCTAGGTTATAATCCTCAATTCGGCTCAAATAAAACTTTCCATTTCTTTCATAGAGTGACTGATTAAGTTTTCGTCAACAACACAGATTCTGACCTAGTGGGTCTGGGGCCAGAGTGTCTGTGTCACACTTGGAAGACTGAGGCCTTAAGTCCTCTCCAGAGCCCTATTGCAATGCATGCAACAAAATTCCTGCTAGCAAGGAGCTTCCACCTAGCTGTGCACCATACTGCATGGTTTATGTCATTAAAAAGACCCAGGCCTGGGGAATGTATTTGTGGACAAAGAATGTCACCTGCCATTTCAGTAAACAAAATATGTTGTGGACATAAAGTCATCAGCCACTGCAGCTGGCCTGAATGTACAGCCTGAGGGGAACTGGAGAAAAACAGGACAGTTAAGGTGCATATCAAAGGAATAATTTCAATGATCACAGACTTTTGCATCTTCCCATATACAGAAAAGCAGTAAAATCATTAACTTGAGATGTCTGTTTTTTGTGATTAGCAGTAATATTTTGATGTCCGACTACTTTTTTTTTTTCCCCAGCAAAAACTCCTATATATCCTGGCTCTTTCCTTACCTCTTTGGAACAGTTCCTCAGAGCTATCTGAGAGGCTATATCTGGGGCTTAAAGCCCTCAGTAAGTCTGCCAAATAAATCATAATTCTCAGCTTTTAGGTTGTGCATTTTTTTCAGTCAACATATTGATTTTGGCTTTTGTGATACTGTGATTTATAAAATATATAGATATACATTGGTCTTCCTCCTGTTCCTAGCACAGAGCCCCTAAAACTCTTGGAATTTCCTAAATGGTAAGAGCTATAAACGTGTCTTTCATTATATTGATGAGGTGGCTTTTGGAAAGCCTCTAGGTAACTCAAGGCTGGGGGCTGGTTGTCAGGGGAACCAACCATGTGATTAAAGAGTTGGAAATTTTACTCCACCCCCACCCCCACCCCCAATCTCCTAGGAGGAGAGAGGGGCTAGAGATTGAGTTAAATCATCAGTGGCAAACCATGTCTATGTAATGAAGCCTCCATAAAAAGCAAACAGAATGTTTGGAGAGCTTCCACGTTTGGTGGACATGTGGAGTTTTTGGAAGAATGGAGATTCCAGAGAGCATGGAAGCTCTGCACCCCTTCCCCCATACCTTGCCCTGTGCGTCTCCTCCATTGGCATTTCCTGAGTTATATCCTTTTCTAATCCAGTAAGTAAAATATTTATCTGTGTTCTGTGAGCTACTCTAGCACATTAATCAAGCCCAAGGAGGGGCCATGGAAACCCATCTATAGGCCAAAAGCATGGGTGACAACTTGGACTTAGGATTGGTGTCTTAAAAAGAGGTGGGGGCAGTTTTGTAGGACTGAGCCCTTAACCTGTGGGATGTGGTGCTATCTTCAGGTAGATCGTGTCAGAATTGAGTTAATTCCTTAGTGATGTTGGAGAAAATACATATCAGAGGGACTTCCCTGGTGGCCCATTGATTAAGACTCCATGCTCCCAATGCAGGGAGCCCCGGTTCAATCCCTGGTCATGGAACTAGATCCCTCATGCTGCAACGAAGATCCCTCACGTGGCAACACAGATTCCGTGTACTGAAACTAAGACCTGGTGCAGCTAAATAAATAATTTTTTTAAAAAAAAAAAAGAAAGAAAATACATATCAGAGGTTTGTTCCTCTAGAAATTATATTTTGATTTAGAAGAAGCCTACAATTTTGTACAATAAACTGGTATATTAATAAAATTCTTAGAACCATATTGATTCATTAAATAACTAAAAAAAAAAACCCAATTTCTCGAATATATAGCAATATACTATTATTAAGATCCCTATCCTAGAAGACTTCTAATTTCAACTCAGACATGTAGAGAACTTGGAGTTCTTACAGTCCTGTCCATACACCAAGAAAAAGCTGGACAAACTGAAAATCAATGACTTTTCTTGGACTCATCAGAGAACTGAGTTTCAGAGAAAATTGCCAACCCTAAATCTGGAGAGACAGGCAAATCAGAGGACATAGCCAAGATCTGTTAACCTGGAAGGCACTGGAGCCATAATCTGGTAGAAACACTTATATAGTATTTTTGATGAATTGCCTAAGTTTGAGTGTGGATCAGTGTGAGATTGAGAAACTCCTGGAGCCACAATCTCAGGGGACCCCTTACTCTTGTGGGCTTCACCTCCAGAAATCCCAAGAGGTTTGCCCAGGGCATACTACATAACAGACTACTATCCAGGGAAAACACATTACCAGAGCTTATTCCACCAGGGGAAGGGCATTTTTCCAACCCCAGCCCTTTCCAGTTTTCCTATCTCACCTAAGGAGGGAGGGTTTTGAAGCTATAAAAGAAGAAACATTTGTGAAGGTCACAGGCTCACTAAAAGACTAAAATTTAATTGGAAGATTATAGAATGCTCCTCCTCCCCACACCTTGCTACCACACCAATGTGCTCCAATATACTATTCGTGAATTACAGCTGAAAGAGCTACAAGACAAAGGCTCCCTCTGAGGAGGATCACTTAGGGAAGCCCAAAGTAATAAAGGTCACAAAAACAAGGAAACTAGTGGAATTTGAAGCCTCTAGTATCTATAAATTTAGAATGCATTAAACAAAGCCCAACTCCAAAGCCCAAATCCTAGTCAGGTTGATTCAAGTCCTCATACTAAAGGATTTACCTCAGTTCCTATTACTGGATGAAACATTTTAAGATTTCTACAAAATATTACATATCATGCAAAAAGGCAAAAAGATTAAAAAACAGTCTAAAGGGACAAAATGAGCATCAGACCAGACTCATATGTTGAAATTATCAAAGAATTTAAAATAACTATTATTAACACATTAAGGGCTCTAGTGCAAAAGGTAGACATGTGAGGAGAGATGGATAATGCAGAAGAAAGAGGGAAACTTAAGAAAGGATAAAAAAGAAAAGCTAGATGTAACAAAACCCAGGAGAAAGAATAAAAAGGGAAAGTGATGTAACAGAAATAAAGAATGGCTCCTCCGTAGTCTTGACAGGGCTGAGGAAATGTGGTCTTGAAGATAGGTCAGTAGGAACTTCCCAAATTGAAATGCAACAAGAAAAAAGAATTGAAAAACATCCAGAACACCCAAGAACTGTGGGACAATTTCAAAGCATTTAACATATGCATATTTGGAATACCAGAAGAAAGAGAAGAGAAGGAGACTGGTGCAAAATAAGTACTTGAAGTAATAATGGCCAAGAACTTTCCAATATTAATGGCAGACATTAAATCATAATTCCAAGAATCTCAGCATCAAACAGAATAAATACCCAAAATAATTACACTTAGGTATTATATTCAAATTGCAGAAAATCAAAGAGGAGAAAATCTTGAAAGAAGTCAGGAAAAAAGAAAACAAAAGCCAAACCAACCTACCTTGACTATAGAGAAACAAGGTAAAGAATTACAGCAGACTTCTAATCAGAAACCATGCAAGCAAGAAGAGAGTGAAGTGAAATATTTAAAGTTTTGAAAGAAAAAAAAAACCTGTAGAATTCTATATCAACAAAATTATTTTTCAAAAGTGAAGGATAGATGAAGACTTTCTCAGACAACTGAAAACTGAGGTGATTCACCAGCAGAAATGTTAAAAACATTTTCTCAAGGTAGAAAGAAAATGATAAAGGATAATGAAGGATAATGAACCTTGGATCTATATGAAGAAAACAAGAACACTGCAAGAGAAATAAAAGAAATCTTTTCTTGTAATTTATCTAAAATATAACAATTTGTTTAAAATTATAAAATAGCAACAATATATTGGAAGATTAAGCATATGGATAACTCTGTCATCCACGTTCCTGCACTATGTATAAAGATGGAAGTGTCATTTGAATGTGGATTTAAATTATTTAAAAATGTATATTGTAAGTTCTACAGCTAAATTTTTTTAAATTTATTTATTTAATTAATTTAGTTTTTGCTACGTTGGGTCTTCATTGCTGTGCACGGGCTTTCTCTAGTTGCCGTGAGTGGGGAGCTACTCTTCATTGCAGTGCACGGGCTTCTCATTGCAGTGGCTTCTCTTGTTGTGGAGCATGGGCTCTGGATGCATGGGCTTCAGTAGTTGTAGCATGCGGGCTCAGTAGTTGTAGCTCACAGGCTCTAGAGTGCAGGTGCAGTAGTTGTGGTGCATGGGCTTAGTTTCTCTGTGGCATGTGGAATCTTCCCAATCCAGGACTCAAACTCATGTCCCCTGCATTGGCAGGTGGATTCTTAACCACTGCACCACCAGGGAAGCCCCAACAGCTAATTTTTTAAGGAAGTAGAAATGAGAGAGAGGAGATCAAATAGAATTATTTCAAATGCTCAATTTACACCAGAGAGAGCAGATAAAGAAACCTCTAGCAATGAATAGAAAAAAGTTACAAACATGGTTGATATTAATTTAAATATGTCAATAATTACTTTAAATGTGAATGATCTTAGTATGCCAATTAAAAGACAAAATTACCTTTTGGATAAAAAAAAAAACAAGACCCAAATATGTACTTACAAGAAACTCTTTTTAATATAAAGATCCTGACGACTTACAAAGTTAAAAGTAAAAGAGGGAGAAAGATATAGGATGCTAACACTAATCAAATGAAAGCTAGAATAGTTATATTAATTTTAGACAAAGAGAATTTAGAACAATGAAAATTATCAAGAATAAAAAGTACTATTATTAATAATGATAATGGGGTCAGTTCTCCAAGAAGACAGCAGTTTTAAACACATATGTTACAAAAGTGTCAAAATGTGTGAAATGAAAACTGATAGAACTAAAGGAAATAGACAAATTCACTTTTATAGTTGAGATTCCAACACCTGCTGTCAGTAAGTAACCAATCAGGCAGGCAGGAAATCAATAAAGATATACTTGAGCTGAATAGAACTATGAAGTAACTAGATCTAAGTGGCATTTTTTGAATACTCCATCCAACAATATGTCAAACTTGGGTGGAATATTCACTGAAAAAGACCACTTCTGGGTCATAAAAAGTACCTTTCCAGCAACTCCACTACTGGGTATATAGCCAAAATAATTGAAAGCAGGATCTTGAAGAGATATTTGCACATCTGTTTTCAAAACAGCACTCCTCACAATAGCCAAGAGGTAGAAGCAGCACAAATGTCCATTGACAGATGAATGGATAAACAAAATGTGGTATATACAATACATACAATGGAATATTATTCAGCCTTAAAAAGGACATTCTGGCACATGATACAACATGGATTAACTCTGAGAACATTATGCTGAGTGAAATAAGCCAGTCACAAAAAGACAAATACTGTCTTATATGAGGTACCTTATGTGAGTAGACAAATTTATAGAATCAGAAAGTAGAATGGTAGTTTCCAGGAGATGGAGAGAGGAGAAAATAGGGAGTTGTTATTGAATAGGTATAGAGTTTCGGTTTTGCAAGATGAAAAAGTTCTGGAGATTTGTTGCACAGCAATGTGAATATGCTTAACAAAACTGTACTTTACACTTAGAAATTGTTAAGATGGTAACTTTTATGTTATGCACATTTTAATACTAACAAATTTCAAAGGGTAGAAATCAAAGTATAGTTTCAGACCACAATTTGTAATTATCAGTAATCAATAACAGGAAGCTGGAAAATATTCATATATTTGAAAACGAAACAAAGAACTTTTACCTATAAGTGAAGAGAATCTGAAGAATATATATATATATATATTCTGAATTGCTGTGCTGTACACCTGAAACTAACACAATATTGTAAATCAACTATACTTCAATTAAAAAATTATCATTTCAAAAAACAAATAATCAATATATTAAGAAGTCTAAAGATAAATCAAAAATGTTTTTGAAATAAATGAAAATAAAATTTATCAAGTTTTGTGAGATGCAGTGAAAGTAATGCATGGAGGGAAATTTATAGCATTTAATGTATATATTGGAAAAAAATCTAAAATCAATAACTTAAGGTTTTCCCTTAAGAAACCAAAACAGACAAGCAATAGCCTAAAGCAAGCAGAACGAAGGAATAATAAACTATAAAATTAAAAATGGGAAACCAGTAGAAAACAAAATCAAAGGAAACCAAACCTGGTTCTTTGAAAAGATCAGTAACACTGATAAACCAGGCTAACCAAGAAAAAAAGGGAGGAGACACAAATTACCAATATCAAATGTTCATTACTGATGATCCCATGGACATTGGAGTGATAATAAAGCGATACTATGAAAAACTCCATGCTCACAAATTAGATGATTTTAATGAAAAGAACAAGTTCTTGAAAGATACAAATTGCTAAAACTCACAAAGGAGAAATAGATAAGCTGAATAGTTCTATATCTATTAAAGAAATGGAACAAATAATTATTAAACTTCCAAAAAAGAAAACACCAGGCCCAGATGGTTTCACTGGTGAATTCTAACAAACATTTAAGAAAGAATATATAACAATTCTCCACAGTCACTTCCAGAAAATAGAAGCAGTGGGAACACTTCCAAACACATTCTATGAAGCCAGCTTTATCCTAATACTAAAACCAAATAAAGATATCACAAGAAAGGAAAACAACAGACCAATATCTCTCATAAATATAAATTCAAAAAATCCTCAATAAAATAGTAACCTATCAAATCAAACAAGGTAGTTATACACCACAACCAGGTGAGATTTATTCCAGGTATGCAAGGCTTATTCAACATCTAAAACATCAATGTAATTAATCACATCAACATACTAAAGAAGAAAAATCATATGATCATATTAACTGATGCAGAAAAGCAGACAAAATCCAACAATCATTCCTGATAAAAATTCTCAGCAAATTAGTAATAAAGTAAAACTTCCTCAGTTTGACAAAGAATATACAGAAAACCTACAGCTAATATCATACATAATGGTGAAAACTGGATACTCTCCTAAGAGCTGGAAGAAAGTGAGGGTGTCTTCTCTTAGCACTCTTCTTCAAAACTGTATTGGAAATCCTAGCTAGTGCAATAACACAAGAAAAAGAAATAAAAGGTTAAAGATTAGAAAGAAAGAAATAAAACTATTTGCAGAAGATAAAATTGTCTACATAAAAAATTCCAAAGAATTGACACACAAAAAAACAAAATAATTCATGGAACTAAGCAAATATTGCAAGATCACAGGATACAAAGTTAATATACAAAAGTCAATTACTAATCTTGAGGACATTATGCTAAATGAAATAAATCATTCATAACAAGACAAGTATTGTATGATTCCACTTATGAGGTACCTAGAGCAGTCAAATTCATAAAAACAGCAAATAGAATGGTGGTTACTAAGGACATGGGAGAAGGGAAATTGGGAAGCTATTACTTAAGTGTATAGAGTTTTTTTGCAAGATGAAAAAGTTCTGGAGATTGGTTGCAGAACAATGAGAATATATTTAACACTTGAAAATGATTAAGATGATATTTTATATATTTTACCATAATCAAAACATAAAAATAAAGATATTAAAAAAGAATTACATTCTATATACTAGCAACGAACAATTGGAATTTGAAATAAAAAATTCCATTCCTAATAACACCCTAAAAAATGAAATAGGCATAATTCTAACAAAATATATTAAGGAACTATATGCAGAAAACTATAAAACACTGATGAATAAAACAAAGAAGATCTAAATAAATGGAGAGGTATTCCATATTCATGGATTGGAAGTCTCAATATTGTTAAGATGTCAGGTCTTCCCAATTTGACCTTTATATTCAATACAATTTCAATTAAAATCCCAGCAAGCTATTGTGGATATTAACAAACTGATTCTAAACTTTATGTGGAAAGGCAAAATATCTAGAATAGACAGCAGAATACTAAAGAAAAAGAACAAATTTGGAGGACTGACACTACTCAATTTCAAACCTTACTAGAATGCTGCAGTAATCAAGATAGTGTGTTGTTGACAAAAGAACAGAGACATAAATCAGTGGAACAGAATACAGGGCCCAGTAATAGACCTGCACAAATATAGTCAACTTATCTTTATCAAAGGAGCAAAGGCAATTCAGTGGAGAAAGGGTAGTCTTTTCAGCAAATGATACTGAACAAATCGGATATTTATATCCAAAAAAAACAAAAAAAAATAGCACTTTGACGCAGACCTTACTTTACACAAAAGTTAAATCAAAATGGATCATAAACCTAAATGGAAAATGCTAAACTACAAAGCTTCTTGAAGAAAACATAGGAGAAAATGTACATGGCTTTGGGTTTGATCATGTGTTTTTCAATACAACACCAATAATACTATCCATGAAACAAAAAAATAAAAATTTTCCTGTTAAAATTAAAGCCTCTGCTCTGCTAAAGACGTTGTTCAGAGAATGAACGAATTTTACCCAAAGACTAGAGTAATATTTGTAAAACAGATTTTTGATAAAATATTTGTATCCAAAATATACAAAGAGCTCTTAAAACTCAACCAGAAAATAAACAACTCAATTTAAAAATGGACAAAATATCTGAACAGACAGTTCACTGAGAAAGATGGCAATTATTTGAACATATGAAAAAGTGCTTAAGATCATATGTCCTTAGGGAACTGCAAATTAGAACAACAATAAGATACCACTACACACTTATTAGAATAGCTAAAATGCAAATAACTGATAATACCAACTAACGGAAAGGATGTGGGGCAAAAGGAACTCTCACTGATAATGAGAATGCAAAATGGTACAGCTTCTTTGAAGACAGTTTGGCACTTTCTTACAAAACTAAATGTAATCTTACCATATGACCCACGATCATGTTCCTAGGCATTTACACAACAGATTTGAAAATTTATGTCCACACGGGAACCTGCATGTGAATGTTTATAGCAGATTTATTCATAATCACCAAAAGTGGGAAGCAAGCAAAATGACTTTTAATAGGAATGTATAAACAAACAGGTACATCCATACAGTGGAATATTTTTCACTGATAAAAAGAAATGAGCTACCATGCCAGGAAAATAAATGTATAAATCTTAAGTGCATATTGCTAAGTGAAAGAAGCCATCCAGAAAAAGCTAAATAACAAAAATTTCTAATTGTATGCCATTCTGGGAAAGGCAAAATTGAGAGACCTTCAACAGATTAGATGTTGAGAGGGATCTGCGGGAGGAAGGGAGGGTTGAATAGGTAAAGCATAGGGAAATTTTTAGGCTGGTGAACTTCTGTGTAATATTGTAATGGTGAATAAAAAACAGTAAGCATTTGTCAAAACCCATAAAACTATAGTACAAAGAGCAAACCTTAATGTATAAAAATTTTTTAAATAATTTAGGAGATGAGGAGAACCCCTAAAAGAAATTAAGATTGTTACAAAGTAATCTAAATTTGTTATAAACGTATGAGGCAACATCACCGAAGGGGATGGGGGAATAAGGTGTGTTAGTACACACACATGTATCTCCTTGTTTTGTTAGCTGAGAGAGTCTAGTAGCAATGACATGCCAGTATTAAAGCAGAGTCACTCACTGGTGAGACTCTAGATCTTGGCATGTTCCTTCTGATGCATGAGATATCCTTGTGGTATAAGATGTAGAAAATCAAACATACATCAGCACAAGACTCCTGGCTACATCCTGTATTCTGACCCAGCTTCCCCAGAAAATTCTCCATCCTTAAAGCAAACGGAAAGCCTGTCACGTGTACCTCACTCCGATCCCCATTGCTTTACAAGAGAAACCGCTGCCTAGATATCTTGGCACCAGTTTACAGAGGGATTCTGGGATGAGACAATGAGAAAAGCCCTTTCACCAACTCACGCAGCACCAGCTCAGGCAGGAAAAGGAAACTGCTCAGTGGGAGCTTCTTTTCACATTTTAGCTGAAGCATCCACTCTAGCAGATATCACAGAACAAAGAACTTAGAAGTCTTAGTTAGTGCAAGAAAACTTCTCATGGCTTTTAAGTGACATCTTTTAACTTCTACCAATTAAAGATAAATAAAACCTGAGGGTCAAATATCTGCAGAGAACCCTGTCATAAACATTCTGGACTTCCGGGTAAGATGGCGGAAGAGTAAGACGCGGAGATCACCTTCCTCCCCATGGATACACCAGAAATACAGCTACACATGGAACAACTCCTACAGAACACCTACTGAACGCTGGCAGAAGACCCCAGACCTCCAAAAAGGCAAGAAACTCCCCACATACCTGGGTAGGGCAAAGCGGAGAGATTCCCGCACAGAGGAGCGGTGCCGAGCGGCACTCACCAGCCCGAGAGGCTTGTCTGCTCGCCCGCCGGGGCGGGCGGCACTGGAAGCTGAGGCTCGGGCTTCGGTCAGAGCGCAGGGAGAGGACTGGGGCTGGCGGCGAGAACTCAGCCTGAAGGGGGCTAATGTGCCACAGCTAGACGGGAGGGAGTCCGGGAAAACTCTGGAGCTGCCGAAGAGGCAAGAGACTTTTTCTTCCCTCTTGGTTTCCTGGTGCGCGAGGAGAGCGGATTAAGAGCGCTGCTTAAAGGGGCTCCACAGACGGGCGCGAGTCGCGGCTGAAAGCGCGCAGCCCAGAGACGGGCGTGGGACGCTGGGGCTGCTGCTGCTGCCGCCAAGAAGCCTGTGTGCGAGCGCAAGTCACTGTCCACACCGCCCTTCCGGGAGCCTGTTCAGCCCGCCACTGCCGGGGTCCCGGGATCCAGGGGCGGCTTCCCTGGGAGAACGCACGGCGCGCCTCGGGCTGGTGCAACGTCACGCCGACCTCTGCCACTGCAGGCTCGCCCCGCACTCCGTGCCCCTCCCTCCCGCCCAGCCTGAGTGAGCCAGAGTCCCCGAAGAGGCTGCTCCTTTAACCCTGTCCTGTCTGAGCGAAGAACAGACGCCCTCCGGCGACCTACACGCAGAGGCGGGGCGAAATCCAAAGCTGAGACCCAGGAGCTGTGAGAACAAAGAAGAGAAAGGGAAACCTCTCCCAGCAGCCTCAGAAGCAGCGGATTAAAGCTCCACAATCAACTTGATGTACTCTGCATCTGTGGAATACATGAATAGACAACAAATCATCCCAAATTGAGGAGCCAGGAGTCAGTGCTGTGCCTCTGAGGTGGGAGAGCCAACTTCAGGACACTGGTCCACAAGAGACCTCCCAGCTCCACATAATATCAAACGGCGAAAATCTTCCAGAGATCTCCATCTCAACACCAGCACCCAGCTTCACTCAACGACCAGCAAGCTACAGTGCTGGACACCCTATGCCAAACAACTAGCAAGACAGGAACACAACGCCACCCATTAGCAGAGAGGTGGCCTAAAATCATAAAAAGTCTGCAGACACCCCAAAACACACCACCAGACGTGGACCTGCCCACCAGAAAGACAAGATCCAGCCTCATCCACCAGAACACAGGCACTAGTCCCCACCACCAGGAAGCCTACACAACCCACTAAACCAACCTTAGCCACTGGGGACAGACACCAAAAACAACGGGAACTACGAACCTGCAGCCTGCAAAAAGGAGACCCCAAACACAGTAACATAAGCAAAATGAGAAGACAGAAAAACACACAGCAGGAGAAGGAGCAAGATAAAAACCCACCAGACCTAACAAATGAAGAGGTAATAGGCAGTCTACCTGAAAAAGAATTCAGAATAATGATGGTAAAGATGATCCAAGATTCTATTTCCCAGATCCAAAATCTTGGAAATAGAATAGACAAAATGCAAGAAACAGTTAACAAGGACCTAGAAGAACTAAAGATGAATCAAGCATCGATTAAAAACACAATAAATGAAATAAAAAATACTCTAGATGGGATCAATAGCAGAATAACTGAGGCAGAAGAACGGATAAGTGAGGTGGAAGATAAAATACTGGAAATAACTGCTGCAGAGCAAAATAAAGAAAAAAGAATGAAAAGAACAGAGGACAGTCTCAGAGACCTCTGGGACAACATTAAACGCACCAACATTCGAATTATAGGGGTTCCAGAAGAAGAAGAGAAAAAGAAAGGGACTGAGAAAATATTTGAAGAGATTATAGTTGAAAACTTCCCTAATATGGGAAAGGAAATAGTTAATCAAGTCCAGGAGGCACAGAGAGTCCCATACAGAATAAATCCAAGGAGAAATACGCCAAGACACATATTAATCAAACTGTCAAAAATTAAACACAAAGAAATCATATTAAAAGCAGCAAGGGAAAAACAACAAATAACACACAAGGGAATCCCCATCAGGATAACAGCTGATCTCTCAGCAGAAACTCTACAAGCCAGAAGGGAGTGGCAGGACATAATTAAGGTGATGAAGGAGAAAAACCTGCAACCAAGATTACTCTACCCAGCAAGGATCTCATTCAGATTTGATGGAGAAATTAAAACGTTTACAGACAAGCAAAAGCTGAGAGAGTTCAGCACCACCAAACCAGCTTTACAACAAATGCTAAAGGAACTTCTCTAGGCAAGAAACACAACAGAAGGAAAAGACCTACAATAACGAACCCAAAACAATTAAGAAAATGGGAATAGGAACATACATATTGATAATTACCTTAAATGTAAATGGACTAAATGCTCCCACCAAAAGACACAGATTGGCTGAATGGATACAAAAACAAGACCCATATATATGCTGTCTACAAGAGACCCACTTCAGACCTAGAGACACATACAGACTGAAAGTAAGGGGATGGAAAAAGATATTCCATGCAAATGGAAACCAAAAGAAAGCTGGAGTAGCAATTCTCATATCAGAAAAAATAGACTTTAAAATAAAGACTACTAGAAGAGACAAAGAAGGACACTACATAATGATCAAGGGATCGATCCAAGAAGAAGATATAACAATTGTAAATATTTATGCACCAAACGTAGGAGCACCTCAATACATAAGGCAAATACTAACAGCCATAAAAGGAGAAATCGACAGTAACACAATCATAGTAGGGGACTTTAACACCCCACTTTCACCAATGGACAGATCATCCAAAATGAAAATAAATAAGGAAACACAAGCTTTAAATGATACATTAAACAAGATGGACTTAATTGATATTTATAGGACATTCCATCCAAAAACAACAGAATACACATTTTTCTCAAGTGCTCATGGAACATTCTCCAGGATAGATCATATCTTGGGTCACAAATCAAGCCTTGGTAAATTTAAGAAAATTGAAATTGTATCAAGCATCTTTTCCGACCACAATGCTATGAGACTAGATATCAATTACAGGAAAAGAGCTGTAAAAAATACAAACACATGGAGGCTAAACAATACACTACTTAATAACAAAGTGATCACTGAAGAAATCAAAGAGGAAATTAAAAAATACCTAGAAACAAATGACAATGGAGACACGACGACCCAAAACCTATGGGATGCAGCAAAAGCAGTTCTAAGAGGGAAGTTTATAGCAATACAATCCCACCTTAAGAAACAGGAAACATCTCGAATAAACAACCTGACCCTGCACCTAAAGCAATTAGAGAAAGAAGAACAAAAACATCCCAAAGTTAGCAGAAGGAAAGAAATCATAAAAATCAGATCAGAAATAAATGAAAAAGAAATGAAGGAAACAATAGCAAAGATCAATAAAACTAAAAGCTGGTTCTTTGAGAAGATAAACAAAATTGATAAACCGTTAGCCAGACTCATCAAGAAAAAAAGGGAGAAGACTCAAATCAATAGAATTAGAAATGAAACAGGAGAAGTAACAACTGACACTGCAGAAATACAAAAGATCATGAGAGATTATTACAAGCAACTCTATGCCAATAAAATGGACAACCTGGAAGAAATGGACAAATTCTTAGAAATGCACAACCTGCCAAGACTGAATCAGGAAGAAATAGAAAATATGAACAGACCAATCACAAGCACTGAAATTGAAACTGTGATAAAAAATCTTCCAACAAACAAAAGCCCAGGACCAGATGGCTTCACAGGCGAATTCTCTCAAGCATTTAGAGAAGAGCTAACACCTATCCTTCTCAAACTCTTCCAAAATATAGCAGAGGGAGGAACACTCCCAAACTCATTCTACGAGGCCACCATCACCCTGATACCAAAACCAGACAAGGATGTCACAAAGAAAGAAAACTACAGGCCAATATCACTGATGAACATAGATGCAAAAATCCTCAACAAAATACTAGCAAACAGGATCCAACAGCACATTAAAAGGATCATACACCATGATCAAGTGGGGTTTATTCCAGGAATGCAAGGATTCTTCAATATACGCAAATCAATCAACGTGATACACCATATTAACAAATTGAAGGAGAAAAACCATATGATCATCTCAATAGATGCGGAGAAAGCTTTCGACAAAATTCAACACCCATTTATGATAAAAACCCTGCAGAAAGTAGGCATAGAGGGAACTTTCCTCAACATAATAAAGGCCATATATGACAAACCCACAGCCAGCATCGTCCTCAATGGTGAAAAACTGAAACCATTTCCACTAAGATCAGGAACAAGACAAGGTTGCCCACTCTCACCACTCTTATTCAACATAGTTTTGGAAGTTTTAGCCACAGCAATCAGAGAAGAAAAGGAAATAAAAGGAATCCAAATCAGAAAAGAAGAAGTAAAGCTGTCACTGTTTGCAGATGACATGATACTATACATAGAGAATCCTAAAGATGCTACCAGAAAACTACTAGAGCTAATCAATGAATTTGGTAAAGTTGCAGGATACAAAATTAATGCACAGAAATCTGTAGCATTCCTATATACTAATGATGAAAAATCTGAAAGTGAAATCAAGGAAACACTCCCATTTACCATTGCAACAAAAAGAATAAAATATCTAGGAATAAACCTACCTAAGGAGACAAAAGACCTGTATGCAGAAAATTATAAGACACTGATGAAAGAAATTAAAGATGATACAAATAGATGGAGAGATGTACCATGTTCTTGGATTGGAAGAATCAACATTGTGAAAATGACTCTACTACCCAAAGCAATCTACAGATTCAATGCAATCCCTATCAAACTACCACTGGCATTTTTCACAGAACTAGAACAAAAAATTTCACAATTTGTATGGAAACACAAAAGACCCTGAATAGCCAAAGCAATCTTGAGAACGAAAAATGGAGCTGGAGGAATCAGGCTCCCTGACTTCAGACTATACTACAAAGCTACAGTAATCAAGACAGTATGGTACTGGCACAAAAACAGAAAGATAGATCAATGGAACAGGATAGAAAGCCCAGAGATAAACCCACGGACATATGGTCACCTTATCTTTGATAAAGGAGGCAGGAATGTACAGTGGAGAAAGGACAGTCTCTTCAATAAATGGTGCTGGGAAAACTGGACAGGGACATGTAAAAGTATGAGATTAGATCACTCCCTAACACCATACCCAAAAATAAGCTCAAAATGGATTAAAGACCTAAATGTAAGGCCAGACACTATCAAACTCTCAGAGGAAAACATAGGCAGAACACTCTATGACATAAATCACAGCAAGATCCTTTTTGACCCACCTCCTAGAGAAATGGAAATAAAGACAAAAATAAACACATGGGACCTAATGAAACTTAAAAGCTTTTGCACAGCAAAGGAAACCATAAAAAAGACCAAAAGACAGCCCTCAGAATGTGAGAAAATATTTGCAAATGAAGCAACTGACAAAGGATTAATCTCCAAAATTTATAAGCAGCTCATGCAGCTCAATAACAAAAAAACAAACAACCCAATCCAAAAATGGGCAGAAGACCTAAATAGACATTTCTCCAAAGAAGATATACAGACTGCCAACAAACACATGAAAGGATGCTCAACATCTTTACTCATTAGAGAAATGCAAATCAAAACTACAATGAGATATCATCTCACACCAGTCAGAATGGCCATCATCAAAAAATCTAGAAACTATAAATGCTGGAGAGGGTGTGGAAAAAAGGGAACCCTCTTGCACTGCTGGTGGGAATGTGAATTGGTACAGCCACTATGGAGAACGGTATGGAAGTTCCTTAAAAAACTACAAATAGAACTACCATATGACCCAGCAATACCACTACTAGGCATATACCCTGAGAAAACCATAATTCAAAAAGAGTCATGTACCAAAATGTTCATAGCAGCCCTATTTACAATAGCCCGGAGATGGAAACAACCTAAGTGTCCATCATCGGATGAATGGGTAAAGAAGATATGGCACGTATATACAATGGAATATTACTCAGCCATAAAAAGAAATGAAATTGAGCTATTTGTAATGAGGTGGATGGACCTAGAGTCTGTCATACAGAGTGAAGTAAGTCAGAAAGAGAAAGACAAATACTGTATGCTGACACATATATATGGAATTTAAGAAAAAAAAAAGTCATGAAGAACATAGGGGTAAGCCAGAAATAAAGACACAGACCTACTTGAGAATGGACTTGAGGATATGGGGAGGGGGAAGAGTAAGCTGTGACAAAGCGAAAGAGAGGCATGGACATATATACACTACCAAACATAAGGTAGATAGATAGTGGGAAGCAGCCGCAGAGCACAGGGAGATCAGCTGGGTGCTTTGTGACTGCCTGGAGGGGTGGGATGGGGAGGGTGGGAGGGAGGGAGATGCATGAGGGAAGGGATGTGGGAACAGATGTATATGTATGACTGATTCACTTTGTTATAAAGCAGAAACTAATAAAAAAAAAAACATTCTGCAAGGAGGCTCCAAACTGTTGATTTTTTGTTGGTATTATTTTCCTGTTAGGTAGTGCTCTAAGTGGTTAGAGGGAAATTTAACATCTCCACTGTCATTGTGGAAGACATCCAGGAAAAATATGGGAAAAATTAGAATTTATGAGGACATTTGGGGAAAGCACCACATTTGCTGAATCCCATATATTTTGGTATGTTGTGTGTTCATTTTCATTTATCTCAACTATTTTCTAATTTCTCTTTTGATTCTTCTTTGACCCATTGATTATTTAGGAGTTTGTTGTTTAATTTCCATGTATTTGTGAGTGTCCCAAATTTCTTTCTGTTATTGATTTCTAATTTCATTTCATTGTGGTCAGAGAACACACCTTGTATTATTTTTAGTTCTTTAAATTTATTGAGGTTTGTTTTATGGGCTGGCATATGGTCTATCCTAGAAAATGTTCCAGTGCACTAGAGCGGAATATATATTCTGCTGTTGGTGGTGGAGTGTTCTATAGAAGCCTATTAGGTCTAGTTGGTTTATAATGTTGTTTAAGTCTTTTATTTCCTTGTTGATCTGTCTAGTTTTTCTATCCATTATTGAAAGTGGGGTTCAAGTAGAAGTTTCCAACTATTATTGTTGAATCATCTATTTTTACTTCATTTCTGCCATGTTTGTGGTGTTCTGTTGTTAGGTGCATATGTGTTAATAATTTTTATATCTTTCTGATGGATTGACCCTTTTATCACTATAAAATGTTCCTCCGTATCCATGGTAATACATCTTGCCTTAAAACCCACTTTGTCTCTTATTAGTGTAGCCACTCCAGCTTTCTTTTGGTTTCTGTTTGCATGATATATCATTTTCCATCCTTTTACTTTCAGTCTCTTTATATTTTTGAATTTAAAGTATGTCTCCTCTAGACAGCATATTGCTGGATCTGGTTTTTTTTTTTTTTTTTTTTTTTTTTTGCGGTACGTGGGCCTCTCACTGTTGTGGCCTCTCCCGTTGCGGAGCACAGGCTCCGGACGCGCAGACTCAGCGGCCATGGCTCACGGGCCTAACCGCTCCGCGGCATGTGGGATCTTCCCAGACCAGGGCTCGAACCCGTGTCCCCGGCATCGGCAGGCGGACTCTCAACCACTGCGCCACCAGGGAAGCCCCTGGATCTGTTTTTTAAATTGAGGCTGATGATCTCTGCCTTTTGATTGTATTATTCAATCCAATCATTTAATTTTATTATTGATATAGTTGAATTTATATCTGCCATTTTACTTTTTTTTTCCATATGTCTCATATCTTCTTTGTTCTTCTATGCTTTTTACTACTTTATTTTGCATTAAGTGAATATTTTCCAATGTATTATTTTATTTAATGAATTTTCCACTACATATTTTTCTGAATTATTTCCTAAGTTGTTGTTATAAGGCTTCTTATGTACATCTTAATTTATCAGAATCAGCTTTGCATTTGTGCTAAATTCCATTGATCATAAAAACATTACTCCTATGGAAAAACAAATACCATATGCTAACACATATGTATGGAATCTAAAAAAAAAAAAAGTGGTTCTGAAGAACCTAGGGGCAGGACAGGAATAAAGATGCAGATGTAGAGAATGGACTTGCAGACGGGGAGGGGGAAGGGTAAGCTGGGATGAAGTGAGAGAGTGGCATGTACTTATATATACTACCAAATGTAAAATAGCTAGCTAGTGGGAAGCAGCTGCATAGCACAGGGAGATCAGCTTAGTGCTTTGTGACCACCTAGAGGGGTGGGATAGGGAGGGTGGGAGGGAGACACAAGAGGGAGGAGATATGGGTATGTATATATAACTGATTCACTTTGTTATAAAGCAGAAACTAACACACCATTGTAAAGCAATTATACTCCAATAAAGATGTTAAAAAAGATATTTATTTATATCTCCTTTATTTCAGCAAAGTTTTGTAGATTTCAATGTGTAAGTGATTCATCTTCTTGTCTGGGATTTTCCAAAGTTTTGTGGTTTTTTTTTGATGCTGTGGTAGATGAGATTGTTTTCTGAATTTTCATTTAACAAATTTATTGTTAGGTTAAAGAAACACAACTACCTTTTTTTTCAACATTTTAATTGGAGTATAATTGCTCTACAATGATGCATTAGCTTCTGCTGTATAACAAAGTGAATCAGCCATACGTATACACATATCCCTATAACCTCTTGCTCTTGCATATCCCTCCAACCCTCCCTATTCCACCCCTCTAGGTGGTCACAAAGCAACGAGCTGATCTCCCTGTGCTATGCAGCTGCTTCCATCCAGACATTCATTCTACACTTGGTAGTGTATATATGTCCATGTCACTCTCTCACCTCATCCCAGCCCATGCCCCCAATATGTCCTAAAGTCCACTCTCCACATCTGCATTTTTATTCCTGTCTTGCCCCTAGTTTCTTCAGAACCATTTTTTTTTTAGATTCCATTTATATGCGTGTGCATACTGTACTTGTTTTTCTCTTTCTGACTTACTTCACTCTGTATGACAGACTCTAGGTCCATCCACCTCACTACAGATAACTCAATTTCATTTCCTTTTATGGCTGAGTAATATTTCATTGTATATATGCGCCACATCTTCTTTATCCATTCATCTGTCAATGGACACTTTGGTTGCTTCCATGTCCTGGCTATTGTAAATTGTGCTAGAGTGAACTTTGTGGTACGTGACTCTTTTTGAATTATGGTTTTCTCAGGGTATATGCCTAGTAGTGGTATTGCTGGGTCGTATGGTAGTTCCATTTGTAGTTTCTTAAGGAACCTCCATACTGTTCTCCATAGTGGCTGTATCAATTTACATTCCCACCAACAGTGAAAGAGGGTTCCCTTTTCTTCACACTCTCTCTAGCATTTATTGTTTGTAGACTTTTTGATTATGGCCACTCTGAGTGGTGTGAGATGATACCTCATTGTAGTTTTGATTTGCATATCTCTAATGATTAGCAAGGTTGAGCATCCTTTCATGTGTTTGCTGGCAATCTGTATATCTTCTTTGGAGAAATGTCTATTTAGGTCTTCTGCCCATTTTTGGATTGGTTTGTTTGTTTTCTTGATACTGAACGGCATGAGTACTTTGTATATTTTGGAGATTAATCCTTTGTCAGTTGCTTCATTTGCAAATATTTTCTCCCATTCTGAGGGTTGTCTTTTCATCTTGTTTATGGTTTCTCTTGCTGTGCAAAAGCATTAGGTCTCATTTGTTTATTTTAGCTTTTATTTCCCTTCCTCTAGGGGTGGGTCAAAAAGAATCTTGCAGTGAATTATGTTATAGAGTGTTCTGCCTATGTTTTCCTCTGAGAGTTTTACAGTGTCTGGCCTTACATCTAGGTCCTTAATCCATCTTGAGTTTATTTTTGTATATGGTGTTAGGAAGTGTTCTAATTTCATTTTTTTTACATGCAGCTATCCAGTTTTCCCAGTACCACTTATAGAAGAGGTTGCCTTCATTGTATATTCTTGCATCCTTCATCAAAGATAAGGTGACCATATGTGTGTGGGATTATTTCAGAGCTTTCTATCCTGTTTTATTGATCTATATTTCTATTTTTGTGGCAGTACCATACTGTCTTCATTACTGTAACTTTGTAGTATAGTCTGAAGTCAGGGAGCCTGATTCCTCCAGGTCCGTTTTTCTTTCCCAAGATCGCTTTGGCTATTCAGGGTCTTTTGTGTTTCCATAAAAATTGTGAAATTTTTTGTTCTAGTTCTGTGAAAAATGCCATTGGTAGTTTGATAGGGATTGCACTGAACCTGTACATTGCTTTCAGTAGTATGGTCATTTTCACAATGTTTATTCTTCCAATGCAAGAACATGGTATATCTCTCCATCTGTTTGTATCATCTTTCATTTCTTTCATCGGTGTCTTATAGTGTTCTACATAAAGGTCTTTTGTCTCCTTAGGTAGGTTTATTCCTAGGTATTTTATTCTTTTTGTTGCATTGGTAAATGGGAGGGTTTCCTTAATTTCTCTTTCAGATTTTTCATCATTAGTGTAAAAGATTACAAGTGATTTCTCTGCATTAATTTGTATCCTGCTACTTTACCAAATTCATTGTTTAGTGCTAGTAGTTTTCTGGTAGTATATTTAGGATTCTCTATGCATAGTATCATGTCATCTGGAAGCAGTGACAGTTTTACTTCTTCTTTTCCTATTTGGATCCTTTTTATTTCTTTTTCTTTGCTGACTGCTGTGGCTAAAACTTCCAAGACTATGTTGAATAAGAGTGGTGAGAGTAGGCAACCTTGTCTTGTTCCTGATATTAGTGGAAATGGTTTCAGTTTTTCACCACTGAGAACAATGTTGGCTGTGGGTTTGTCATATATGGCTTTTATTATGTTGAGGTAATTTCCCTCTATGCCTACTTTCTGGAAGGCTTTCATCATAAAGAGGTGTTGAATTTTGTTAAAAGCTTTTTCTGCATCTATTGAGATTATCATATGGTTTTTTTTCTTCAATTTGTTAATATGGTGTATCACATTGATTGATTTGCTGTTGGATTCTGTTTGCTAGTATTTTCTTGAGGATTTTTGCATCTAAGTTCATCAGAGATATTGGTCTGTAGTGTTCTTTTTTTTGTTACATCTTCATCTGGTTCTCATATCAGGGTGATGGTGACCTTGTAGAATGAGTTTGGGGGTGTTCCTCTCTCTGCTATATTTTGGAAGAGGTTGAGAATGATAGGTGTTAGCTGTTCTCTACATGCTTGATAAAACTCACCTTTGAAGCTACCTGGTCCTGGGCTTTTTGTTTGCTGAAGAATTTTAATCACAGTTTCAATTTCAGTGCTTGTGATTTGTCTGTTTATATTTTCTATTTCTTCCTGTTTCAGTCTCAGAAGGTTGTGCTTTTCTAAGAAATTTGTCCATTTCTTTCAGGTTGTCCATTTTATTGGTATATAGTGGCTTGTAGTAATCTCTCATGATCCTTTGTATTTCTGCAGTGTCAGTTGTTCCCGTTGTTTTTGGTGTCTGCACCCTGTGGGTAAGGTTGGTTCAGTGGGTTGTGTAGGCTTCCTGGTGGAGGGGACAGGTTCCTGTGTTTTGGTGGATGAGGCTGAATCTTGTCTTTTAGGTGGGCAGAACCACATCCGTTGGTGTGTTTTGGGGTTTCTGTGAACTTATTATGATTTTAGGCAGCCTCTCTGCTAATGGGTGGAGTTGTGTTCTTGTCTTGCTAGTTGTTTGGCATGGGGTGTCCAGCACTGTAGCTTGCTGGTCGTTGAGTGGAGTTGGGTCTTAGCATTGAGACAGAGATCTCTGGCGGAGCTCTTGCCAATTGATATTACATGGGGCCGAGAAGTCTCTGGTGGACCAATGTCCTGAATTCGGCTCTCCCACCTCAGAGGTTCAGGCCTGACAGCCGGCCAGAGCACCAAGTCCCTGTCAGCCACATGGCTGGAAAAGATGGGCCATGGGTTTTCGTCAGCCACTGCCCTGTTGTAGCTCTGTCTCAGCTGTCTCCAAAGGTCACCCAGATACATTGGGTTATTCCACCATTCCTCAGAACTTGCACATGCCCCCTGGGATTTGTAGATGTCATCCTGATGTTCTTCACTGAAATACCTTGCATTCACGGTGGTGAGAGATATGCTAATAGTGTTGGTTCTCTTCAGTTCAGAGACTGGGACAGCCTGAGCCTTCACGTGGCCAAGTCAGGAGCAGGTGGCCAACGGCCCCAAAGTGATAACACGTCATATTCCAAGAAGGCTTTCAGCAGCACCCTAGCAGTAGTCCCAAGCAGCTGTTCTGCTCCACTCAGCTGCAGCACTCTGATCACGGAACTAATTGGGACCCTCAAACGAGGATTTCTGCTGGCCCTAGAGCCTGACTTGCCCACCCAGCTGAGGAGAGTGTCTCCTGACCCTGTCTCACCCAAGAAACATGACTAACTTTTGATGCTTATTTTGTATCCTACAACTTTGCTGACCCTGTGTATTAGCTCTGATAGCTTGTGTGTGTGTGATCCATAGGAAGTTTTACTATAATATGTCATCAATAAACAAATAATTTTACTTATTTCTTTCAACTTAGATACCTTTTGATTCTTTAGCCTAATTCCTTTAGCTAGAACTCTCAACACTTTGTTGAACAGAATTGGTGGAATTGGGCATCTTTGACTTGTTTCTGTACTTAGAGGCAAAGCTTTCATTTTTTCACAATTAAGTACAATGTTATCTATGCATTTTTCATGTGAATCATTTATATGTTGAGGAAATATTTTTTTTCTAGTCTCAGTGTGCTGAGTGATTTTGTCAGTGAAATGTGTTAAATCTTGTCAAAACTTTTTTTCTGCATTAATTTAGAGGGTCATGTGATTTTTCTCCCTCTTATTCAGTTAAGGTGAGGCATTAAGTATGTTTGTTTTCACATGGGGAGCATTTACAGTATTTCATGATTAAATCCAATAAGGACATTGTGTATAATCCTTTTGATATACTGATGGATTGTTTGCTGTTATTTGTTGAGAATTTTGCATAAAGGTGCATATCCATATCAATATCTTTTCTTATAGTATCTTTTTCTGGATTTGCATCAGGGTAATTCTGGCCTCATAGAATGAGCTAGGAAGTGTTACCTCCTCTTTTGTTTTTTGGGAAGATATGGAAAATTATTGATATTAATTCTGCTTTATATGATTGTTAAAATTAACCAGTAAATTATCTGGTTTACAGATTTTCTTTGTTGAGAAGTCTTAATTACTAATTTAATCTTCGTGCTAATGATAGGTCTAGTCAAATTTACTATTCACTCTTCAGTCTTGGTAATCTGTGTGTTTTTAGGAATTTGTAATTTTAATCCAGGTTACCCAAATATTTGATGTGATTGTTCTTTGTATACTTTGATTTTTTTAATTTTTATAACATTTATCACGTTGCAGACAGAGTTATTTCTGATTTTAGTATTTAAGACTTCTTTTTTTCTTAGTCAGCTAGCCCATATCTGCAAATCAATCAATGTGATACAACACATAAACAAACTGAAGAATAAAACCCATATGATTGGGCTTCCCTGGTGGCGCAGTGGTGGGGAGTCCGCCTGCCGATGCAGGGGACGTGGATTCGTGCCCCAGTCTGGGAGGATCCCACATGCCACAGAGAGGCTGGGCCTGTGAGCCGTGGCCGCTGGGCCTGCGTGTCTGGAGCCTGTGCTCCGCAACGGGAGAGGCCACAACAGTGAGAGGCCCGTGTACCGCAAAAATAAAATAAAATAAAATAAAAATATGGTTTCCTTCAGGTATAAAGTTACAGTGCAGTTTGGAATTTGCCCATAAGGATCATGCTGGAATGGGGAGCTCAAAACATTTTCTGACAGGCCTAGCTTTTGGTTTAGAGGAACTGTTAATATATCTCTGATAAAGCATCAGTCCTGAACTGGAACCTGGAACTCTATCCTACAAATAGCTTAATCACGTTAGAAAGCACCAACTCTCCATGTGGGTGAGTGGGAGTGGCAAGGAGAGGGCACATCATTTTAAGAGCACCCTTTACTGTCAGTTCAGACTCTGTAACCAGCAGCTGTCAAAAGATCTAAAGATATTGCTTGTGTCCTTGCTCTGTGCTTAGTGTGGCCTTGCTCTGTGCTGTGGCCTGAATTTCATTACCCAAATTCTTATGCTGGGTACCCCAACCCCAAATATGAAGGTATTTAGGGACATGTCTTTTACAGATCTCATTAATGCTAAATTAGATCATGCAGATAGGTCCTTGATCTATAGGATTAGTGTGCTTATAAGAAGAGAAAGAGAGACCAGAGCAAACACTCTCTTTTCACAGGCACTGAGGAAAGGCCATGTAAGGACATAGAAATAAGGGCAGCCTTTTGTAAACTGGGAAGAGAAGTCTTCCCGATCTGCAGGGATTCTCAACACTCTCTTCATTTTCTCAAGGGAAACCAAAACAAAAAAAAAGAAAACCCTAGCCATTTGGACACTCTTAAAGCCTGACATTTTCAGTGCTTATTTTTCATTAGAACCATCTGGGACCTTTAAAATGACTGATGCTCAGCACCATCTTGGATTATATACTAGTTTCTGCAAAGGACCCTCATCAGAATATTAAACTGTCTCCAGAAAGTTCTAATCTGCAGCCTGGGTGTGACTCACAGTTACCAGAGTCCCCACCCCCATGGTATAGCGTGAGGTGGGGGAGGACAAAGGAGACCCCTGAAGTCAGGTGCAGCTCATGGCAAAGCTTATGCTCTTCCTCAAGGCAGAGCTCAGCCCAGGTTGCATGTGAGAATCACCCAGGGAGCTTGTCACAAACACAGAGCCCTGAGTCCCAGCCTTGAATAATGAAGTCTGAATCACTGGGGTTGGCCTTTGAAATGCCTTCCAGCTGATCGACTGTAGAATCAGGAGTGGGAAGCTGTGGATCCATGATTTCATTGAGCTTAGAGAACAGTGGGACAGCTAGACTTGACCTGACCCAGGAGTTGCATGAACCATACCGAGTGTGAGTCGAGTTTGAGGACTGAAAAGGGGTGGCACCTATGAGGGGTGTCACCATCTGAGAAGGCCTCTGTGCACAGGGTGACTAACAGACATCCTCAAGTAGTGCAAACCAGCTTGATGAATGGCTTTCGGAGATCATAGTAGGGAAGCATCTAACACAGAAGAAGCAAAGACCCTAAAACAAAATTGCACCCACTGTATTCAGGGAATGAGAAGGTAGGTATGGCTGGAGCCTGGATATCGAGAGAAAAATCATCTTGATTTGAAGCCATCAGTTGACAGGGTGTGAAAAATGTCTGCCCTGAAAAGTCATAAAAAGAGGTTTGGTCTGCATACCAAGTACAATGAGGGCAGGGACACTATTAAAATGCTGTGGCCATTGTCAGTGGGAGTAACCCTTAATGCCTCACTATTTTAGATCCAATTTGAAAAAACCAATTCATTTCATATATGTTTAGATGCTAGGAATGAGATATTCTAGTGAAGCGGATGCCATGGGTAAGGGAGGAAAAGGATTCAGGAATTGGTCTTTATGAGGAGCTGCAGTTGTCCCCAGATATGATCTGTATGGAGTATCCTCAGGACCTGGATGGGAGCCCTGCACCCTGGTATCCCTGATACCACCCCACCATGATATCTCCATGCCCATTTTCTGCCTTCTCCAAGCAGACACCACACACGCAGTCACCTCTTCTGACTTGGATACAGATCTTGAACTTAAAATTTGAATCTGGTTCTCAAATCCACTTGACAGACAAGGGATTTCATGACTTTCTCTTCCTCAAACCCAATGGAATGAAAATAAAATGTGAAATGAACTGGAGGATCCCCTAGTTCTGCCGTGTGGCCAGGGCTTGGATGGGACCCCAACATGTAGAGAGACAAAGGAGCAGGGAGAGAGCTCAGCCTCCTGGAGATTTGGGACCTGTCAACCCTCTCACTCTCCTCTACCCAACATTCTTGCTACTTGAGGGTCATTAAGCATCAGGGAAAACTTTTAGATAAAGAATCAATGGGGTGGAATCCTTCCATCAGCATTCTCTGGCTGGGTGAGCAGAATCCTGTGATTTAATGTTCCTGGACCTCAATTGCCTCCTTGTGAGGTTGCAGCTGATGCTTCTTACTTTAGCACTCACTTTTTGGATAATCTGAATATATGATTTATATTGGGTCTCTTAAACCTGTGTATCCACAGATCTTAAAAAAGGGTATGAATGAATTTACCTACAAAACAGAAATAGAGTTACAGATGTAGAAAACAAACTTATGGTTACCAGGGAGTAAAAGGAGTTGAAGGATAAACTGGGAGATTGGGATGGACATATACATTCTTCTATATATAAAATTGATAACAAGGACCTCCTGTATAGCACAGGGAACTCTAGTCAATACTCTGTAATGACCTATATGGGAAAATAGTCTAAAAAAGAGTGGAGATATATCTATATACACATTATCTGATGCACTTTGCTGTACACCTGAAACTAACACAACATTGTAAATCAACTATACTCTAATAAAAATTTTTTTAAAAACCTGTGTCTCCACATTTCCTGGGTCAAATTTATAAACAATTATTTTACTTTTGTGTAGGTCCAAATTTCACAAATCTTTCCCTTGAACAACTTTTATTGTCATTTACACACATGTAACCTTATTAATTCACTTGTTTAACAATGACTAAAATAAGGCTGCAGTACTAGTACTGCAGGTCCTTGCACAATATTGCTTTCCCAGGGAGACTATAGGCTTGCTGAGAGCTCAGTTGGCTCATGGATCCCTAGAGGAGCCCCATTATCTTGCCCCTGGGTAAAGTAGAACACTAGTGGCTGGGGGTGGGATTGGTTCAGAATCACTACTTGTATATCAACTCACAAGCAGAGGGACACAGCCAGGACCCATTAACATGGGCAATCCACCCACACATCAGTCACCAACAGGTGTGGGCATAGGCACACCTTCCTGGGACTGTAGCACCACCATCCCTTGACCAGGGGCCCTTCCCCAGGGCAATCTCTTCTGTCCAGTAAGACCCTGTAAGGAGATTTGGTGTGAATATCAAGGACTGTATGAGCAAGGTTGCCCCTGAGGATTCTATTGCTGTTGTCCATGGGAAAGACCCTTAATGCCAGAATTATTTTAATTCCAGAGTAAAGAAAACCTAGCTAATTCCACAGTTTTATAGAGGCTGGGGTTCAGCACTTTCTTTTTGACTGGAGCTCTTTGTGAAGTTAAAGAATTCAAGAATCAGGGGTGTTCATTTGTAGAGATGAGACAGCTTATTTTGCAGGTGGGGTACAGGGCCTAGAATCCTTTAGAATCACTGCTCTACTTGAGATCAAGCACATCATCTCCAAATTATCCAATCTTACACTAGTTTAGGTACAGCTGAAGGGATTTGGCAGATGTAACCAGTGAGTCAAAAGGATAATGTACTGGATTAACCTGACTCAACCACTTGTAAGATTTAAGTCCCCTCCCTAACCCCCTCTCAGGGGAAGATACAAGGACTCAAAGAAAACATAGGATATATACAAGATCACAGAGCAAGTTGGAGTGCTGAGGCTCAGTACTTTCAATGAAAACCAGAGCCTTGATACCCAGTGCCCACTGTGGATGGTGGTCAGTTCCTGGGCATTGGGACCAGTTTCTGCCCTTAGGAGCTCCAGGTCCTGAGACTGTAACTGAGCAGGACCCTATGGGTCCTTCCCAGGACAGAAACACCCCCATGTTCTCCACCTGCCTCTTATTATCTGTAGAAAAACTTTATCCTCCTAGGCCTTCCTCAAGTTCCAAAGAATAAATTTAATCAGAAGTGAGAGAATGCAGAAAGAAAAACAGTCAATAAGACAAAATAATGGTTTAGCCATTAAACAAAGTCAAAGACCTTTAGTTCCACCTCAAGGGCTAGAGATAATTTCTAAGCCATGTCTTTAAGCTGTTTTGCAGATGCTGAAACCCGTACCAGGTGAAAGAAGTTACCTGCAAAATATATATATATATATATATATATATATATATGTATATGTATATATATATGTATATATATATATTTATTTATTTAGGTGACATGAAAAGAATCAAGGATGACTCTGGAGCCACTACACATTAAGTTTGAGCTGATTTAAGATGGTACCACTCACTGTATATGCCCCTCCCCTGTCTTGTCATAATATAAACTCCATAAATCTGAATCATTGGGTAGATTTGTGGATGATTCTTAGATAGTTTCGAAGATTCTAAATTAATTCTGAGTAAGGTCCATAGTAGCCTAGACTACATCTGAGATTCTGAGGGCAAAAAATTCTAAGCATTGTGTTGTCAACCTTCTTGATGACAATCTAAGCACCCTCCTTCTCTCCCATCCTCAGTTGTCCCATCTATAAATCCCCCTCACATTCTCCCTCTGTGTCCCTCCTTCAGCATAAACAATTCTCTTTGAAAAATGTTCTCTTATAAAAAGAAAAGCTCTGTTCTTCGAGTCCAGGTGCCGTCAGTCGTCAGCCAATCCCAGCAGTTCGAGTGGTAATGCTGTTGGGTCGGCCTGCCGCCCGCGTGGAGACGCTGAGGGAGGGCCAGTCGTAGGGCAGTCGCTCTTCCAGTGGCCCGTTAGCCCGCAGCTGGGACAGGGCTTAGAAGGAGGTCGGGGATTGGGACATTGGCGATCCCAGTGGCTTTCTTTTCCGCATTTGAAGCAGGCCCCCGGCTGGGTTGCCTTTTGCGGACCCCGTGGATGCTGTGATCCATGGGAGATGGCCGGCCTTAGGGCGGCTACAAGAGCTTGGGTTTGGAGGGCCACCTTCTGGTGCATCCAAGCCTGTCCGCTGGATTCTGCCAAATCCTCACGGCCATTGTACACTTTAAAGGCCATCTTTACCAGATCTCGAATAGGGGTTTGAGGGCCGTCTTCTGCCCGTTTTAATTTCTTTCGGATGTCCGGGGCTGATTGGGTGATAAAATGGGTGACTAGGACCGCTGCCCCTGCCGGGGTGTCGGGATCCAGCCGGGTGTAGAGAGTTAAGGCCTCTGTAAGGCGATTAAGAAAGATAGCTGGATTTTCGTTAGGTTCTTGGGTTATCTCTTATAGTTTTTCAAATTGACTACCTTATGAGCGGCAGCCTGCATGCCAGCCAGGAGGCATTGGATCATGAGGTCGCGTTTACGACGGCCATCTTGGCCATCCTGATAGGTCCAGCCTGGATCGGTGCCAGGTACGGCAGTCGCTCCGACAGGCATGGAGCTGTCGGTAAGGTGAACCTGATCTGCATGGTTTCGAGCAGCAGTTTGAATTCTTTCCCTCTCGTCAGGGGTCAGAGTAGAAGATAGGATCACAAAGATATCGTGCCAGGTTAGATCGTAAGCTTGAGAGGTAGCGAACTTCTTTGATGTATCTGGAAGAGTTGGCAGAAAAGGAGCCTAATCGCTTTTCTATTTGAGAGACATCTTGGAGGGAAAAGGGAACATGAACTCTTAACTAATCCTTCTGCTCCTGCTACCTCCCTCAGAGGGCAGAGGAGATTTGGATCTTGGGAGTCGTAAGAGCGTGTATGTGCACTAATTGGCGACGCAAGGGGCGTGGGAGGAGAAACCCTTGAGGGAGGCGGGGGAGCGGTTGGATGGGCTGGAACGGGTTCAGGAGGAGGAGGGACCGCTTCAGGGTGGGGTGGAGGTTGGAGAGGAGCTCTGGAGGGGGGAGAGGCGAGAGATTCGGGTGGGTCGGCTAGTGGAGAGGGGTCATCGTCAAAGGAAATTAGGGGCAAGAAGGATCTGGGAAGTGGAACAATCGACGCAGAGGGAGGGGCGGGAGAGTAAATACCAGAAGGCCTGAACGTAGGGGACCTCGGACGATTTGCCCGTCCTGCGGCAGTAATTATCTAGATCACGGAGGATGTTAAAATCGAAAGTCCCTTCAGGAGGCCATTTTGGATTGATTGTCTAGAGGATACTGAGGCCAGGCCACAGTGGAATAGAAAATAAGCCGTCGGCGACGGAGATCTTGGGAGAAACCGAGGGCTGTAAAATTGGCTAGGAGACATCCCAGGGGCGTCTTAGAATCTGGTTTCGATTGTGAGGTTCCCATGACCCCCAGTCTGTCCCTGAGTGAATGGAGAGGGAGAGAGGCGTCCCTGGTCTCAGTCTCCAATTCACGGCTGGTCGGAGGGCGGTCAGGCGATCGGGACGTCTCCACAATCACCCGAGGCCTGGCGAGTCGGAGGGCGGTCAGGCGATTCGGACGTCTCCACAGTTGCCCGAGGCCCGGAGAGAGGACGGAGGAGTCCCTGACGCGGCCGCGATTAGGGACAGGGAGTCCAGTGGGTAGGGACTCTGGGGTTCGGAGGGAACAAGGGAGGGGACTTACCCTGTTTTCTGCCGGATCGGGTGGATGAGTAGAGGTTCCCTGGTTGTCTCCTGGGGGAGGGGAGGAGCGGCCCGCGCGGTAACCCGCGGGGCTTGGTACCCCTCCCGGGTTTCGGCACCAAATGTAAGGTCGGATCTTAACAAACGGCACCGCGAAACGGAGGAAAGCTTCAAGTAAGCTTTATTAGGGGGCGCTCCCGGGCGAGGTTCACTGGGCCGAGAGAAAGGGGCCAGAGAGGTCGCACCCGGGCGAGGGTTGGGCAGGATTTTATAGGGGAAGAAGGGAAAGGGGCGTGGTGAATCTGGGAGGGCGCAGGGTATTCCTTATTTGGTGGTCTCTTCGGGTATCGTGGCAATATCTGGTGCCGGTTACATCAGTCTTGGGACCGCTAGTCCCGCCCCTCGAAAGGCGGGGAAGGCTGGGCCGGGTGGAAAGCCCCCAGGTCAGTTCCTGGAACTGGGTGGTCCGGAGAGTTTCAGTCTGATGCAACCTGTGAATCTGATTGCGTTCCCCTGCCTCGGGCCAGTTGGCCTTACACTCCCCCTCTCCTCCCCTCCCTAAACCCTTCTTTCAAATTAAGTCCTTCATAAAGTGTCCCACATGCATCTGTAGAATTTGTGACCGCCCTCACCAGCTGAGGCCTGGGCTCTTCCCCTAACCCTCCACTGAAACCACCCTCTACGTGACACACACAGTCCTTGAGCCAAACCCAAAGGGCTTCCCTGACCCTTAGCTCTTACTCACAGAGGGGAGGGTGGTTCATTTGTAGGAATGTCACAAACTCTCACTTTGCCTTTGAGGACACTGGGGCCTAGAGATCCTTGGAATCAATAATGGAGTTAATCCAGTATTAATCTCTAGTTAATCCTATCCCAGTTATCCAATCAGACTGCATTATAGGTGCTGCATTAAAGGGACTTTGCAGTTGTAATAAAAGTACTAAATTAGTTTATCTTCAGTTAATCCAAAGAGAGTATACTGGGTGTGTCTGATTCAATCACACCCAAGGTATTTAATAGCTGTTAGACCTCCCAAGAGCTTCAGAGACTGCCAGAAGCAGAGAAGAGCAGACACATTTCAGGAGACCACATAATCTCCTGAATTCCAGCAAAGCAGAGTAAGTGCCAGCTCTCTTCAGCTCCTGGATTAGGCCCTGAGGCTGCAGAGAAAACTCAGAATAAAAATGGAGGTAAGTTGGAGGAAACCTGATTCCTGTGTGTTTCTGGGAATACGGCTGGGTTAGTTGTCTTTCATTTTATTTCATAAGAACTTTTGCAGTCATTAAAATGTACACCCACAGGGCTTCCCTGGTGGCGCAGTTGTTGGGAGTCCGCCTGCCGATGCAGGGGATGCGGGTTCGTGCCCCGGTCTGGGAGGATCCCACGTGCCGTGGAGCGGCTGGGCCCCTGAGCCATGGCCGCTGAGCCTGCGCGTCTGGAGCCTGTGCTCCGTGACGGGAGAGGCCACGGCAGTGAGAGGCCCGCGTACCGCAAAAAAAAAAAAAAAAAAGGTACACCCACAACCTTCTCTGTTCTTTGCAAATATTCACTCATTTACTCCTCAAAGAAAGCCTGATGGAAGTGTTATGACTATACTCGTCTCACAGAGAAGGCACCAAGGCACTGCATGGCAACTACCCTGAACAGGGACCCACAGTTGTAACTTCAAAGCTAGGAATGAGAAGCCGGCACTATGGTTCCTGGGTTCATGACCTTCACAGATGTTCTGAGTTGCCACTCCCGTGCTTGATGGATGTTTCTTACAAATTTATGGTTTTAATGGGATTATGTGTCTACTTTGATATTTCATTTAGGTAGAGTATTTCTCATCTCTAGAAGTTCCATATAGGCTGCTTATATCTTCCTATTATCTCCTTATGCTACTGCTTCTCCACACTTGATCACAGGGAGTCTGTTTCCAATGGCTGCTTTAAAGCCTTTCTCTACTAATTCTGCCATCTGTGTCACTTCTGAGTCTATGGATCAAGTTTCTGCTAGTGACGAATTGTATTTCTGTTTTGTTGCATTCCAGGTAGTTCTAAGTGGGAGATCCACATTGTGCATTTTGGAGTGCTAAATGTTCTGTGTTCCTTGAACTAATGTTGGACTTTGTTCTGGTGCCAAGAAGGTACTTCAAAACAGTTTGAGCCTTTTGAGGATTGCTTTGAATCTTTGTTAGTTGGGACCAGAACAGGCTTCTGTCTGGATAATTTGGCCACACTACTGAGGCAATACCTTTTCTGAGCAGTCTATGTATGAAAACCTTGGATTAGGGTTTTTGGTTACACTCTGGCTGCTGGGGACAAAGATTCTTCTTGGTCTGAGTGACCCCAGCCATTTCCCAACCTGCTCTTTTCCAGTGGCTCTTACTTAGTCCAGGCGGTTCCTGCCCACACAGGGCTCATATGTCCTTAGGCAGGGGACCTCCCTGTAATCTTCAAAGTTCCCTTCATCTCTCTGTCCCTGTCTGTCTGTCTGTCTCCTGTGCAGCTTCCTTGTCCTGTACTTGCCATTGTGATACAGGATATCCAGCAGCATTCACTCCTCCAAGATCTCAGCCTGGACTCCCAGGCCCTGTCTGGATCCCTCTCCTTGCTCTAAGGTCTGGACACCCTGAGGCACTCTGTGTGGCTCTTGTGGATCTCCTTCACTTGTTTTTTTTCTTTCAACCCACTGTCCTGTGTTCCTGTTGTCCTGTATCTGAAAACCTTTGGTTCAGTAGTTCCTCTGGCTTTCTCCTGGTTCAATGCCAGGGTGCATAAAGAAGGCACTCTGCTTTGTTCTGAAATAACTCATTTGTTAATAGTTTGCAACTAATATTCTCTGTTATTGCAGAATGTTTTCTAGATCTGTTCTTAAGATTGATTTTTATTTTCATTGCTGTGATTGGATAATTATTTAAGCAATCACAATTAAGTTGTTAAGAGATTACCTACTGTGTCAATAGTCATTTTTTATTTTATTTTTCATTAGAAAGTGACATTTCAGGCTGAAAGTACTAGACACCTCCAGGAAGTAGAGAAGGTAAAAAAAACCCAGAGAGAAGAACTGCCCTCAGGTAAGATGTTCTCAGTCATGTTTAATTAGAGAAAACTTTTGTCTCACCTCCTTCAGCTTCCCAGTCTGAACTGCTCATCTCAGGCCCCAGGGAGGACAGGGCTTCCTCAGAGTCCTGGGACCTCTCTGTCCCTGCCCCCAGCCCTGGTGACCGGAGGCAGTGAAAGGCTCCACTGTGGGGTGGGAAGTGAACCCCTCTTCAGGAGGCCCTCCCAAGAAGTAAATGAACCATCAAAGCCTTGTCAATATTCTCTGAAATTAACTTATGCAACTGGAATAACATCAGGCTCTCAGATGCTTCCTGACCTGTTCCAGTGACTATGGCTTGGGCATTAGGACTCAGGTTGATGATGAATCCCTCAACATCTCATGTTACATTTTGTCACCTCCCACTAACTGGATAGAGTCACGTTTGGACCTATCAGTGCAGAGGGAGGGTCTCTGAGAAACCCTCAAGTGTGCATGTGAGATATGCCAGAGCATATCTACATCCCTCTCTCCTTTCCAGACCAGTGTGTTAAACCTTGGAGCAACCATGAGATTAGGAGTTTCCTACAAGAATGGGAACTCCTTGAAGGTGAAGAGTTAAAGAAGAATTATCACTTAGCATCAAGAATAATTGCCAGGCACCTCAAGCAAAGGGGCATAAACAAGAGCAGGAGAAAATGTCTCCAGATGCTAATAAACATGCAGGACTTATATTGGACCATTCATGAAGCCAACCAGAGACCAAGGAGTGAACCCTTGCCGTGTCCTTATGGAGAGGCCCTTCACAGGATCCTAGAACACAGAGGGGAGAACAAGGACTTCTCAGGTTTGTCTCTTATATTCATCTTCATGGTTATTTAGTAAGTGGCATCAGCTGGCCCAGACATTGCACTGTCTCCTGAGAAGGACAGCATGATGGGACTGGTCCCTGCCCACAGGTTACCCCCTGCACACAGCACAAAGAACTTGATGTTCTGAGCATCCACCTGCTCCTCTCTCCTATTTCTCCTCTTTGTCACCAAAACAATGAGGGACTTTACTCATGGCCTGGTTTAGAATAGACATGGCCCCCTGGGCCAGACTAAGTAATAGGCATAGATTCAGGAGGAGGGTAGGTGATGTCCTTATGATGTCATCTCTCTCTCTCTCATGTCCTCCCTGTGCAGAAGTGGCTGATGTCCCACCACCTGAGTACCAGCCCCCTGTGTGTGCCATCCCTGATTGCTTTGAGGAGCTGCTGTGGGCTCCCCCACATAATCTACATAGAGGATCCTCAGGTACCCAGATGGGAGCCTTGGAACATGAACCTTCCACAGTCAAGTCCATGCCTGTTTCCTGCATTTTTCTCCCTACACCCTGGCCCCCAGCAACAGTGGTCAACTCTCTGACACTGAGTCAGATTGAGAACTTACAGCTGGAACCTGAATCCCAGTTTGATTCAAAGGACAGACAATGGACTAGCACAATTCTATACACTCATGACGTCTTTTTTCCTAGCCCAATGTAATGAGGGAGAAAAATGTGAAAATAAATGACTGTTACCCTCATCCCTTTCTGCCTTGTGCTGGATGCTTGGATGGGACCCAGGATTATAGAGTCAAAGGGGCAGGGGAGTGCTCACTTTCCAGGTGACTTGGAACCTGTTAAACTTTCTCTCTACTCTCTCCATCATGCTTCCTGCATGGAGGATCCTTTAACATCAGGGAAAACTTAGACATTCAGAAATAATTGTGCTCAATCCTGCCTCCATCATTTCCTAACTGTGTGATAACAGAACTTGTTTAATGTTTCTGAGCCTAAAATTCTTCCCATTAAAATGGAACCTTGGGCTTCCCTGGTGGCGCAGTGGTTGAGAGTCCGCCTGCCGATGCAGGGGACGCGGGTTCGTGCCCCGGTCTGGGAGGATCTCACATGCCGCGGAGCGGCTGGGCCCGTGAGCCATGGCCATTGAGCCTGCGCGTCCGGAGCCTCTGCTCCGCAACGGGGAGAGGCCACAACAGTGAGAGGCCCGCGTACCGCAAAAAAAAAACAAAAAAATGGAACCTGGTGTTTCTTATGTCAGAAGATAGTTTTAGGATATAAACACACACATGACAAAATCACTTGATGTTCCTTTTTTTTAAATAAAGGAAACTTTTTATTTTGAGATCACTGTAATTTCACATGTTGTTGTGACAGATAATACAGAGAGGTCTCAGAGAGATCCCTTGTATCCTTTACTCAGGTTTCCCTCATGGTAACATCTCAGAAAACCAAAGTACAATAACATAACTGGTATATTGACCAGATTCAGCCAAAATACTGAATCACCACAAGATTCCTCATTTTGCCCTTTTATGGTCACACACGTGACCCTCCCACACTCACTCCTTAATTAACTCCTGGCAACCACTAAGATGTGCTCCATTTCTATCTATCTATCTAACTACCTATCTATCCATCATCTATATATCATTTCAAGAATTTATATAAGTGGAATCATAGAGTATGTAACCTCTGGGGATTGGCTTTTTTCACTCATGATAATCTCAGGATTCATTGAGATTTCTATTGAGTAGTGTTCCACTAGATGGATGGATATTGTACCACAGTTTAACCATTCACCCATTGAAGGTCATCTGGGTTGTTTCTAGTTTGGAGTTATTTTAAGTAAAGCTGTTTTAAACATGCAGGTACAGACTTTGTAACCACAAGTCTGTGTGGGATAAATGGAGTGCAACATCGATATGTATGATAATCACATGCTTAGTTTTTTAAAGAAACTGACCATCCAGTTTTCAGATAACCGTATCATTATAGGCTCCCACCAGCAATGTATGAATGATTTTGTTTGTTTCCTCACCATTATGTGGTGTCACAATTTATATTTTAGCAGTTCTGATAGTCCTTTAGTGAGTGGCATCAGCAGACCCAGCCCATCATAGTGTACTCTGAGCAGAGCTTAGAATGAAGGCTTTGGCCTCTGCCCATAGGTTTCCCTGCATGTCATCCCAAAGTGGTGATATCTCATTGTGGTCTCAATTTGCAGTCCCTATTGACTAATGACATTGAACATCATTTCATGTGCTTATTTGTCATCTGTATAGCCTCTTCAGTGATAGGTCTCTTCATGGTTTTGGTCCATTTTCTAATTGGATTGTTTTCACTGTTATGAATTGAGAGTTATTTATTCTAGTCTACTATGAGATGTGCCTTGTGCAAATATTTTCTCCTTTGTGACTTTTTTTTTTCTCTGTGAAAGCTCATATGAAGAGGATGAAAAGTTTTAAATTTTGATTAGGTCAAATTTATCAGTTTTCTAATGAGTGATGCTTTTGGTGTCAAACATAAGAACACTTTTCCTAGACCAAGGATTTTCTCCTATATTTTTCAAAAAGTTTCACAGTTTTATATTTAAGTCCATGATACATTTGAGTTAAATTTTCATTGAGGTGTGAGGTTAGGTCAAGTTCATTTCTGTGTGTGTTGCTATAGATGTCAGTTCCTCCAGCATCATTTTTGAAGAAATTGTCATTACTCTTTCACTTTTGTCAAAAATTAGGTGGGCATATTTATGTGAGTCTTTTAAAGGGTTCTCTACATTGTTCCATTGATATACATGTCTATGACTCTGTCAATACCACACAGTCTTGATTACTTAGCTGTATAATGAGTTATGAAATCCTGTAAATTGATGTTTTCCACTTTAATCTTTGATTTTCAAATATTGAACCAGTCTTACATCCCTGAAATACACCACTTATTCATCATACAATTCTTTTTACATATCGCTGATTTTAATTTAACAATATTTTGTTAGTGATTTCTGCATTAATATTCAAGAGGGATGCTGTTTTGGAGTTTTCTTTTGTTGTACTGTCTTTGTCTGGTTTGGGGATCAAGGTATACTAGTTATATAAAATGAATTGGCAAGTGTTCTCTCCTGTTTTATTTTCTAGAAGATATTGGGTAGAACTGATGTTAAGTCTTTAAATGCTTGATAGAACTCTCCAATGAAACCATCTGAGCCTGGGGATTGATTGATTGATTGATTGATTGATTTCTTTCATCTTTTGAAATTTTAAAATAGTTTTTTCAGTTTCTTTAATAGCATAGGGGTATTTAAATTATCTATTTCATATTAGGTGATTTGTGGTAGTCTGTGTGTTTTTTAGGAATTGATCTATTTCCTCTAAGTTGTCAAGTTTTATGTGTATACAATCATTCACAGTATTCCATTTCCCTTTTCCTATCTACAGGACCTGTAGTCATGTCCCTTCTTTCATTCCTGCTATTGATAATTTGTCTTGTCCCTTTTTTCTTAGTCTTGCTCAAGGTTTGTCTACTTGATCATTTCAAAGAATCAGTTATTTGTTTCATTGACTTTTCTCTATTCTGTTTACAATTTTATTTCTGCTCCTATTATTATTCCCTTCCTTCTGCTTCCTTTGTGTTTAGTTTGCTATTCTTATTCTAGATTCTTGACGTGCTAGATTAGATTATTATTTAAAGACTTTTCCTTTTTCCTAATGAATGAACTTAGTACCATAAATTTTATTTTCACCACTGCTTTCACTGTGTCCCATGAATTTTAATATGTTTTATTTTTTTATTTCAGTTTTTTAAAAATTTCTCTTTAGACTTGTTTTTTGACCCATGTGTTATTTAGAAATGTGTTATTGAGTTTCTAAGTGCTGGAGATATTTATGTTGTCAATGTGTTATTGATTTTCTAGTTTGATTCCATTAAGACCAGAGAACATACTCCATATGATTCAATTTTTAAAATTTGTTGAGGGGCTTCCCTGGTGTCGCAGTGGTTGGGAGTCCGCCTGCCGATGCAGGGGACATGGGTTCGTGCCCCGGTCCAGGAGGATCCCACATGCCACAGAGCGGCTGGGCCCGTGGGCCATGGCCGCTGGGCCTGCGTGTCTGGAGCCTGTGCTCTGCAATGGGAGAGGCCACAGCAGTGAGAGGCCCACGTACCGCAAAAAAAAAAAAAAAAAATTTGTTGAGGCCTGTTTTATGGCCCAGGAGAGAGTCTGTCTTGCTATATGTTCTGTGGGCACTTGGAAAAAAAAGTATATCCTGATGCTGAATGAAGTATTTTATAACTGTTGATAAAGATCCTGTTGTTTGATAAGGTTGTTGAGTTCTATTTCCTTGCAGATTTTCTGCCTAGTTATTCTGTGTTCTAATTATTAAGAGGGATGTCAAAGTGTTCATCTACATTTGTGATTTGTATATTTCTCCTTTCAGTTTCTACAAGTGTTTTGCTTCCCATATTTTACAGTTCTGTGCCCTGGTATATACGCACTTAGGATTGGTATGCCTTCTTCTTGGATTAACTTTTTTTCTTTATGTAATTTCCCTGTGTCTCAAAATATTTTCTTGTTCTTAAGCCTACCTTATATGATATTAGTCTCTCCACTCTTGCTTTCTTGGATTAATGTTTCCATCTCTTTCCACCCTTGTACTTTCAATCTCCATTATTACATTTGAAATAATAAAATAATAATCTATATTATTACATTTGAAGTGAGTTTCTAGTAGACAGCATATATATGGATCATGTTTTTAAATCCACTCTGTCAAACTATCTTTAATTGGTTTGTTTAGACCATTTACATTTAATGTAATTATTGTTAGGACTAAAGCCTGCCATCTTGGTTTTTATGTGTTTGTTCTCTCTATTTTTTTTTTTTTTAATTTTTTATTAGTTTCTGCTTTATAACAAAGTGAATCAGTCATACATATATATCTGTTCCCACATCCCTTCCCTCATGCATCTCCCTCCCTCCCACCCTCCCCATCCCACCCTTCCAGGCGGTCACAAAGCACCGAGCTGATCTCCCTGTGTTCTGCGGCTGCTTCCCACTATCTATCTACCTTACGCTTCGTAGTGTATATATGTCCTTGCCTCTCTTTCGCTTTGTCACAACTTACCCTTCCCCCTCCCCATATCCTCTAGTCCATTCTCAAGTAGGTCTGTGTCTTTATTCCCGTTTTACCCCTAGGTTCTTCCTGACTTTTTTTTTTTTTTAAATTCCATATATATGTGTTAGCATACGGTATTTGTCTTTCTCTTTCTGACTTACTTCACTCTGTATGACAGACTCTAGGTCTATCCACCTCATTACAAATAGCTCAGTTTCGTTTCTTTTTATGGCTGAGTAATATTCCATTGTATATATGTGCCACATCTTCTTTATCCATTCATCCGTTGATGGACACTTAGGTTGTTTCCAGCTCCGGGCTATTGTGAATAGAGCTGCAATGAACATTTTGGTACACGTCTTTTTTTGAATTATGGTTTTCTCAGGGTATATGCCCACTAGTGGGATTGCTGGGTCATATGGTAGTTCTATTTGTAGTTTTTTATTAATATCAGAAATGAAAGAGCATAGGGCATTGCTATAGAGCCTATGTACTTTAAAAGAAGAATAAAAGAATACTATGGACAACTCTATGTCCACAAATTTAATAACTTAGATGAAATGGGCCAATTCACTAAAAGTCACAATTTGTCAAAACTCATTAAAAAAAGAAATCGACAGTCTGAATAGACTTATCTTTGTTACAGAAATTGAATCAATAATAAATAACTGCAAAGCATGAGACCTAGACGGGTCTGCTGTTTAAGTCTCTCAAACATATAAGGAATAAATTAGAATGTTCTCTACAATCTCTTTTAGAAGGTAGAAGCAGAGATGATACTTCCAGGGACTTCCCTGGTGGTGCAGTGGTTAGAATTCCTCCTGCTAATGCAGGGGACATGGGTTCGATCCCTGGTCTGGGAAAATCCCACATGCCATGGAGCAACTAAGCCCATGTGCTACAACTACTGAGCCTGTGCTCTAGAGTCCTTGAGCTACAACTACTGAGCTCATGTGCCACAGCTATTGAAGCCCACATGCCTAGGGCTCGTGCTCCACAACAAAAGAAGCCACTGCACTGAGAAGCACATGCACTGCAATGAAGAGTAGCCCCTGCTCACTGCAACTAGAGAAAGTCCACACGCAGAAATGAAGCCAAAGCAGCCACAAACAAATAAATAAATAAATAAATAAAAAGTGATGATACTTCCTACCTCATTCTATGAAGCCAGCATTACCCTAAAACCAAAACCAAAGATGATACAAGAAAAGAAAACTTCATATCTCATGAATATAGATTCAAAAATCCTCAAGAAAGTATCAGCAAATTAAATCCAACAATGTATAAAAAGAATTATACATCATATCCAAGTGAGATTTTCCCAATTTATGTAAGGCAAGTTCAACTTTTAAAACATAGTTAATGTAATCCATCATACCAACAGGCTAAAAAAGAAAATCACATGATCATTTCAATATATGTGGGAAAAGTATGTGACAAAATCTAACACCCATTCATGATAAAAACTCTCAGTAACTAGGAATACCTTGACTTACAGAATACCCACAAAAACCTACAGTTAAAATCATACTTTATGGTGAGAAACTTGAAGCTTTCCCAGTAAGACCAGGTATTAGAAAAATGACGTCCCCTTTCACAACTTCTTTTCAACATTATACTGGAATTTCTGCTTAATGCAATAAGACAAGATAAGAAAATAAAAAGTATCAGGGAAGGAATAAATAAAAATACATTTGCTACAGATGACATGATTGTCTATGTAGAAAATCTGAAAGGACTGACAAAAAAAACCTTTTGGGATGAAGAAAGGTTTTTAGCATAGTTACAGGATAGAAGATTGATATAAAATGTCGATTGCTTTTTATATACTAGCAGTCAGCAAGTAAAAATTAAAAACACAGAACCATTTACATAAGTACCCAAAATGATATACATAGGTATACATCTAACAAAATATGAACAGGAAGCCTATAAAACTCTAATGATTAAACCAATGAAGAACTAAACAAATGGAGTTATTCCACGTTCATGGGTAGGAATACTCAATATTGTCTTGATATTAGTTTCTCTCAACTTATTTTCTAGATTCAGTTAAATTTCTATCAAAATCCCACCAAGTAATTTTGTTGATGTCAACAAACTAATTCTGAAGTGTATGAGGAGTGACAACAACTTTATGGCAGTGTAACACATTCATCCTTTTTGTTCCCCCTAATAAACAAGTAATTCGACATCTATCTGCAAAGGAATGTGCTCCTGTGGGAATTATGGAATCCAGCACCATATGCCAAGGAACCCAGGAGGAGTCTTGCCCACCTGTGCATCCAGTAATAGGCAGACAGAACTCAGTACAGGCTGCAGAACCAGTGGAGTCAGAAAACACCTCAGCCACTCTCATTCACAGTTGGGAAAATTTTGGAGAATGCTGACTTGGGAAGATACCTATGAATGAGTGAGGCTTTGTGGACGTCCAACCTTACTGAAGGGATATTCCAGCACAATATGGAGCAAAACATGTATAAGTATATTACACATTTGTATATGTATATATACATATACATAAATATATATATATATTTGAATGCTATATATATATATATATATTTGAATGCAATGGAGAGAGTAAAAATGAGCTTTGCCAGTTAAAGGGAGCACTTACTATAAGCCAGGCAATCTTCTATGCTTTTTACATTTATTTACTCACCAACTATAAAAAGAATGATTTGAAGTTGGCACTCTTATTATCCCTGACTTACAGAAAAGGACACTGAGGGAGATGTATGTTAAGTAAGTCATCGTATTCTAGGAGTAGAATTAGAATTAGAATTCTAGGAGTAGAACTAATTTTGAAACACAGGAAATGGGGCTTAGAGTCTTTATCCTTCACTGCCGATACTGCCTCTAATTCCAATGACAGGAAAGATAAATCACAACCCAACTACTGATTCTTCTCAAGACACAAGTTCTTAAACTCCTGCTAAAACCTTAAAGGCCCCAAATGGACTCCATGAATAACCATTTCATAGTATTTATATGCAGAATACTTATCTACTCTTTATCTCAAAAATACACTTCACTCATTTGATCATTATTCTTGAGGTAATTTTAAAGTAGCTGAGTAGATAAGTAATGTATGAGACGATAAAATATTACTAAAACAATATGCACATAAAGTTAATCTCTCCCCCCACCCTCTCTCTCCCTCTGTCTCTGTCTCTCTGTCTCTGTCTGTCTGTCTGTCTGCCTGTGTGTGTCTCTCTCTCAGATAGGTCTGGTAAAAAAGAATTTTTTCTTTTCTTCCAAAATACTATATACTGCTTGAGGGGAAAAAAATCACAAAATTTTATAACGGATAATACAACCTGAATGCAATAATTCACATATATGTTCAGAAACCTCTATTAAATTGCAATTCCAAGAACATATCACATTCAAATCAAATTATGTTTGAGGACACAAACCACAAGTCTTACAGGCAGATATAGAGGAGTAGATTGAAAACATCTTGGGCTACAGTCCCAATCTCCCCTGTCACAATCCCTTAGCCAACAAGATACAATCACAAGATCTTAGAAAGTTCACTTACCTTTACATAGTTTTCTTATCTAAAATGATAACAGTCAAACTACTTTACAGATATGTTTTAATATTTTATTAATATGAAAGAAAGTTGGTAAATATAAAAGTTTATAGGTATGTTACATAAAACTTATATGACATACAAGTGGAATGGGAAAATAAGCCCATGAGACTAGGCAATCTAGTCTAGGAAAATTCTGAAGGAAAAAAAAAAAGTCTAATGAGGAGAAATTATCCTTAACATATATCCAAACATACACTAAAAATATAATAACTGAAACATGACCATTGACAAGGTATTTGGGGTTGGAGAGTGTGGATCCTTAAATTACTCCATTCACCAAAACTAATTACAAATCAAATACTTAAAAACGTTAAAAAATACAGTCACTATAAGAAAGCATGATCATTGTTCAATACATCTCTCTCTCTCTTTCTCTCTTTTTTCCCTCATCATCTTGGATTTAGGTAGATCTCACTAGGCAAGTTGCAATTTTTGAAAGCTATGATGCAAAATATAAATAAATTTGATTCCATATTGTTTTTCAAATCTATACTATAGAAAGATGACTAACAAAGTCTAAAGAATAATGTCAGTACTAGAGAAATTCAACATGAAAATTTAAAGGCTACCTTGTTTAATATTTTTTTCAAAAATGGCAAGAAAAGATGTAACAAAATAAAAGAAGGTAATGTTTGAAGAGCAGTTCACAGAAAAACAATTATTTACAACAATGTAACTTTAAAACATCAGAATTGTTCTCACTGATGATTGAGTATATAAAATTAAAATGTAAATATAAAGATATTTGCTTTTTTAGATATGTAAGTATTTAAAGGTATGATATATACAGAGCTGGGAAAAGTGTGGGGAAATGAGCCCATTAATTCTTGATAGGAATTTAAATTGGTATAGTATCTTCGACAGGATCTTAGAAAAGAAAATTAATTGCAAATAACATATATTTTGACATTCTTCATGTTATTTTAACAAAAGAAACATCTATCCTCCATAAAATTACATGTTTAAGTTACATGTTTAAATTACCTGTTTTTTTTGACCCATTAATTCTGCATATTGAACTATTTCCTGCATTTATTATTGCACAACATGTAATATAAATTCTCCATAATCTTCATTATAACATTGATTGAAATGGATAATACCCAGAAACAATGTATATGTTCAAAGTTATTGAAATGATTTTATAAATGATTTAATAAATAAGCCTTATGAGCTGGAAACAAACAATGACTAAATGAAAATAGTATATGTTATGTGGCTTCATTTGGAAATTTTTCCCAAAATCTTTTTAATTTCAAACAAGGAGAAGGCAAAATATAATATATAGTGAGATTTTATGTAGTGTGATAAAAACATGATAACCCACGTTTTTGGTCACAGAATCTCTCTATATATGAATACTTATATTAAAATAGAAACAATATCTAGAAGTATATAGACTGAACTGTCAAAAAGACTCACTTCTATAGCATGAGATGGAATTTAAAGGAGACTTTAATGTTTACCTATCCTTCATTTATAAAATAGTAATCAATAATCATGAGTCATTAAGAAATTAGAAAAGAATACATATACATGTATGCATATAAGATAATATAATATTTAGGAAACTTCCCTATGAGTTATTATCTGTCTTTTTAAAAAATCTCTTAATATATCTTTTTAATTTTGTTATTCCTTCTTTACAGAATTCATTGCTTCATCCCCCTTGTTTTCTGTTTTTTTGTTTTGTTTTGTTTTTTTGGTAATTATCAAACTGAACTGAAAGGGAGAAAAGTAGGAAGAAAGACAGGAAGTTAGGAAGGAAAAAAGACTGAAAGGAATTTTCAATCTCCATAGTAACACCAGTGTTTTAAAACAAACTGCTGCACAATTTCACAGTCTTAAAACTGTAAATCCCGTGAAACACGAGAAATTTGAGAATGAGGAGCTGAAAATGAGCCAAATGCAGTGAAAGGGCATGAGTTTGGTTTTCAAAAGAACTGGAGTTCCAATCTCCTGAATCGTTTTCACAACTTTGATCTGGAGGTGAGAATGGCTTCTTCACGGGAAGGTTTGAGACAATTGAAAGAAAACGTTCTTGCTAATAACTCACAGCTTGCTAGGTTTTAACCAAGGTGTTGCCCCTTTTCTCCTCTTGGAACAAGACTGGAGCACTTGTCTTAGCCACTGGGGATCTGGGACGGAGTGTCCTCAAGCCATGCTTCTAGTACACACCTCTGTCCATGGAAGAAACCCATCTCTCAGATGGGATACAGAGTACCTTCACTTTCTAAATGGCTCTGGGAAGAGACAAATAGTTTTTCCCCTTAAATTAAAACTTTGGAAGGAACATAATCAGTTTTCTTTTCTCTGTTTGAGGTCCTTCTCAGCATACTGTTCTAGTATTAACAGTCTCCCCACCCTTTCCACTTCTCCACCTGCAGTTTACACTTCATAAGTACCTTCTATAGCCCCTGTGAATATCTTCATATTTAATTTGTGTACTTGTTCTTGCACGCAATGAATTTTACTGTATGTCATGTGGATCTGTCATCACTCTCTTGGTGAGGAGGGAAATCGGGCAATAACCATTCTTTCATCTTATATACATGGGCACAGCTTGGAAGCTCAAAGAATGAACTATTAGGGACTTCCCTGGTGGTCCAGTGGTAAAGAATCAGCCTTACAATGTAGGGGACGTGTGTTCGATCCCTGGTCGGGGAACTGGGATCCCACATGCTACAGGGCAGCTAGGTCTACACACCACAACTACTGAGCTCGTGCACCTCAACTAGAGCCCACATGCCACAAACTACAGAGCCCATGCGCCCTGGAGCCTGCGTGCCACAACTAGAGAGAAGCCTGCACGCTGCAACTAAAGAGAAACCCATGCACCACAATGAAAAGCCTGTGCGCCCCAAAGAAAGATCCTGCATGCCTCAACGAAGATCCCGCGTGCCGCAACTAAGACCCAACACAGCCAAAAATAAATAAATTAAATAAATAATAAATAAATATTTTTAAAAAGAATGAACAATTAATTGCTTAATGTGGTAGTACAAGTCTTCTCAGCCTTGGGGAAACACTTCCTCTTCATTGCTCAAAGTTAGAAAAACTGAAAGGCGGTAACAAGTGCTAAACTGGAGAGATCGGAGCTCTCCCCACACACATGGGCAATGACTCATGGAAAGGTCAGGAAATGAATCCAATGGCTGACAACTCACAGTTTTTCAGATATGATTTTGCATGAGTTGGAGACAGCAGAGCAGATCACCTCCATGAAGACTATTGATTTATAAAACATTTAATTTGTGTATTTAGGAAAGTGTGTGCTAACAGTGTACCAAAAGGTAACTTTATTTTCCCTGTAGATGCTGGTCAGAGTGTGAGCACTGTTGTCCCCAAATGCACCATTCCACCTCAGAAATGCCCACAGTCAAACAACAAATCAAAGAAATTATTTTGCATTGGTAAATTTCTTGCTTTCTTGTGATTAAAAATAGGAGTTTTATGTATGTATTTGTCTATAGGTTTGTGTCTTGGTATATCAGTCATAATCCATAAACTTTCCAAGAGCAAGGAGGATGTTTCTCATTTTCTATTTTTCTATTTCTTTGATGCATTTCCTATTTTTTAAAAAACTTAACAAAACAACAAGGAAGTGCAGACTTATGAGTAGAGCTCCTTTTTTGGAGGTTCTGAGACCCAGTTTCAAACATGGTGGATGGGGAGGGTCCCCACACCAACAAACCCTGGACAGCAGCAGTGTGTCAAAGAGTACAACTCAATTCTGACACTAACTACCCAGAGAAAGTATCAGATTCCACAGGTTAAGTCCTATAAGATTTCCTCAACCCCCTAACCACTTCAGAAGCCAGTTGCAAACCCAAGCTGTTACCTGTGCTTCTGACCAATTGGCTACAGACTGGAGGTTCCATCAATCCCCTCCTTGGACTTCAGATTCCAGCCACAAGTCCAAGTTGTTACCTGTGCTTCTGAGCAACTGGCTATAAATCAGAAGTTCCCATGACCCCCTCCTCAGGTTAGATTAATTTGTTAGAGTGACTCATAGAACACGGAAAAACATTTTACTTACTAGACCACCTGTATATTTTAAAAGGATATAACTCAGGAACAGCCAGGTGAAAGAGGTGCATAGGGCAAGCATGTTGGAAGGGCATTCTCCCTGTATCTCTATGTGTTCACTGACACGGAAGCTCTCCCAACCCTGTCCTTTTGGGGTTTTCTGGAGGCTTCTTTCACAGATATGATTGACTGATTACATCATTGTCTATTGGCTATTGATTCAACCTCTATCCCCTCTCCCCTCCCCAGAAGTCTAAAGGTTAGACTGAAAATTCCAACCCTCTAATCACGTGGTTGTCCGTTGGCAACAGTGCTTTAGGTGCTTTCCAAACTCACCTTGTTAATATAACAAAAGACATCTTTATCACTCTCAACACTTAGGAAATTCCAACGGTTTGGGAGCTGTGAGCCAGGGACTTTGGATGAAGACCAACATATGTGAGAAATATATGTTTGGTCATCTGAATGACCAAACATATATTTCTTACAAGTCACAATATCACAGCTCCTAAATCCAGAAATCTACTCACCATTTTTACTTGTATGCCACCAGGTATCATTAAAAATCAGAAGTCAAAATTTGTGGATCTAATGGGAGGATTTCCGCGGGATTGTGTGATCTCTTCTTCCCTCCTGTGTGCACACAGGTGGTCCAGCCAGGTGCAAATCCAGATGCGGAAGGAAATGAAGGCATTTCTCCTGGTCTTGGCCCATCCCTCTATAAATGAAAGGGACCATGATATTTGTGCAGAGGAGCATATGGCAATGACAGTAAAATGCAGCTCTCCTGAGGAAAGACTGAGAGGGACCATGATGGTGGTCTGGGTTTCTCAATGGCTGCAAGCTCTGGTGAAACTTCTAAACCCACAGGGGTCACTAGTACATACACTGAGGTGTGCTGTAGGTATATATCACAGCAAACTCTATAATCTCCCATAGGGTCCAGACAGAAAATGAGACCCATGAAAATTTGTCCCTTGATATGGAAAGAATTTATTACTTCATGGAAGTGAAATCAGGGACTCAATCCATTTTTGTTCTATAAACATAAATACTGATGGATCGTTTGCTTCCTTCCTCTGTTCCCAAGAATTATTATGTAACTAAAAAACAACTGAGGTATAATCAGTCCCATCCCACTTGGAAAGAAGCACTTTTTTCCCCTTAGACCTACTGAAAATGGTGCAGAAGTATTCAGACATTGTTTTATTAAGAATTTTATGTATGAAAAAGAAAGAACCCATTGTCCTAGATAGTTGAAAAATTGTTTAGGTGCATTGATCAATTGAAAGTTTATTACTAATTTAAGAAACTGACAGGGAGAACAATTTTGCTTTATTTAGTTAGTTAGGATTTATACTTTCGTTTCAAAACCTAACTAGGGGGAAATTGAGCAAGTATCATGAACTCCTAATTTATTAGACTGTGTATATATGACTGTGTTTTTAATGCTCTTACAGAGTCATGCCAAGGCTGAAACAAAACTAATAATAATAGATAAATGAATACAAATTGAGTCCCTGCAATCAGCCATGCAATATCAGAGAAAAACAGGCTAGCTTGAATCAATTGGCTAAGAGATTTATCAAAATAATTATTGGGTTCTTTGGAATACACACAGTTACAGAGTCAAGGAGTAAAGGAGTAAAAATTTACCATATAGGTAAATGTTTAGAACTTGTAGATTTGTGGAATATGTTTTTTATACAGACATATATACATATATGTGTTTATATGCCAACCACCTCCAACCTTCCCTGTTATAATAAAAGAGTAAATCCACAGAAGACCCCAGAAGCACACAGAAAACATGCATGGAGGGGTCGGTTCTCGGAAAGCAGACAGATTTAATAAATTCCAGTGTTCCCAATATCTCTGCCCTTTGGGACAATAAGTGTCAAATCACCACTGTAAATTAGCTCAGTTCCTTCTGCCTGCTGATGAAGCTATTTTACTTCCTGTTCCCAGCCAGCCCCACATATCACCCTCCTCCTAGTCCCCTTCCTTCAGGGCCTTTCCATCATGCTAGGATAGCTAGTTTAGTTAGTTAATTCACTTGACAAATCAGTCACATGATTGGGTGGTGGGGAAAATGATCAAATTAGTTATTTGAATCAATCAGCCAGTCTTTTGGTAAACTATAAACATAGCTCTGGAGAGTTACAGCTTCGGAAAAACTAATGTTTGAGAATGACTTTTTAATCATTCTTTATGATTTTGGTCCTTCTTTATAATTATTTGTGCCAGAAAAAAGTCCAGCTGTAACAGAGGGATGCCTGGAAGAAGGGGAGTGATGGTGGGGAGAGCAGACCAAAGACATCCTGTAGGTAGAAGAGGTAGCTCTACCTTGCAGTTAAGATGAAGAGGGGCTCATAAAGCATAAAAGAGTCAATTTCTATAAAACGTTTATTCCATAGAGTTTTATATAACGTTCCCCACGTTCTTAGTGAGTATGAGAATTTGCATATGGAGTGCATACAAGGCAATGCATGAGTCAAAGCTGTCGTATTGTCATAGGGAATCAAAGTTACAGGAGGCTTAGTGGAACCGTGCCTGGGCACAGCAATTCATCATGTCATGAGAATCATTACCTCTATTCAAATTTCCTCTATTCAAATGTAGCCTTCTATTCAAATGTAGCCTTCTATTCAAATTTCCTCTACACTTAAGCATTGATTTTACTCATTTAGAACTTGACATTAAGCTTTATGTCAGTGGTTGTCTAGTTATAAATGAATAATAATAATACCACTATATTACATTTCACAAAATATTTTCAGACCCAGAATTTAATTCAGTCCACCAAGAGTTAATCATTTATTTATTGAACAAATATGCATTGAGTGATAACCACATACAAACCAGTACTTGAGGTGTTTGAGATATGTCAGATATATCATTATCAATAGACAATGATCCCTCCCCTCAGGATGCTTACATTCTATCCAGAAAAGGCAAAAGCAAAAATAAATAAATAAAAATAAATAAACCCAATAAATATATTAAACAATTAAATATATTAGAAGCTGATAAGTATTATATTGAAGAAAAGAGCCTCCATTGGGCCCAGTGAAGGGGAGTGGGAAGGTAAGCTCTGGGTGGGTTTGGGGGTAGGTCAGGTTGTATGGTTCTCACTGAGAAGCTGGATTTGAGCAGGCTTAAAGAAAGAAAAGGAATGAATTAAAGAGGCATCTGGGAAAAGGAAATTGCAGGTAGAAGGCACAGCTGGGAGAAAGGCCCAATAGTAGGAAGTGCCTGGTGGTAAACCCAGCCAGGAGGCCAGAACAGATGGAGAAGAATAAAAGGGGAAGTAAGGGGAGGGAGTCAGAATCAGAGTAGGAACCTGTGCTCAGATCTTCTAGGGTCTGAGGGTTTGTTGTAAAGATTTTGGCTATAACTATAAGTTGGACGGAAGGTAACTGCAATGGTACTACAATCTTGGGTGCTAAAAGGATCAGCCTGGCTGCCGCATTGAGAAAGGACACAGAAGTGGCCGAGGTAAAGCCAGGATTATTGTTAGGAAACTAATGAAATAACCCAGAGGGAGAGAATGGATGTTAAGACGATGGTTATAGCAGCAGAGTGGTTAGGTTAGCTCTGGCTGAACTCTAGATATATGCTGAAGGTAGAGCCAACAGGGCTTACTGATGGACTAGATATAAGAAAGTAAAATCAAGAAAGGAGTTAGCCAGATTGTTGGCCTGAGCAACTGGAAAAATGGAGTCTTTATCCACTGGAAAAGATTCTGTGTATTGTGTATGAGTGAGTGTGTGTGTGTGTGTGTGTGTGTGTGAGTGAGTGTGTGTATATGTGTGTGTGTGTGTGTATGGAATTGGGAAGGGAAGGAGTAGGGATTATAATAGGAGATGCACAAAGCTTTGTGAAACTTGGAATACAAGGGATGAAGATTTAAGTTGGTTTAGTAACTAACATATATCATGATAAGATGCACATTGAGATAATAGGATTAAAGGGTGACAGTGGAGACTAGGATGTTAGCTTTCTTGGTAGGGAGGAGGCATTCTTGGGATTCCCTTTTCACCCCTTGAAGAGGGTAGCAGGCCTGAGGCCATGAGGCTTCCTTGTCCTGGTGGATGGGTGGAGCCCCCAGGGGTGACATGATCTTAGACCAGTGACCCTGTCCCTCTTGATCCCTATGGGGAAGGGGCTCTACTGCTCTGAGTGTATGTTCTCTGTCATGACTCCTGTCATAATTGCTGGCCCTATAGTGACATGAACACTCAGGTGTTACAATAAGTTGCCATGCCTCATTAAAGCCCTGATGATGGGGAAGCATGAACTGAGACCCACTGCATGAGCCAGTTTCTACTTAGTTCATGAATAGAAAAGGCCTAGAGAATTCATGGTATATAAAATATCAACAAGAGGGGTGTAAGGGTACATCATTATTACCTCTTTTTCCAAAAGAGACAAAGAGGGGAATTGTTTGTTCATGATCAAACATACATGTATCAAATATGAATATACAGAAATCTTTGTTTAATACAAGGTCCCCTCAATAAAATATGTAGAGCCATCTGGAAATACAGTTTGATAAAATTTTGCTATTTCTAAAATTATTATACTCCATAATGTTCCTCCAAATGTAAAAAGTCTGAAAAGTAATATATTAAAAAATATAGAAAGAAAACTATATTAGTAATGTTATTGCAAAGTATGTGAAAGATTTTAGTCAAAGAAATCTCTCTAGATGAGAAAAGCTCCTTAAAAGTCAAGGTAGAGTTAAAGTAGAGACTTAAAGTCTTGGTGGATTATTATCAGGATAAACTTATCTAAATTTTCTATTAATTAATAATTATTTAACATTTTAACATTTGGTTAGCAATTATTTATTAGACATAGATATAGAGAAAGATGGTAGCAGAGTTAGCTTTCAATAATTTTTAAGAATTTTGTTGGAAATGTACAGAATATATTTTTAAAATAAGTCAAATATTATTATCATTTCATCATTCTCGTCATTTTTACATTGTACTTAAGTAGTAAAGTTGAATTTAAACCAATCATGTAAATCACAACCTTACTTATTTCCCAAAACATTGGGAGGTCAATATCATTGTTCCATGTACGGGAATCATACTAAGTAACTGAGACTGAGAGAGAGATGTTACTTGTTTGAAGTCTTACAACTAGTAAATAACTAGGTCAAATAACTAGTTGAACCAGCATTCTGAGAAATTTCTACTCTAAAAAATGTATCGATGCTGTACACCTGAAACTAACACAGTATTGTAAATCAACTATGCTTCAATTTAAAAAAAATTATCCAAAGATAAAGGAAAAAGTTGTAAGGGATAAGGCATGGGGCTCAGTAATATGAGAATCAGAGGAATGAATTTCATCATTCTCAAAAATTGACCCCTGAGTGAAGAGGATTTAAAGAGTAATTGAATGACTATTCAATTAGGAATCATGAATATATAAAGGGATGGTTCTGAATATATTAATCTAGAAGGAAAACGAAGGTTAAAACAATAAGAGGTATAAAGCAAGAAAAGAAGAAAGAAGCTATAAAGAGCAAAAGTGAGAGAGACAGAGACAGAAAGATGCAGAGGCAGAGAGACAGAGAAAGAGGAGAGAATAAGAGAAGGAAAATAAGGAGGAGGAAAAAGATGCTAGAACAATATTGGACTGTTCTGAACCAATTTAAGAATTGCCATTTCTAATTCTTAATATACGGAAGATTGGAATGAAGAGATATTAAAAGGAATGAGACATTAAAATAAATGTATAGATATCTTTGCTTAATACGAGGTCCATTCATTTGAAGAAAACACAGCAAGAAAGTATGTGGAGGGGCTTCCCTGGTGGCGCAGTTGTTGAGAGTCCACCTGCCGATGCAGGGGACACGGGTTCGTGCCCCGGGCCAGGAGGATCCCACATGCCGCGGAGCGGCTGGGCCCGTGAGCCATGGCCACTGGGCCTGCGCCTCCGGAGCCTGTGCTCCGCAGTGGAAGAGGCCACAGCAGTGAGAGGTCCGCTTACCACAAAAAAAAAAAAAAAGAGAGAGAGAAAGTATGTGGAGCCATTTGGGAAAAGAGTGGTAAGACTGCTCCATTTCTAAAATTACTATTCTATACAATCCTTGTCCAAACACAAATATTTTATATTTTCTCTTTTGCCCCTATGGGAAAATGTCCATAGTGACAAGGAATGAAGTGCTGACCTAAATGGGGACATCTGTTGAGCCTTCACATATGTATACACTCCATTCTACTCCAGGAAACTTTGCTAGGTTTGGGGTGTATCTTAGCAACAGAATTTTAGGAAGGATCGTCTCTAATGTTAGAAGCAGGGTGAAAATGACCCCTGGATGCCCAATTTTCTAACTCCACTTCTGTCATAGGTGGTAAGATAAGAGGAGTCGTGTCACAAATGAAAAAATAAGGTCGAAGAAAACCAGAGAAAAGGTGATTGAACGTGTAAATATAAGACCCATTTGTGATGTTGTAAAAGGAGATTTCACCTGCTTCATAGTCCAAGAAAATCCCAATGCAGCGAGGCCATTCCAGGTGGAGGAGAGGAACTGATGGAGAGGCAAGGACCATGTACTCACTCCCTTTCAGTAGCCACATGGCCCAGACCCCATTCTCAGGAGATGGTGTGGTCTCCCCCTTTCTTGACACTGTGTCTTGACAGACACCTAACCCCCATTCTGCTCTTTCTCCCACCATGACTTCCCAGTAATGCCTCCCTGATGAGAAGTTCTGCAAACCCAGGATACAAGGCCATGTGTCAAATCGCTCAGGGTTGTTGGGGACATCCCTCCATAGTTCTCCATCCTGCACACTGCGCAGGTCAGCAGTCAAGAGGAGGCTAGGATGTGCTGTGGCGGGATCCAGTTTTATGTCAACTGCAGAAAGAATTTTGTGGAACATGTAAAAGAACAGAAAAGACTGGTGAAAATTTAGGAAGCCATGATATTGAGAACTGTCACTCCATTCCTCATTCTCCCTCTAATAACTCCTGGAGATAACAAAATATGTATTTCACCTTGCAGGTCGATGAGTGTATGCTTTATTGCTTTTGAGTGTATTCCACTGCTATGTCTGCATAATCCAGGACTCATTGCTGCCCCAATTCAAACATAACCATTGATGATAAGACAAACCATGTGCATAACCATTTAGATTCCTTTTATCTCTATCTAGAGCACTTTGGAAGATCTGCATTTAAAATAAAATTTACAGCTCCCTTGGGATTTTTTTTCTCCTCAAAGCCTATAGGAAAAATTCATTGGTATAAAATCCACCACTTTCAAAGCTATGTTACTATGGTAGGAAGAATTCTAAGATGACCTTCAGACCCTGGTGGTACTCTCATGATTCTGTTATATTATGTAACAAGAGGGAGATTATCTGAATGGGTCTAATAAAATCAGCTTTTAAAATCAGAGAGGTTTCTTTGGCTATCAGGCTGCCAGCAGAAGTGAAAATCAGAGAGATTGGATTTGATGTGTCATTGCTGCCTTTGAAGATGGAGTGGGCCACCTGAGGAGAAGGGTGAGTGATCTCCAACTGATAACCTGCAAGGAGATAGAAATCTCAGTCCCACAACTGCAAGGAACTGCTTTACGTCAACAAACTGAATAAGCTTCCAAGTGGACTCTTCCCTGGACCCTTTAGAGAAGCCCAGCCTGGTCAACACCTTGATTTTTGATCTTATGAAATCTTAAGCAGAGATGCCAGCTGATCCCATGTGGTTATCTGACCTGAAGAACTGTGAGCCAATAAATGGATGTGGTTTTGGGTAGTTAAGTTTGTGGTAATTTGCTATGCAGCAATAGAAAACTACTACTAATACTGTGAAGTCCCAGTGAGATTGACATGAAATTTTATTTGTACGTATAATTAATAAATACATCTACAAATGAAATGACCTCAGTGAAGAGGGGAGGATATAAAATATTCAGTGTCTTTTTTTTGGTAAACATTAAAAAATAGTAGATTTCATTAATCATATTTTAATTTTTTATATACGAATAACAAATACTAATATGCTGACTGTTTTTCTTATTTGCCTCTAAACCACTTCTAGCTATCTTTTATTGATACTCAAACCTGAATGGGTCACATAAATAGTACATCATCTATACTATCCCATGGAACCACTAATAACTCCTGGAGATAACAAAAGGGTGCCACTATCATCCTCATATTGTAGATGAGGAGACTCAGAGTCCAGGAGATTATGTGATTTTCCCAAATTATATGATTTTCCTGTCATAAATAATGGGAATTGAAAAGTGGGTCTCCGTGGAATTGTGTTAGGCCTATTTAACAGATGTCATGTCATCATGCATCATTCCCACTCCAGCACGCTTATTTGCTCCATTTATAAGAAAATAAATCTGTGAAATAGTTGTTAATACAACTATCTCCAGTTCCTCTCCCTACCTCTTCTTTCTTAAACTCAGTTGCTCACCAAGATAGAATAATATCTTAAGCAAACGACTCCTTCTTCCCAGTGCCCCAGGCATTGATAAATGATCAGTCCTTAAAGTTCACCTTAAATGACTTTTCTGTAGCACTCAACACTGTTGAGAATCCTTTTGTCCTGGGAAACTTCACTTCTCTTTCCCAAAGACACCAGTCATCATGCTTTCCCTCCCTCTCCACTGGCCTCCCCTTCTTGGTCTCCTTTGCTGTTTTCTCCTCTTCTCCTCCATCACTGCTATTTAAGAAGCCAATGGTCTCAGGATTGGGACCTCTTGCCTCTTTCTCAGATCACTTCTGATGTGTTCTGGGGCTGGCAGGCACATTGCATTAATTAAATTCCATTCATACACTTACTAATTCTAAATATATATATCTAGCCTAGACTTCTCCTGGAACTCCATATTTGTAAATTCATCTGTGTACCTGACATCAACATTTGGATATTTAACATTCATCACAGCATTGATGTGTCTGAAACCCATTTCCATTTTTCTGCCTCTCCTGCAGTTTACCTGTCAATGTAAACAGCAATTTCATTACCCAATTCTGGAGACTTAAACCTTGGAATCATTCACGACTTTTCTCCTTCCCTGACACCTCATATCTAGTCCAACAGCAGATCTTGCCAGCTTTGCCTTCAAAATACCAAGATTCTGTCCATTTCTCTGCACCTCCAGTACTACTACCTTGTCCAATGGACAATTGTCTCTGATTGAATTATTACAAAGGATCCTAACTGGCTTTCCCACATCAAGACTTTCCCCTCTGTAATTTATTCTCAATAAAGCACACAGAGTGATCGCCACAAAACATTAATCCAATCATCCTATTCCTCAATTTACAACTTTTAACTGATGTTCTATTTCACTTGGAGGTAAAGCATTGCTCACAGTGGCCTGCCTGATGGGTCCTGTGCTCCTTGGACTTTTCTTGGCCTCCCCAGCTCTCCCCTCACTCACTCCACCACAGCCGCACAGAACTCCTCATAGCTCCTGGAATGCATCTTCCATATTTCCATCTCAGGCCTTGTCACTCATTTCTGATGCCTGGAATGCTTTCCTCCAGATCAGATATTTGCTGAGTTATCCCCTACTGAGTGACGTCTTCCTTGATGATCAAATTCCAAATTAGATGCCCTAACCCCAGAACTTCTGGCCACTCTTAATTTATTCTTTTTTTCAATATTCTGTATCATCTCCTAACATTCTGTGTATTTTGCATAATTTAAGCAAATATATGCAACGTGAAGCTGTAGATTTGTAAGTTGATGTTATTGTTCAATTTTATATTCTAATGTTTAGAAGAGTAGCTGTCATAAAATACACGATATTCGTGGAATTGATTAGTTAATTCAGTAAAAATAAGTGGGAATATGGAGACACTGATTATGAGAGTGTAGTAACTTGCAACATTTCATGCAGTTAGTACATATTACTCTGCCCATCAGAACATTGATTAAATCATTGAACAGGACTGATAAGATAGGCTTTCTCATCATGGGACAAAGTGGTTTCCCTGTAAGTAATAAAGCCACTATTTAGCCACTGTCTGTTTTCATTACTTGGTATAAATTGAATATAAAAAAGAAATTAAAAGTATTGAACCGTTACTGTTTTAAAAAACAACATAATAGGACCAAACAAACTAATTGTAACACCACAGAGCCTACAGAGAGTACTTAAATATAACTGACTGAATATTTTTGGCTTTATTAACTATCTAATTTAAGAAATTCATCAAATTGCCAGATAATAAAATAATCCAAACCTTATATTATTTGATACACTGCAATGCTTTCATATATTGATGATTTTTTGTTTTCAAATATGTTTCATTTTGTCCTCCAAACAATACAATTTTTTAGCATTTTATAAACAAGGAAATGGAGATTGATTACAACTAATGTTACTTATATCACAGCTAATATCACTTTCAAGCCCACCATTCTAACCAAATGTAGCTTATATGGGTATCAGTGACTCTGATATTCTTTCAGACTATTCAGAAGTATCCCAACATTCTTTTTTTTTTTTTTTTTTTTTTGTGGAGCACGGTGTTCTCTCCCTTCCTCCCTTATAGTTTGGCATAAACGTGTGACTCACTTCTATCAATAAAATCTTCAGGAAAGCCATGTGTGCCACTTCGGAGTAGTGCATGATTCATCATGATCTTGCCCTTTTCCATGGCTACCAGCAACAGGAAGGAGGTGGGGCTCTGTCTGCACGGGTTCCCAGAGTGAGACTATGTGAAATTAAAGCCTCCACAATCTAGTAATCAACCTAAAACATGATCTTGAAATAAAACCTTTCTGATTTTAGCCACTAAACTTTGGGTTCTGTTTGTTACTATAGCCTGACTGGTACAGTAACAAATTGCAATAAGAGCCAAATTCCAGGTGTCATAGTTCCTCGAGCTCTAAAATGCAGCCTACCTTGGAACTTTCTCAACATTTCCCTCATCCCAGGGATGCGACACATTGTCTTCAGCTCCATGGGGATGGTCTCCAGATCCAGTCGTGTGACACTCTTACTTCTGAGAAGAGCGCAGAACCCACAGTTCTCAGTAGGGTTATCCACCAACCTCCCCAGCCTCTCCCAACCCATTTTTTGATTCAGAAAGTAAACATACCGGCTCAAGACTCCTCCTGCACCCTGAAAGTGAAAGAGAAACACAGGTAGGTGTGAGTTAGACCTCTGAACTGCTTTTGACAGACTGGGGACACACCATGAACATCTCTTTAGGAATTATTGGAAATCATTAACTATTAAGGTAAAACTATAAGAAACATGACTCTCTCTTAATAAAAGCTAAAAACAGGGCTTCCCTGGTGGCGCAGTGGTTGAGAGTCTGCCTGCCGATGCAGGGGACACGGGTTCGTGCCCCGGTCCGTGAAAATCCCACACGCTGCAGAGCGGCTGGGCCCGTGAGCCATGGCCGCTGAGCCTGTGCATCCGGAGCCTGTGCTCCGCAACAGCAGAGGCCGCGAGAGTGAGAGGCCCGCGTACAGCAAAAAAAAAAAAAAAAAAAAAAGCTAAAAACAGGCTGTTGTTGAGTTTTCTCATGAATTTAAAATAATATAATCAGTTTGCCTCTATTAAAATAAAATCAGACCACACAAAGTTTAGGTCAATTCCTATAATATCTATTGGTTTAACTATTTTCTGAATTGATAATTCTGACATTTGGATATTTTAGTAAAGAGTTACATTCTGTGAATGCAATTAGGGTAAAAACAGATTCTAAGTATCTGCAGAATTTATTTGAGTAACAGTGAAAGGTTAGACATAAAATGTTACTCTCAATGTCCTTTTAAGAAAACCCTAAATTCCTCATTCTTTGAACCAACATACCATGTCTAAATTACCTAAGTGGATAAAAATAGAAGTCATTAATATCTAGCAACATTTTATCTCAAAGTAGATTATTAAATAAATCACCTGCATTGCATTTCCCCTCTCCCTCTAAAAAATAGCCACCTGTCAGATTAATTTTGACAGGGCATAAAAACAGGGAAATGATTAGCTTTACTTTTCATCGGAATGACAGGCCTTGTTTTTGGCCATTGCAGGTGAAATATAGCTTACTGGTACTGAGAAAGAAAGGGAGAAGAGGGTATAAAAATGAAACTAAATTATTTGAGAAGATATTCTCCCTAAGATTTATATTATAAGACATTTTAACATTTCTTCAGTGCTAATAAATGATAACTTTATATACATTGTGTTTTGAGATATGGTAAGATGAGACAATGAATATTATTGAAAATGCCAGAGTTCTTGTGTTTATTTACTATCTGAAATTTAGAAAATTTATTCCTTTCTGACAGTTTGCTCACTAGGAAGTGGGCATAGCAATACTAATAAAAATAATAACAGTACTAATAACAACAAGTTTTACTGATATATAGATATATTGAAGACAAAATGGGACAAATTAAATAAAAATGTTTTGTAAATGCATTCATTTAATGACCCCCCCACTCTGTAACCAGTGCTATTTATCACAGTACTTGTATGAGGATAGGAATGACTTAGTTCAGAAATCCCTAAATGAGGCACTGGGGATGAGATACAATGAAGCATGCCTGGAAAATTTCTACTGCAACGAGTTCTATCATGATAGCATGCATCCAGCAACAACGATGACTTTCTCAATTCACTTGGGATTTAATGCCTTCAAGGAGGATTAAAAGAAAATATTTCCTTTTCCCTGTTATTTGTCTCTTTGCTCTATAATCTCAAATATAGCGTGGGCAAGCAGCATGCAGTCCAGGTAATCTCTCCCTACCACACCTGGAATAGTCATGCAATATGGGCTAGAAAATTAGCATTTGTCTTAAAAATTAACATGCAAATTTCAAGGTGGACAATTTAAAATATTACTCATACTTTTGGCTATTGACATTTAAATGGGTTAACAAGACTTTTTGGGTTGGCCTGAAATACAGCAATATCATCATTGACCAATTTTGAGGTTATAGATTGGCCTTTTTCTGTTTAGTCATATGTAAATCATTAAACTGATTTTAGTTTTTAAAATATTTAAGTTTTATCTTAAGTATGAACTATTTTATATGATTCTCTAGGATCCCTTCAGATTCTGATGCTAGGATTAAGAATTAAGATGCTTTCCAAGTAAATTCTAGGGTGCCCTTTTCCTAAAGATCATAAAGGCTTAAGCTGTTTGTCTCTGAAAGCTGCTATTTGTCCCCTTGTTCTCAGGTCTGCCCATCCCTCCCCTCCCAGGCACCCAGCCCCACCTCCAGCAGACCCAGGGCTGGGCGCTGGCACCTCTCCTCCAGCTCCTCTGCCAGATCCTTCAAGGCCCTGCTCTGCTGAACCAGCCGGTTCTTGCTCTCCCGCAGTCTCTGCAGGGTGGCTCGCTCCTCCTCCTCCAGTCTTCTAAGCTGCAGTTGCTCCTCCAGGGCTAGTAAGCCACGATACTTTTCAAACTCCAACCTGAAGCGTTGCCTCTGCGTTGCCACTTTCTCCTGGAGTGACACAGTGCATCAAATGATCAGCAGTAGGGGCAGAGCATTTGGCTTCCACCTTCACGGATGGGATGACGAAGCTGGAGAAGGCAATGTCTGGAGTGATCTCATCTTCATAACTCCATGAACGGACCCACTGCATTTTAACAACATGCAGAAGCCACAGACTACTCATGAGAAGTGGCCTGCTAGAGTTTTCAAACTTAGAGTTTGAGAAATACTGTTGGATTTGGGATCCCATTTCCATGGACTTGAGGACAAGGCACTTTCATATTCACGTTTCAGTACCATATATAAAATGGGGGAGGGCTTCCCTGGTGGCACAGTGGTTGGGAGTCCGCCTGCCGATGCAGGGGACATGGGTTCGTGCCCCGGTCCGGGAAGATCCCACATGCCGCGGAGCGGCTGGGCCCGTGAGCCATGGCCGCTGAGCCTGCGCATCCGGAGCCTGTGCTCCGCAACAGGAGAGGCCACAACAGTGAGAGGTCTGCGTACCGCAAAAAAAAAAAAAAAGGCGGGGGGGGAAAGAAGGGTCTGGGAATTAGAATTAAATATCAAACTGTTGAGCACAGTGACTAACACAGAGTAGTTGCTCAATAGAAGTTAAAATTTACTATTAGTCACTGGAATGAGTGGAAATAACTGAATTATGAAGAGAGATTAGAGAGACCTGGATTTGTAAATGTGAATAAGAAAATGTTTATAGAGATTAAAAAATATTCCTCAATAATGTGGTAATCATGAAACTATAAAGCTAACATTCTCTGCAGAGTCAAGAAAGAAATAAGTTATTCTCAGGTCACTTATTGCAAAGGTTCAGGGAATTCATCTTGATTTCTACCCAAATCTCACCTCTATAATTTTTTAATAGACCTAAGGAACACATTTTGATACAGCATTAATATATCTAAATGTTATTCTCTGGAGACTGGTGTGTGGAAATGTAGCTTTAAACTAAGAATAAGAGGCAAATTGCCCTCCCATAGTCTCTCCACATGTTGAATCCTCTGGTCCATTATTAAACATTATACCATTTTGGTTCAATTTAAGAACACAAGCTAGTGCCTTTAAAAGAATTCTAATAATGATTTTCCTCAAATTTCATAAGACAAAACTCTTTCCTCCAACTTCCCACTTCTACCACCTTCTGCCACTTTCTAAACAACGAGATTCATATAATTCTGACCTCTTTAAAGTCAACCAACTGTGAATTCCATATTCTGATCTGAAAGGTACAACTCATTGAATTTCTCCCCCATTCTCCATGTTGGAGGCTGTGCTATTGAGGAGTGGTGCTAATAACTCAGTCATTGAAAAAAAGTGGAATTATATTTGGGTCATGAGAGATAACATGGTCCTGAAGGGTTTTAGTTGCAATTCACTGTTCTCTCATATCATCCTTCTGAGTACTACAATTATATCTATAGATACAGAAAGGCTAAGGGTTTTCACAGAATTTAGCATTTATTTTATTAAGCCTATACTAGTTGCTTTTGGCTCACATAGATACATTCTCAAAGGTAAAAATCATGCTAGTTTATTTGGCCTAGGACAGGGATCTTAGAATTATCTCTACTTTAGAATAATCAGCGGAGGGTTCAAAAAATGAAGGAACCCATATCTCAGATATGGAATTTCTGATTTTGTAAATTTGTGGTCAGGTCAGGATTAAAAACAATTGACTTGGGCTCCCCTGGTGGTGCAGTGGTTGAGAGTCGGCCTGCCGATGCAGGGGACGTGGGTTCGTGCCCCAGTCTGGGAAGATCCCACATGCCACGGAGCGGCTGGGCCCGTGAGCCATGGTCGCTGAGCCTGCGCGTCCAGAGCCTGTGCTCCGCAAAGGTAGAGGGCACAACAGTGAGAGGCCGCGTACCACACACACACACAAAAAAAAAACAATTGACTTGGATTGTTAGCATGAAAAGAATAAAAATTATCAATAAACATCACTATCAATGAACTTTACATATAATATACATAACTATGGGAAAAGATAAGACTTATCACAGAAGAAAAATATAGCAAAAATAATCCTTATGAAAATATTGTCAGAAAACAGAGCACAAGACAAAATTTTTGAGAAAAGAAGAAAGAATTATAAAAATAAAAGGGTTCCTTGGAGAAGGAGAGAGAAGAGAAATATTTTATAAAATAGATTCTATATATATTATAAAACATATTATATAAATAAAAACACCTATGTAATTTCTATATACAGCTTCTCAATATTGACCCTATTGACATTAGACCAGGTGATTCTTTGCTGTGATTTTTTTGGGGGAAAGGTGACTGTCTTGTGCATTATAGGGTGTCTAGCAGCATTTCTGGCCTCTACACATGAGCACCCACCCTCTCCTAGTTGTGACAACCAAAAACATCTACAGATATTACAAAATATCTCTTGGACGGCAACACTGCACCAGGTTCAGAATCACTCTGTGTATGTTTGTGTGTGTGTATGTATAAATAGGTAAGAGAAAAAAAGAGCTCATGAGGGGCTTCCCTGGTGATGCAGTGGTTAAGAATCCACCTGCCAATGCAGGAGACATGGGTTTAAGCCCTGGTCCGGGAAGATCTCACATGCCGTGGAGCAATAAGCCCATGCGCCTCAACTACTGAGCCTGTGCTCTAGAGCCCGCGAGCCACAACTACTGAGCCCGTGTGCCACAGCTACTGAGGCCTGCATGCCTAGAGCCCATGCTCCACAACAAGAGAAGCCACCGCAATGAGAAGCCTGCACACTGCAACAAAGAGTAGTCCCCACTCGCCACAACTAGAGAAAGCCCGTGCACAGCAACGAAGACCCAACACAACCATAAATAAATAAATAAATAAATAAATAAATAAATAAATAAATAAATAAATAAATAAGAGAGCTGATGAGGTATGATAAAGAGAAAAAATATTTATGGATGACTGAAAAAGACTGAAAATTCAGACTGTCTTTCTATATGTAAGATGATGACTATTAACCTGTATTTCATATGTATAAGTGATGTGAAATATTTACTATTTCATTCATCTAACAAATACATATTTTTTAAACTAGTACTGACAGTACAAAACTCTGTTCTAGGTGATGCAGTGAGTTAAGATGAGTAAAATCAAGTGAGTGAGTAAGATCAAGATCAGTAAAGTTTATTTACAATTTGGATTGGGGTAATATTAACAGAGATAAAAAGAACACAACTGTACAATATAATTTGAGGGGATGAGGTGATCCAGGGTGAAACTGAGGTTTTTTTCTTGAGTAGCTATGTAGATGGAACAAAAGTGCTGGAGTGCTGGTGGAAGAATGATTTAGTGACCCAAATTTGGATCCTTCAAATAGGCTAGCCTCCTGAACCCCAATATTCTCTCACCTTCCAAATGACAGTTTTCTTTCCCACACTGGCCTCCTGAGTCAAGGCTTCCTCCATCTCTTTCCTCACATGTTCCTGGGCCATCTGGAGCTTTACCTGTTTGGAAAGATATGCTGCAGCCATTAGAGATACCCTCATTCAGTTCTTAATATTGACTGGGTATGGGGGAAATACAAAGATCAGCTAAAACAGGCCCTAGAAAACATATAAAAATGTTCGACCTCATTAATAACTGTTAAACATAAATATGTTTTTAAATGTTGATGCCAGATGAAATCAAAGATGTATCTAAAAGTGTGTTCATTATATTTTAAATAGTAAAACTGTAATTAACCAAAGTGTTAAAAATACGGGAGTGAGAAAATTTTATTTTCACAGGATGGAATTAAAATAAGGCGTTGCAGAATATTTAATGACAACAAATACAAGTATAAAGAAAATTAAAATAAGTATACTTCATGCAACTTTGCACCAAGTTTGAAAAATAAAAATGCTTACGATGAATATATAAAAACTAGGCAGAGACCAATGAAAATATATTCAATAAACAAAATCTCATATACTAATTCTTGGTTGAAAAGTGATGCTATTCCTTATATCTATTTATTTCAACAGCTTAAAGTTATTTATGACTTTCTAATCAGAAGTGTATTTATTATATTTGGCAGAAGAAAACTTGTAAGTTAATATTTACTAAATGAAAAAGAAATACAGAATGTCATAAATCTTACAAGGGGTAGAAAAATAATTTAATGAAAAGTAAATCTCTTTCAACCCTAGGACCCTGCTAGAGGTAAACACATGTATTTTATTTACAGAGAACACACACAAAGATAGACACATACACACATTTTAAAACTCTTCCCAAAGTCATTCAATAAGTCTCAGAAAAAACAAAACAAAAACAAAAACTAGCAAACAAAAAATGAAATTCTTCCCAATGTCACTGAACAAGTCCTACACATCAATGTTGTTCTTTTTTAAAGATAATATTCTAAGGTAGAGCACATAAAATAGCAGTAGAATCCATGGAGGCATTTAAAAAGATGAAGAAACTAACAATTTTTTTAGTGTTTGGAAGGAATAGAATACTTCAACACTTATGGACAAAAGAAATTGTAAGCAAAAGCAAGGAGGTAAAAACCTGTGGCATGTTTGGGGACAAGAGTGATTGGCTAGTTTTGCTGGATCGAATGATTGGTTTAGACAAGAGCTATAGTAAGAAAACTTAGGGCCTTAGAATGTCTTGATTGATAGGCTAAGGAGTTTAGAAGATATTTATTTGGTATTTAGTTGAAGAGCTACTGAAATAGAGAAAACTTCCTTAGAAATATGACATTAACCATGCAATATATAGTACCTTATGGATTAAAGGAAAAAAAAGGCAAAAATATATTTCAAAAGTCTAGCTAGAAAGTAGCTAGCAACTGAATTTTGCAGAAGACAGACAAAATCAAGAAGAAACACTTAGGAAGATATTTCTTGGTAGGTCCAGAGGGAAGTTGAGGGGGAAAAAAATCACAAACCTTGATTTAGAGCAATCAAAGTTAAAATAATAATAATTATTATTATTACTAATTATTTTATTATAAATTATAATACATAATATAAATATACAAAATATTATAAATTATATATTATTAATAATAATTTGTTAATTAAATGAATTATTATTTTAGAAAGTTGATATTTGCACTTTATTTCATTGTGATAGTACTTCAGGTAAAGGTCGGTAGATTAAAGATGACTTTAACCCCCTTTGTGCTAGCAGCCGTTTCAGATATTGAGAATTTAAATGTGTTCAGAATATGTCTAAAAACTTTTGATGAGCACCAGCAGGGAGAATCTTATTCATAGGGTTTCACAGATGCCACTTTTGTGGGCCAGGTACTCCAATATGAGTCACCTTTTCATTGAGGATGCTCACATCATAAGTCCACAAATATGTGTTGACTAGATAAGGGCCTGTGTGCTTAGCTACTGGATTTCTACTTCAGAGTAACATGCATTGGCAGGCTTTAAAGGTGATCAGAGCCCTGTGCCCATCCAGACACTATTCTTAGCAAATGTTCAAACATGAAGGTTGCTTTATGCACCCCAATGTTCACTGCAGCACTTTTACAATAGCCAAGACATGGAAACAACCTAAATGTCCATTGACAGATGAATGGATAAAGAAGATGTGGTACATATATACAATGGGATATTACTCAGCCATAAAAAAGAATGAAACAATGCCATTTACAGCAACATGGATGGACCTAGAGATTATCATACTAAGTGAAGTAAGTCAGACAGAGAAAGACAAATATCATATGATATCACTTATATGTGGAATCTAAAAAATGATACAAATGAACATATTTACAAAACAGAAATAGGCTCACAGACTTCAAAAACAAATTTATGGTTACCAAAGTGGAAAAGTTGGGGGGAGGGATAAATTAGGAGTTTGGGATTAACATATACACACTACTACATATAAAATAGATAATCAACAAGGATCTACTGCATAGCACAGGGAACTCTACTCAATATTCTGTAATAACCTATATTGGAAAAGAATCTGAAAAAGAATGGATATATGTATATATATATAACTGAATCACTTTGCTGTACACCTGAAACTAACACAACATTGTAAATCAACCATACTCCAGTAAAAAATAAAAAAACTTTTTAAATGAAGGTTGTTTTGATGACAATATTAACATAGAGATAAACACTATGCAAAAGCAAGACATTATACAAATGATAGTTATTCGGAAGTGTTTCCAATAACTACATGCACCTGTAACTAAGAGCCCATTGGACAACACAGCCCTCTACACCAGAGCTTTAGCTGTGGAACCCAGATTATCAACATCAGGAAAATTAAGACGAGCGTGAAATTAAATGTCCAGGGAGAATTTCATGGGAGAGGAGGGCAACCTAAAATAATGGTATGTCTGAGCTCCTGAACAGGGGTCCCAAAAGGCGGGGTGTGCACGGAGCAAAGGCATGGAGACCTCAAGGTGAATGTGAGCCAGGAGGGTGGTTGGTGCGGAGGGCACAGGTCATTCAGATCAGGTGGTAGCATTTGCCTCTGTCCCTAGCAAGGCACTCTTCACACCTCTGACTCAGTCGGCTCCTCTGTTACACATCAGCATTTCCAGACCCAGGAATCGTGGCCCTCCACGTGCCGTGGTAACACCTCTCACCTGGTAGCACCTGGCGGCCTCCTGCAGCGGTGTTGTGCGGTGGCTCCTGTGCTCTGGGGTGGTGTCACAGACCCAGCACAGAACCTCCTGGTCCTCCTCACAGAAGCGGCTCAGCTCCTCGCCGTGCTTCACACACAGGCGTGCCCCCGAGGGCCCCGTGCCGAGCCCCAGCTGCCGCACGCTGTCCACCAGGCTGGCCAGCTGCCTGTTGGGGCGGAAGCTCTCCAGCCTGAAGGGACCCCGGCACTGTGGACAGGCATAGAGGCCACTCTGTGCACTGTCGGACTTCTCGCAGAACTCGGAGATGCATCTGAGGCAGAAGCTGTGGCCGCAGTCCACACTGACCGGTTTCTGCAGGAAATCCAGGCACACTGGGCACCTGGCCTCCTCGCACAGCCGCTCCCCGGGCCCCCCCGAGGCCATGGCCGGCTGGGCCTCGCCTGGCCCTGATGATAGCAGAGCTGCCTTCCCCAGCTGCCTACGCTATCTCCCCTGGTGGTCTGGCACAGAAGGGAGGAACCCCACAGCCTCATGAGAAACAGACCCAAGATGGGTTTTATCCGCTGGCCAGAGTCCAGATGAGCTACTCCCAGGGAAAAGTTATAACTCAGGCACCCTCAACCACAGGATACAATTAACATTCTAGTTACCCTAGCCTCCTAGGAAACTGATCATTTCTAACGGAATCCCTCATAGTATACCTTACTGGAACCCGAATTCTCATGTTTTCACTGTCAGTAAATTTGGAGAATTGCTTAGCTCCTTCCATTATTTTCTGAACTACCCCATGACCTTCTTATCCTTATACAGCATAATGATTTCTTAAAGTTTTTTTTCCAAACTTTATTGTTTCTACTGCCTGTTAATTAGCCCATGATAAAAAATTTGGGTAGATGGGTTGATAGGGAGATCCAAAAAAAATGTGTGTATAATAATGATGGGTCTATAGCCCAACAACAATGCAAAGCATTTAAATAAATACCTGGCCCAGTTCAGTGAGTCCTATAATGACTGCACACATGTTATGATTGTTGCAAAGCATATCTTGGAGGTGGCAAAGCTGTAGGTTAAGGCATTGGTTATAAGAAATAATTCAAGCATATGTGGCACCTGTGAGGTGGTGAAGGCCGAGAAAGATATAGAAGAAGAGAGATAATTTCACAGAAAGGATGTGATCCCTACTTGGGATGAATATGGTGAGATCATTATGTCAGCCAGAAAGTAGACAAATGTGGAAAGTGTCTGTCATCTGCACAAAATGTAATTTTCATTTTGTTGAGTTTGAAGCAATGATGGGCATGGCATGCCTGTAGCAAATCCTTCAATCCTTCAATATATGATCCTCAGCACAAACTGCAAGTCTCGGACACAAGGGTAAGAAAGAGACAAATGACCCAGCTCTCAAGGGAACCTTAAGATGCATCAGGAGAACTCATACAAGTATAAACTAATACCTGGGAGAAAGGACACTCACCAGTGCTGCAAGAATATAACAGGGCTTTGAACTAGCCTGTGGGGTTGGAGTTGGGCCCTTGGGAGTCTCTGAGTTAATAACTGAAGGGTGACTACAGGCTGATCATAGGAAGGGGACTCTATCAAGCAGAACAGTCAGAGGTCACAGGGTACACAAGATGAACTGCTGCTGGAGGGAGCAGGTTTGCCCCAGGACATGAGGCAGCCAAGCAGGCTGGTATGTGTGCGAGGTGAGGATGAGCGGCAGAAGATAAGGTCCCAGTGGGAGGCAGGGACAGATGACTCAGGTCCTTGCAGCTCCTGTGTGGTTTGTGGGTCCTTATTCTAAGGCCCAGGGCTTGGCCTGGAGCTTTGGTGGAGGGCAGGGTCTAAAGAGTTTTGAAGTTGCCTACCTAAAGGTTAGGTGGATAATTAAAACAGAGAGATTCTTTGAGAACAAGAAGAGACAGTTATGAGCAGAACATCAAAGATGTGAATTTAGAAAAGAAAGGAAAAGGGCAAAAGTCTCAACAATAGAAAAGCAGACCCTGGTCCCAGGCTGAAGACTGTGCCACTTGCTAGATAAGGGGCTTTAGACAAGTTTCTGTACCAAACTTCCTTTAAAATATGAGGACATTGTTAATGCCACTCCTACAGGGCTGTTCAGAGGATTGAATAAGCTAATAGATGTCACACATTTGATACAGGTTCTGGCATGTAGTATTTATATGTAATTAAAGAAAAAGAGAAGAAATAGCAAAATAAATGGATAATTAGAATGTAAGCAGGAGACATTTTTTTTCTATTTTCTTCAATATTATATCCCTAGTAACTTGAAGAGTAACTGACACAAAAGACACCCAATGAATACTTGTTGAATAAGTGAGTGTGGGAATGAATGAACAGAATCAGTACAGTTTATCCTAGAGGCTAATGGGGGATAACATTTCAGTGACTATATTATGTCAAATGTGAGATCCATATTTTTCTACATTTTACATATATGACTTTGACTTATATTGCTGTGACTCTCGAAGATGCTAGAACACATTTCTATGTTATTTGGAGACATAATAAAGCATCCTATTGCTCAAATGTATGGAGGAATTAATAGCTCAGCTCACTTGAATGCAGATTTCCTAGTGCCTAGAAGGCTAAGGGAAGGTCACTGACCTTGGATGTGGGGGTCAAAGTGGTTTTCAGGAGGGTGAGATGGAGTGGATGAGCTGACATCAGATGGCACTTCTTCCCTGACTGGTTCTAGGGTCACTGAATTTAAGCTCGGCTTTGTCTCTAGCACTGGGGGGCTAGGAATGACCTCTGTACCATTGTTCTTAAAAAAACAAATTTTCCTTACAGTGCATTTGTGCAGGTAAGTGGTGGACTGGATTATAAGTAGATGTCACTGTATTTACAAATGCTATGTGAAATGCCTTCCTGAACACTTTCTTACTTAATAAGATTGGTCTAAATTAAATTTGTGTTTTCTCATGATCATTCTTCTGGGGTGAATAAAACACATCTTAACCACATTTTGGTGCACCCACTGCTGGATCCTTACCCTGACTCCTTTCTCTGATTCATTTGCAGATCGCATAGTTCTAAATCTTTTAGTTAATATCCTCAGCCCTTGCCATCATCCTTCTCTAGTACACCACTTCACGTGTGTTCTGCCTTCTCTGACACTACAGGATTCTCCTCCTCTGACCATTCCTCCCTGCTCACCTTTCCTAACTACTTTGACTTCGTGGCTTTGGGCTCCTGAACCATCTCTCCAGGACATCCTTATTTTCTTTCCTAGCCTGAATCTTTTTCAACAAGGTTCTCAGATCTCTTGACCACACCTTTGCCTCAGCTTCGGGAATGTATAATCTCCTAGCCCCAAGTTCAGCCCACTCTGTAATGAAAACAACAAAAAAACAGCCAGCACAAACCTCAAAAGCAACTGACACAGCACTTTCCTTCCTGCTTGTGGTTTTTAAAAAGATCTCTATTGGTTGTTGTTTTTTTTCCTCCATTTTTCCTCTTTTTTATTGTTTTTTAATTGAAGTATGGTTGATTTACAGTGCTGTGTTAGTTTCTGGTGTACAGCAAAGTGATTCAGTTATACATACATATGTGTGTCTATATATGTATATGTATATACATATGTATTCTTTTTTATATTATTTTCCATTATGGTTTATTACAGGATATTGAATATAGTTCCCTGTGCTGTACAGTAAGACATTGTTTATCTATTTTATATATAGTAGTTTGTATCTGCCAACCTCAAACTCCTAAGTTTTTCCATCTTACCCCTTAGATAACCATAAGTTTATCTATGTCTGTGAGTCTATCTCTGTTTTGTAAATAAGTTCATTTGTATATACTTTAGATTCTATGTATAAGTGATATCATATGGTATTTGTTTTTCTCTGTCTGACTTACTTAGCCTGATAATTTCCAGGTCCATCCATGTTGCTGTAAATGGCATTATTTCATTCTTTTTTATGGCTGAGTAGTATTCCATTATCTGTTGGTTTCCATTTCAGCAGTTGTATCCTGCATTTTTATTGTTCCTGTTCCCCTGAGTCTATATTGATAATTCACTGAGCTTAAGGTTGTCCTCTGTAGACACAGCTTCAGCTTTCACTGGCTATGTAAGGGGTGCTTCTATGGAGGGGATTCAGAGAAAGTTTGGGGCAGAGAAGGCTCCTTGTGACTGTGAGTGATAACTGAAAGTCTCTAAGACACTGATCAGTGCAGTGGGAAAAATGCTGGCCCTTGGCCTGTTTCCCATGCATATGAGCTCCAATCAGCACATGTACATGTTAATAAAAGTAGATTTATTCAGTAATGTTATATTCAAAATTAATTTATGTTAAGAATTTTTTTAAGTGATCTGATGGGTTCAAGGACAAGAATGTTATCTTATTCAAATTTTACTCCAAAGTACCTTCACTCTGGGCCTGCATAGAGTAAGGGGCCACTATAGCTTCTGGAATAAATTAATACATGCAAGGTCCTGTGTGAGATTTGTAACACTCTCTGAAGGAGGTGTTGTAAACCACATCCATATATTAAATGTGAGAAATTCGAGATGTGAGCAAATGCAGGTTTGTAGAAATGGGCCCTGTCTTACCTCTAGTTCTAAGTCTTGTGTTCGATGATGCTTCTGGTGTGCTCTGCAGGCCCTATCAGAACTCTCATATTCTTTCTGCAAACATGTAGGAATTACAAGATCTGGATTTAGGATCAGATATAAAAACCCTACCCCAAAGAGTGGACTATCATGCAGTCCATAAATGGTATTTAATTATTTTTCCAAAATTCAAGAGCACAAGAAAAGACCTATGATGCAAATTAGCTGTAAAATTATCTGAAACAAAAGGGCAAGATACAGGCTAAAAAAATTACCTGCACATATGCCAAGATATAGGCTATAAGTAGTAATGCAGTTATATTACCCCACATGTGGGACACACACAAAAAAGCTTGGAAGGTAAGATATGAGACGTTTAATGCTGGGAGACAGTACAATAGACATTTTAAAAGATATATTTTTGTCTGTATTTTCTTCTCCAAGTTTTCTAAAATATATATATATGAATCATATTATTTTGAAATCGTATTATTTTGAATATATTTTTAATTATGTTAATTAAATCAAACATCAGTAAATAAGGAATTATGCCAGCCTACCTCATCAGGCTATAGTGTTTGTGTGATTCACTGGTGAATCCCAATGCATGGATGATCCCCAAGCACATAGTAGGTGCTAAATGCATATTTGCTGACTAAATGGATCATCAAAAACTATCCAAAATAAATGCAATTTTAATTTGTTTAATTTGCTCAATCGTTTAATATTTTATTTTAAATTAAAAGACAAATTTCATTTAACTAGAAATATTAATAAATTTGGTCTTCTTAATTAGACAGACTTCCATACACTTGAATTTTTTTTTTAATCCTGCTATATTATGGATGGGTTAAGAACTTTTTCTTTTCCAATTCATCTCCTAATTCTCAAATTGCATTTTTGTGTTAGATCGACAGATTAACACTCAGAATGAGCTTGGGTACAGATTGCTTTAATTGAATGTATGAATGAATTTGCAGTCATGATTTTTTAAAATTTAGTCTCACCTGTAATTAAAGCTTGTTGGAGAAATACCATTCAACAAAAAACAGCTGTCATACATTCAGTCCTCAGGGTAGCCACTCACACTAATTACATGCTTGCTAGATTTTAAAAAGATACTTTTTAATTTGATTTAATTTTTAGTTAAATATCATTGGGAGTGACCTTAAGCTAAATTTTAAAATTATACTTCCAAAAGAATGTAAGAATTGCATCTATCCCGAGTGTTACCGACACCTAAGCCTCAGTGGGAAGAGTTGAATCTCAGAAGGTTGGTTCCATTGTTTACTAATTTGATTGGCAAATTACAGAAGAATGTCTGGGGGACAGGATTCTTGGAAGAGCCAAGTCCTCAAGAACACAAAGTTATTGAAAGGAGAAGTCTGCTTTACGCAGCGTCCAACGCCAGCAAAATATGGCAAATTCCTGCTCTCAAGAAAAAAGGACAGTCCGCATTTGGGTTACAAGAGAGCAAGGCAGATCCTGGATCCATGATTTAGGGCTCTTCATGCTGGGGAGACTGACAGGTAGGGGAGGTTCATGTGGAGAGGCTCGAAATTTCTCAGAAGGAAATCCAAATGGCGTGTGTTTTAGTGTTGATGACACAAATTTTGTTATTTTGGTTGTTGTGGCAAGGCAATTTTAGCCTTTGCTGATGCTCTATCTACTTGGAAACAAATTAAATTATCTTGCCTAAATTGTTTAGCATATACAACTGTAATAGCTAAAAAGTAACCAAAAAAGAAATCTTGAGATGCCAAAGGCCATTTAGTTGACTCCAGGAAAGACTGCATATAAGGACAATAACATTCTAGATTATATTTATTTTCACATAATTTCATATGTATATAATTTGCATAATAAAGCTACAGCATTAGATCTGAGGTTACACTGGTTTTTCTAGTACTGAAGTAAACTCAGCACAGCATTTTAGGAATCAGAATTCTTTTTTAGCTCAATATAATTAAGGTAATTCTACCATTTGGAAATAATTAGTAAATAATCAGTATTTCATTAGGTGAGTTTCTTATTTCTGAAAGTATTTAAGCAAAGAATGGTGATTCGTAGAGTTTGGTTTCCTTGTGCACTTGAATGTGCATTATAGGAGAGATTTTAGATGACTAGGAAACTGGGCCAAATGCCTTATAAACTTAGTCTCATGATACAATGCTGTTTTGCTTTCCCTGTGGGCTCCCAAACTAGGTCCTTATTGTTCTCCATGTTTAATTATTTTTTAATCTATTCATTGTTTATTTTAGATTGAGTCCCATGGTAATATACATACCCAAAAATGAGAGAAAGGCAGGCAAAAAAGGATCATTTTCCAAAATGGCTTTGTAACTTTACTAAGAGAATTTGTGAGCATTGCTGTGTCTCAGGAAATCTTCCATCATATCTCTCTTTCTGAACAAATCAATCAATCAACAAACAATCAATCAGAATCCCTCCCACAATGCAATTCAAGTGCACAAGGAAACAACTTTTCTTAAATACTTTCTGTAATGAGGAACTCACCACCTATTGAAATAATTAAATACTGATTATTTCCAAATGCTAGAATTACCTTAATTACTTTGAGCTTAAAGGATCAATCAATCTTTTTTTTTTTTGCGGTAGGCGGGCCTCTCACTGCTGTGGCCTCTCCCCTTGCGGAGCACAGGCTCCGGACGCGCAGGCTCAGCAGCCATGGCTCACGGGCCTAGCCGCTCTGCGGCATGTGGGATCCTCCCAGACCGGGGCGCGAACCCGTGTCCCCTGCATCGGCAGGCGGACTCTCAACCACTGCGCCACCAGGGAAGCCCAATCTTTATTATTAAATAATAATATTCTAGTATCCTTTAGTTGTTCATTCAATGGCTTCAAGTCAGAACTGTTGGAATATTCTGTCTTTGAACCAGGATACACACAACACATTTATCTTGAATTGATGTCATAGGCTCCCAGAATGATGGCAGAGTAGTCAGGGAAGGCATCATGGAGAAGGTGGTATCTGAGCAGAATGGAAGAACATGATATATGAACCATTTAGAAATGTGCAGGGACAATATCCCAGGAAACTAGGATGTGTTGAATAGATAAGGAGGCAAGACCTGTGTAGTTTGAACAATACTAAGGAAGACAGAGTGTCTGGAGCAGAATGAGCAAGGAGGAACATAGAGAAAGAGATTGGGGAGGCAGTGCATACAGAGAATAAATAGGGCCTGGTAAACTGTGAAGGCTTTGGCAATATTTCCCTTTCTAAAGCTTTAAGAAATTTCATACCATACAGTTCAGTATATGGTAACAAATGCATAGATTTTGTTAAAATACCATTTTTACTCTCTCTGAATTTTTCATTGTCAAATGAAGATAAGATTCCCAGTGATTTTACCCAAGTACAAGAGGAGAAAACAGAACATAGCAAAAATAGAGAACTAAAATAAAAACAATGAATTAGCAGAACAGTGGATTTGTGACATATGAAGAAGCTGATTGTTTGGCCACATTGTTTTATTTAGTTATCAGGAAGATTTCACAGTACATTTATAGTCCTTGTGTAAGCTGGGTGTTGCAGTGGGCTTTAAGCAGAGGAATGGCATGCTCTGTTCTAAAAGTTTCATTCCAGCTGCTTTACTGGGTATTTACTGAAGAAGGGCAGATGGATGTGGAGGGGCTACAAGGAGACTATTGAACAACCCAGGTGAGAAGAGTTGGAACTTTTTTTTTTTTTCCCAGGGAGGATGCAATGTTGTTGTTAAATGGTGATCAGCTTCTGGATATATTTTCAGGTGGAGCCAGGCAACTTGGGTAAGAAATCAGATACTGGGTGTGAGAGAAGCAAGAATCAAATTCCAGGTTTCTGGCCTGAGCAGGTGGGAGGATGGAGGGACCCAATGAGCTAGGAGGAGACTTGCTAAGGGGAGGCTGGTGGGTGAGGCAGGAATGCAGGATAGTTTGTGTTGTTTCAGATGCTGATTAAATGTGTCAGTACGCATTTCAAATAGGGAGGTTGTTTACATGAGTCATATTCAAGTTTGATTCACACTTTAGGGTGTTGAAAGCCAAGTGATGACATTTAAAGTCAAAAGACTGCATGAAACCATGAGGGAAGTGAGGTAGATTGAGAGGTATTCAGCCCCGAGGTCATACATATGCAGGTTGGAGGATGTAGAGCTGCTAGAAGAAGAAATGGATAAAATGTGAAAAGACAAGCCTGCAGTTGAACTCAAAGAGCATGTAGTCATGCACGTTGATTGACAAGAGTAGATCCAGGAAGAGGGAGGAATCAACTGTGCAATGCTGACAACAAATCAGGACGATTAGGAATGAGGATGGATGATTGAAAGGCAATGGTCCAGCAGAGTAATTTTGGTGTAGTGAAGAGGGAAAACATAATTCAGTGGATTCAAGTGGGAATACAGGCAGCTAGGAGACACAACACTTTCAAGAAGGGAAGGAGTAAAAATGAGCAGAAAAATGCGGGAGAACAGAATAACAACAAGACCTTTTTTTTCTCTGTTGTGTCATTTTAAAAGGGAGACAACCAGCCTGTTGACATGCTGAGGAAATGATGCAACAGAGAGGGGGCCATTATTTATTCAGGGGCATAGGAGGCTGTAGTACCTGCAATACCTTCAACTATGTGAGAGGGGTGTAACACCGTAAGCATATGTGGAGGGATTTCCCTTAACCTGGACAAAGAGATGCACAGGAACTAATGGTAAGTAGTTGGGGACATTAGTAGCCTGAGGGTCTGGATATTCCCATTGGAGGATTTCAGTTTTGTTTTTCTGGATTTGTTGTTGTTGTTTAATAGTACAATAGGTATTTTGCTGAGGGTATAGATACACAGCAAGGAAGTGTTGGAAGTTTGAAATGAGAAGAACATTATGAAACAATCATTGAGAAGAATGGAAAGTGATTAGATGAAGGAAATGTAGAATGGTTGCTCCAAGCAATAAGGAAACACTGGAATTTACTGGTTGTGAATTTTAAAATGGCTACATTGTTGTCTGTCACCTCCTTTACTGGATGGAAGTTCATGTAGGGCAGATGGATGTTGACTAACCAGAAATGGGTTTGACAATGAATTAAATGAAGGCAAAGGAAAGATTTATTGTTGAATGTATACAGGAAGGAGTGATCAGAATGGCTGAGCATGGTATCTAACTGGGCAAGAAAGTACAACGATGGAGGTACAGGTTATCTCAGCACAGGGCTTCACATACACGCACATGCAAACACATGCATGTGAAGAGCAGGTTATCCTTACATATTGTTTGAGGGGAGAATGAATAAGCTTTCCCAAGATATCTTAGGATTTATGCTGCATCTGACTTCTTTTTCAAAGAAGCCAATTATGAGGAAAGGAAGGTATTTGCTTCCTTATGTGCTTGACTTTTTTTAAAACTTTGTTGTTACTGTTGGTTTCTAAGTTTGCTTTCAATCAGAGTCCTTTTTGGCCTCTGTCTTTGGACCTAAGACCACTTGTAGAGGTCAGAGAATCCAACAAATGGAATTTGCTGAAGTTCTTTCCAAAACCTAATATCCATATTCAGCTTCTGATATCAAAATGTATTTTTTAAAAGCAAGTTGAAATTATACATTTGCTCCTCTAAAATGCAGTACATAATGATCTGAACTAATTTTATTTTATTTTTTTATTTTTTTTTCAGTACGCGGGCCTCTCACTGTTGTGGCCTCTTCCATTGTGGAGCACAGGCTCTGGACGCACAGGCTCAGCGGCCATGGCTCACTGGCCCAGCCGCTCCGCGGCACGTGGGATCCTCCCAGACCGGGGCACGAACCCGTGTCCCCTGCATCGGCAGGCGGACTCTCAACCACTGCGCCACCAGGGAAGCCCTGAACTAATTTTAAAAAATTAGTCTCTGAAGTTCCAAACATCATTAGTTATATTTTTATGCCTTATGTACAGTGCTTTTCCAGAATGTTTTTCTCCTCTACAGGCAATGGAGTCCCAAAATGTGTCCATTGTTACTGAGTTTCAGCTGCTAGGATTCCAGAATGTTCTTGAGTGGTGGACGTTGCTCTTTGCCATTTTCTTGTTCATCTACTTCCTCACAGTCACAGGGAATATTGTCATTATTACAGTGGTGAGCCAGGACCAGCAGCTGCACTCACCTATGTACACATTCCTCAAACACCTCTCCTTTCTGGAGATCTGGTATACATCCACAATTGTGCCCCTTCTCCTAGCCAACCTGCTCTCCCAGGGCCAAGCCATCTCCTTCCCTGACTGTATAGCACAGCTCTACTTCTTTGTGTTCTTCGGGGCTACCAAGTGCTTTCTTCTGGCCATGATGGCTTATGGCTGGTATCTGGCCATCTTTAGCCCACTGCACTACTCTTTCCTGATGAGTCCTGAGATCTGCACCAAGTTGGTGGCAATCTCCTGGTTGATAGGGATCAGCACAGGATTCCTGCCCTCCTTGATGATTTCCAAGTTGGATTTTTGTGGGCCCAACCAGATCAATCATTTCTTCTGTGACCTCCCTCCCCTCATGCAGCCCTCATGTTCCAATGTTTATATCACTGAGATGGTCATCTGTACCCTGTCAACTGCTGTGCTATGCATTTGCTTTTTTCTTACACTTGTGTCCTGTGTTTTTATTGTGCCCTCCATAGTGAGAATTCCTTCAGCCTCTGGCCGAGTGAAGACCTTTGCCACATGTGGCTCACATTTGGCTGTTGTCACTATCTACTGTGGAACCACAGTATCCATGTATGTTTGCCCCAATCTCCACCTGTCACCAGAAATCAACAAGATTATTTCTGTCTTCTATACTGTGGTCACCTCACTGCTGAACCCTGTTATCTACAGCTTGAGAAACAAAGACTTCAAAGACGCTGTTAGAAAAGCTGTGAGAAGGACTTGTGGCATCTATGGAGTAAGAGTGAAGTCAGGTTTCTTTACTGGATAAAGAAAATCAACACACAGAATACAGAGTGGATTAAGTTCAGGGATAAATGAGGGGCAGGTTCAGAGCCTTCAAACCTAAATGCCATCACTGACATTAAATTCCACAGGCCATAATAAAACAGCTTCTTTATGGACCCTTGCCAACAACTGCTCAGAAGATAAATTGCCTCTATCAAAACATTTTGGAGACAACTTTGACCTGGACACTTTCATCTTCTGATGGGAATCTGACTTTATAATTCCAGGGCATGATGTTTACATACACAGTATTTTCAGATTCTATGAAAGGATTACTCTTGAGTTCATAAAGCCTATGTACAGAAAATTATATATCTTTTACGTACTGTTAGGAGACTTGTCTTGTAGTCTCAATTCCTGGTGTTCTCAGTGCTTGTTAAATATCTGTGGAATGAATGAATGAAAAAAAGAAAAGATAGGGCTTCCCTGGTGGCGGAGTGGTTGAGAGTCCGCCTGCCGATGCAGGGGACACGGGTTCATGCCCCGGTCCGGGAAGATCCCACATGCCGCGGAGCGGCTGGGCCCCTGAGCCATGGCCACTGAGCCTGCGCGTCCGGAGCCTGTGCTCCGCAACGGGAGGGGCCACAACAGTGAGAGGCCCGTGTGTCGCAAAAAAAAAAAAAAAAAAGAAAGAAAAGAAAAGATAAGTGAAATATGTGTTGACCAGAATTATCTTTTACTGATAGGAAAAAACAAAAAAGGATTTTTGAAGTGCCAAAGATTTAGTATAGTCACTTGGAGGGTTTTTTTGTTTGTTTGTTTGTTTTGTCAATTCTAAGAAAGAAAAGAAAGAAGGAAGGGGGACAGGGAGAGAAGATAGGTAGAGGGGAAGTAACCGGTGTAAGGAGAAAGAGAAGGAAAAAGACAAAAGAAAGAAGGGAAGGGGGCTTCCCTGGTGGCGCAGTGGTTGGGAATCCGCCTGCCAATGCAGGGGACACGGGTTCGAGCCCTGGTCCGGGAAGATCCCACATGCCGCGAAGCAACTAAGCCCGTGCGCCACAGCTACTGAGCCTGCGCTCTAGAGCCTGCAAGCCACAACTACTGAAGCTCGCTCACCTAGAGCCCGTGCTCCACAACAAGAGAAGCCACCGCAGTGAGAAGCCCGTGCACCGCAACGAAGAGTAGCCCCCACTCGCCGCAACTAGAGAAAAGCCCGCGCGCAGCAACGAAGACCCAACACAGCCAAAAATAAATTAATTAATTAAATTTAATTTAAAAAAAAGAAAGAAGGGAAGGAAGGAAGGAAGGGAGGGAGGAAGAGAGAAGGGAAGGGAAGAAGAGGGAAGAGAAGGGAAAAAAGTGAAGGGAAAGAAGAGTCCAAAGTATTATATGTTCTCGTGAGCTCTAGGAGTCAAAGTCTCCATATTAAAAGGCTTAAAACACTTTTATATTTTAAGTCAATCAATATTTAGAAGACCTCTACTAATCCTGCCCACTATTCTATTCACTAATTCCACAAATATTTTCAGTCCCTGGATATATGCCAATCTCCTTGCTGCAGTCTGGGCTACTCAGGAAACGGCCAGGGAAGACTTTGCCTTAAGGGAGCCTATAGTCTTGAGGGAGAGAGAAATATGTAATGAGTCATCAAAGGAATGTTTGATTTCTTTATATTTGTGATGATTGCTATGAAATAAAGTGTAAGCTTATACATTAATATAGAACAATAAGGTCTAAAACATCATTTAGCATTCATTTAGCATCATTTAGCATTTAGCATCAATAGCAAAGCATTCTATGTTTATGTAGCACTTTAACCTACAGTTCCAGGATGAGAAGGATAAGAATGGAAATAGTGGTCCATGCAGAGAACATGGCATAAATGGCAGAAGCAACCAGGGGAAGCTGGTGATGGAGGAAATAGATGAGTCTGGAGAGAAAGGCAGGAGCTAGTCCATGTAGGTCATTCAAAGCCCTGTAGGGTTTTTGGATTTTACACTAAAAAAAAAATCATTGATTATCAAAGGGTATCCATTTGGAAAGACATGATATATATATATATATATTTTATATGTATATATATATATATATATATATATTTTTTTTTTTTTTTTTTTTTTTGGTACGCGGGCCTCTCACTGCTGTGGCCTCTCCCGTTGCAGAGCACGGGCTCCGGACGCGCAGGCTCAGCGGCCATGGCTCACGGGCCCAGCCGCTCCGCGGCATGTGGGATCCTCCCGGACCAGGGCACGAACCCGTGTCCCCTGCATCGGCAGGGGGACTCCCAACCACTACGTCACCAGGGAAGCCCAATTTAAGTAGTTTGAATGAGAGAGCTGGGAACTAGGGGCACACAGCATCAAGAGTTTTATAATGCATTCTGTAGAGTTCTTTTTAAGTGTGTACAAATATCATTGAAAATATATGCACGCATATACACCTCTGTTGCTTTATTTAGTGCTTTACAAGAGCCCCTCAGTGAAGGGGTAGTAGCAACTCTCAGTCTCCTTCCTTTATGATGAACTTAATTTATTCAAAGTTACATTATAATTTATTTGTAACTGTGAAACTAGACTTAGTTATTGAGTAGACCCTCCCTAGAAACCTATGACATTAATAAAACCAACAAAAATGTGTTCAATTTCCAATGATACACACACTACAGACTGAATTATGGGCCATCCATTTTAATGAAGGGAAGAAGTGATGTAACAAATACAGAGCAAACAGAATATGAAGTTTTGTTCTCCATTAATATTAGTGATGGATAAAGTGGGCTCCAACGCCTTCAAGGTAGCTGGAGACCATCATCTCTGTGTCATGGGCAGAGGGATGTTCAGCCAGGATATCTTTCTCTGTCACTGAGAAAAATTTCCATAATATATAATGATACTTACTGAAACAGATATGGGACATTTGGGTAATTAGGAATCCATTAGCATATTTTTCCGGAAGCCTTGACTACAAAATGAAGACAGTGGATTTGGACACTTTCAGCTATGAAGAAGTTGTTTGGATATTCATCTTTCTGCTGAATGAAATATGCTTATTTCATCTCTGCAGCTTCCCATATACCATTTTGCAACCTCTGTTTTGTGTTTGGAAAGACTTTTAGAAATTAAAAATCAAGTTAAAAAGTCAGTGGTAACTTAAATGAATATTTTGCTGAAATTAAATATGACACAGTTCAAATGTTAATTTTATTTTAATGTGTATATTGGAGTGGAGTCTTCAAGGTGCCAGAACAAGAATTCACCCATCCTCTTTGGAACTGCAGCACACACACACCTTCAGTTACCAGTTCTGTTCATGCCACAGAATCATCTTCAGAAAACATACTGTTTTCTATGTACCTGGTGTATATCTCAATTAGTTTGAAGAATTTCCCAGTTACCTCTTAATATGTAGTGCTCCAATTCCAATCTTGCCATGTCCTGTACCAGTGGCATAGCACAGAGGAGTTTTATTTCTCTTTATTTCTCTGGGTTGTTCGGAACCCAATGAAAGAATAATGGAATGGGATCAAAGAGATCAGGGTTCTTGTCCCAGATTTACCATAAAATAATTGTGTCCTCTTGGGAAAATTATAGTTATTGTAGGCCCCTTTCCTTTTCTTTACTTTGACAGAGCTGCACTAGATGACCCCAAGTAACATTGCACTCTTTCAGTAGTAGCTTAGATGTTATTGGTATTCTGAAACAAATGAAGACAATGACACATGAAACTGTGCAACATCTCTGTAACTATGTTTTCTTAAAGTTGCCTCCATTTGACAGATGATAAGATGACTGAGCACAGAAGTAGATGTTTGGAACCAGAGGTTCCAAAGTAAATGGAGCTAAACCACAAGTTTCCTTCTTTCCTGAAGCTCACTTAGCCAAAAGCTAGGCTGCTGAATATTAAGCTGTAAAGCATATTATCAGTCCATTTTCAAAGAAGCTATTCTTTAGGATTTCCAATTAATAGCAAGAGTTTTTGAAATTCTTCAAAGATCATCTAATTTTGTGAGATTTACAGCTCTATTTTCCTGTCAAGCAAGTTGTATTAGTGCCAGATAATCATGTGAGCTTCTGGATGCTTCTCTGAACCTCTTGAAGCTTTCTTCTTGCTATCTGAAATTCATGCCAGATAAGCCTTTTTCTAGAGCGTATGTACAGACTTGTGTATTTTTATATAAGAAAGTGATGCAGTGAGTCAGGTCGGGGGTTAAGCCCTCATTCTCAGAGTGGTATTAAGCTCCTGGTGAAATATAATCATCATTTCCTCAGAATCGAAAAGCAGTTATCTCTAGTTTTTAATCCCATTAACTATTTATACATTTACGTATGATACATGTATTTATTGTACCTACTAAGTGTGTTCTCTTTGGGAAGTACAAAGCTCTTTGAGACACAGGTTGTTCATTTTTTTGTTTTCCCACAAATACTGTGACCTTTTGAGCAGGAAGGTCTATATTTTACTAACATGTAGAACCAGCAGTTAACACGGTGTATAAGATGTAGTCAATAAATAGGAAATAGATAAATGAACACAGTTTTAAGGAAGGGCCAGGACATGAACAAATAGAAGATTTTCATTTTCAGTCACAAAGCAACCACAGACATAAAAATGATACAGACAACAAGTGCTACAGTCATTCAAAGAAGGCATAGAATAGACACAACAAGGATCTCCTCTATGGCACAGGGAACTCTACTCAGTATTTTGTAATAACTTACAAGGGAAAAGAATGTGAAAAAGGAATCACTGTGCTGTACACCTGAAAGTAACACAACATTGTAAATCAACTATACTTCCATTAAAAAACAAACAAACAGACAACAACAACAACAAAAAACCAAAGAGGTCATAGAAGTTCTTATGAGATCCCATAAGAGAAGCCAAATGAGGATGGGAGAGACGGCTTTTGAATCAATTCAGAGGAAAAGTCACAGAGAAACTTGTCTTTGACCTGAACTTGAGTTTCCATTAAGATTGCAATGCAGGGATATTACAGATGAAGGTAATCACATAAACTTACTACACTGAAACTTGCAGAGGTTATGAGTGTTGTTCAAGATCCCAAAGCAAGTGCACTGTGGAATCAGAATTTTAAGTGAGGCCTAACGAACTAAAAACAAACAAACAAAAAAACAAGCCCTTTCTGTGATACCATGTTGCCTTTGAAGTCATTTTTTTGGTGGGTTGGTAGAAACTGGTTCCAGTGTTTCTGGCAGGAATGACTAGTTCTGTCCCCCCGTGGCCCCCCACCACCGAGTTGATCCTCAAAGTTTCCTTTAGAATGGACTTGCTAAAATGCAGACACGCAAGTATTCATGACGCCTGTGTCCAATCATTTCTCCTGCCATTGCCTACTTCACTTCTGGATTATATGAAAAACTCACTGTCTTCTTTTATGCTTTTCCCTCCTCCAAGAATTCCTTTCTCCCTATGGGGCACCTGGGAAACCCAATTCATTTTTCAAACCTCAGTTTACATATTATGTCTTTTGTGCAGTCTTCTTTTTAGTGTTGTGATCACACGCTCCTTTTTGCTACCCTTGCACTTCTGCATGCCTGACTGCTGCACTCGCTACACTGTATTGTAATTGTATTGTTTACATACCTCTGTCTTCTCCTGGGCAACATTCCTTGGGGCCATGGACTACCTTTTTTCATCTATTGATGTTGCCTTAGCATGTTACTTGTTGTGAAGTAGTTAGTTATAAAAATGAGACCTGATTAAATTGAAAATTGTTATGTACATATTAATTATTATCATTTACAGATATAACAGGAAAAAATATTAATGTTGGTGCTGAAAGTTCACTTCTAGTAAACAGTGGTGGTACTTGACTTGACTTATATTATTTTCCCCACTATTTTATATCTTTCTACCTGATATCTCTTCTTTACTTCCATTTATGTTTCTTTATTACTACACCAAGAAAAACAGGGATGAGGGTAGGGCTAGGCCATACTTGGCTGGAATAGTAAAGAAATTGTGTGGGGTTTTGGTGAGAAAATCCTGAAGCATACAGGTCTGCATCTTCCCTTTGAGACATGTGGAGGGTTCTGCTTCTAAAGAGTTTTATTAGCAACTAATCAAGATTCTTTTTTTTTTTTTTTTTTTGCGGTACACGGGCCTCTCACTGCTGTGGCCTCTCCCGTTGCGGAGCACAGGCTCCAGACACACAGGCTCAGTGGCCATGGTTCACGGGCCTAGCCGCTTCGCAGCATGTGGTATCTTCCCGGACTGGGGCACGAACCCGTGTCCCCTGAATCGGCAGGCGGACTCTCAACCACTGCGCCACCAGGGAAGCCCAATCAAGATGCTTTTGCACAAGGCTCCTGATTAGCTGTTGGTATGCTAAGAGTAAATCAGAGTTAGCATAGTTTCTGATTTCTTTTACATTGTCAATGTGGATGATCGTTTTTTACTGCTGGGGGTGGTGGTGGTGGGGGAATGTTCCTTTCCTGCTCCTGATGTTTCAGTCCTGTCAAGAGAGCTCTTAGGGTCATTTCAGTGCTGCTTCTTTACTGACTCTTCCCCAGGGTGATCAAGTGACTTATATAGAAAGCTTGAAAAGAATTAAGTGAGCATGCTTGCCTTGACTAATTCTGTTCTCTCCCTTGAGAGTGTGAGTGAGTGTCTTCTGTTTCTCTCATTCTGTGTATTACTAGTTAGTAAATCTGCTCATTTCTGGGGTTCAGTTATGTGATCATTTCATTCAAACTGGATTCTCAAGCCAGGGTTATCAACAGTAACAGGAATATTCGGCCCTCCGTCTTTTCTCTTAGTTCCTAATTTATGCCAAACCAAATGGAATTAAGGCATTGTAGTTGCTGAAAGGTAATTAAAAGACCCTAACATTTGGTGCATTACCTGGGAACACTGAGAAATAAAAAGAAAGGAGCAGACATTTTGGAGAGGAAAATGTCCATGTGGAAAATATTTTGGTACTGCCAAGGAAGGTAGTCCAGTGCCTTGGTCTTTAATGTATGGTGGAATGTTGGGACCTTTGACTGTTTGAAAATATTTAAGTTTGTGCAGTAAACTGCTGAAGGCTAGAAAAGGTTGAAGACATGCTGTATTATTCTCCTGTGCTTGTTGTAACAGACTACCACAAACTTGGAGGCTTAACACAATAGAAATTTACTATCTCACAGTTGTAGAGGCCAGAAGTCTGATATCTAGGTGTCAGCAAGGCTGCTCTCCCTACAGATGCTTTAGGGGAGATTCTATCCCTTGCGTCTTTCAGCTTCTGGTGGTTGCCAGCTTCCTTGGCTTGAGGCCACATCACTCAGTTTTTGTCTCTGTCTTCACATCACCCCCTTTCTGTGTCTGTATCTTCTCTTTTGTCTGCCTCAAATGTCCCTCTGCCCTTCTTGTATAATAAGGACAATTGTCATTGTATTTCGGACCCATCCAGATAATATAGGATGGAAATCCCATCTCAAGATCCTTAATGACATTTGCAAAAACCTTTTTTTTTCAAATGAGGTAACCGTCAAGGATGAGGACATGGATATATCCTTTTGGGGGTCACCATCCAACCCACTATACCAGCCGTAAGATACTTTGATTTTGGCTGATGACTGCAGCTTCTGGTGTGGGAAAGTGGCTGTTTCTTTAGAGCCACTTAAGTAAAGGTCTGACCTAAAGAAAAGGGGTGTTAGGGAGTTGCAGGTGACTGAGCAATACCTGGAGCGGAATGAATAAGGCACCTGGAGGGTCTTTAGTATACAGAGACCTTTACCTGGCACTTGACTTGAGAGTGTGCAGGAGTTTACAGGGCAGAAAAGTCTCAGGCAGCTGTCCACCTTGCCTTACCCTTCAGGTACAGTTTTTCCCAAGCAGCCTTGACTGAGACAAAGACTCAAATGTAAGGAAAACATGTTTTATAGAACTTGTTGGCATTGACACATATGGTCTACCATAGGCTCAAGTGACTCCCTTACATGTGGACCCAAGCTGACACTGGATTTGTCAATTATGTTGGAGAAAAAAATGTTCTCTTAAAGGCAGCTGCCTTTGGTCTAGGCAGTTCCATAGCAGGAGGCAGTGAAGATGGCCATGGTGGCATAGGACTGTCAAATCTACGCATCAGAACTGGAGGTGAAATGTCACTAGACACAACCCATAATCAGTTCAGTACTGCAGTGTGAAGCACAAGGTCATCAAAGAGGAAGGATAACTCAAGAGTCCACGTGTGATAGATGCTCAGGGCTGTGCACTGCACATGGCAAATTCATAGTGACAAGTCAACATCAGGCTAAAAGATTCCTCCTGGTTTGAAGTTCGCAGGTCAGAAATTTCACATAAATGGCATAGACTAATGGACATCATAGTGAGGCGAAAACCAAAGAGACTTCCTCTTTCTCTCAAATGCATTGAGTTTCTGCTATGTTCTTTGGTCCAATTCTGTACTGGATTCTGGAAACAAAATTGTGCCTAGTTTCACTCTTCTAGGAGTGGGGGATTGGCTTGCTTTTGAGATTGTTTTTAAATTTTGGGGATAGTGTTGTAAAATCAAATTGTATCGTAGCAACTCTTCAGACTCTTTAAAAGCATGGTTCATGAGAGGCTTGATAAACTGATAAAACAGCCAAGGCCCTGAGAGACCCAAACCCGTGTCAGTCTGTTCTCTATGTCCGTGAGTCTGTTTTTGTTTCGTAGACAAGTTCATTTGTGTCATATTTTAGATTTCACATACAAGTGAACTCATATGTTTGTCTTTCTCTTCTGACTTACTTCACTTAGTATGATAATCTCTAGGTCCATCCACGACATTGCTGCAAATAGCATTATTTCATTCTTTTTATGGCTGAATAATATTCCATTGTATATATGTACCACATCTTCATTTTTTTTTATTATTAGTTTCTGCTTTATAACAAAGTGAATCAGTCATACATATACATGTTTCCACATCCCTTCCCTCTTGCGTCTCCCTCCCTCCCACCCTCCCTATCCCACCCCTCCAGGCGGTCACAAAGCACCGAGCTGATCTCCCTGTGCTATGCGGCTGCTTCCCACTATCTATCTACCTTACGTTTGGTACTGTATATATGTCCATGCCTCTCTCTTGCTTTGTCACAGCTTACCCTTCCCCCTCCCCATATCCTCAAGTCCATTCTCAAGTAGGTCTGTGTCTTTATTCCTGTTTTACCCCTAGGTTCTTCATGACATTTTTTTTCTTAAATTCCATATATATGTGTTAGCATACGGTATTTGTCTTTCTCTTTCCGACTTACTTCACTCTGTATGACAGACTCTAGGTCTATCCACCTCATTACAAATAGCTCAGTTTCATTTCTTTTTATGGCTGAGTAATATTCCATTGTATATATGTGCCACATCTTCTTTATCCACTCATCCGTTGATGGACACTTAGGTTGTTTCCATCTCCGGGCTATTGTGAAGAGAGCTGCAATGAACATTTTGGTACATGTCTCTTTTTGAATTATGGTTTTCTCAGGGTATATGCCTAGTAGTAGGATTGCTGGGTCATATGGTAGTTCTATTTTTAGTTTTTTAAGGAGCCTCCATACTGTTCTCCATAGTGGCTGTACCAATTCACATTCCCACCAGCAGTGCAAGAGTGTTCCCTTTTCTCCACACCCTCTCCAGCATTTATTGTTTCTAGATTTTTTGATGATGGCCATTCTGACTGGTGTGAGATGATATCTCATTGTAGTTTTGATTTGCATTTCTCTAATGATTAATGATGTTGAGCATTCTTTCATGTGTTTGTTGGCAATCTGTATACCTCCTTTGGAGAAATGCCTATTTAAGTCTTCTGCCCATTTTTGGATTGGGTTGTTTGTTTTCTTGCTATTGAGCTGCATGAGCTGCTTATAAATTTTGGAGATTAATCCTTTGTCAGTTGCTTCACTTGCAAATATTTTCTCCCATTCTGAGGGTTGTCTTTTGGTCTTGTTTATGGTTTCCTTTGCTGTGCAAAAGCTTTGAAGTTTCATTAGGTCCCATTTGTTTATCTTTGTCTTTATTTCCATTTCTCTAGGAGGTGGGTCCAAAAGGATCTTGCTGTGATTTATGTCATAGAGTGTTCTGCCTATGTTTTCCTCTAAGAGTTTGATAGTTTCTGGCCTTACATTTAGGTCTTTAATCCATTTTGAGCTTATTTTTGTGTATGGTGTTAGGGAATGATCTAATCTCATACTTTTACATGTCCCTGTCCAGTTTTCCCAGCACCACTTATTGAAGAGGCTGTCCTTTCTCCACTGTACATTCCTGCCTCCTTTATCAAAGATAAGTTGGCCATATGTGCATGGGTTTATCTCTGGGCTTTCTATCCTGTTCCATTGATCTATCTTTCTGTTTTTGTGCCAGTACCACACTGTCTTGATTACTGTAGCTTTGTAGTATAGTCTGAAGACAGGGAGCCTGATTCCTCCAGCTCTGTTTTTCGTTCTCCAGATTGCTTTGGCTATTCGGGGTCTTTCGTTTTTCCAAACAAATTTTGAAATTTTTTGTTCTAGTTCTGTGAAAAATGCCAGTGGTAGTTTGATAGGGATTGCACTGAATCTGTAGATTGCTTTGGGTAGTACAGTCATTTTCACAATATTGATTCTTCCAGTCCAGGAACATGGTATATCTCTCCATCTGTTTGTATCATCTTTAATTTCTTTCATCAGTGTCTTATAATTTTCTGCATACAGGTCTTTTGTCTCCTTAGGTAGGTTTATTCCTAGATATTTTATTCTTTTTGTTGCAATGGTAAATGGGAGTGTTTTCTTGATTTCACTTTCAGATTTTTCATCATTAGTGTACAGGAATGCCAGAGATTTCTATGCATTAATTTTGTATCCTGCTACTTTACCAAATTCATTGATTACCTCTAGTAGTTTTCTGGTAGCATCTTTAGGATTCTCTATGTATAGTATCATGTCATCTGCAAACAGTGACAGCTTTACTTCTTCTTTTCCGATTTGGATTCCTTTTATTTCCTTTTCTTCTCTGATTGCTGTGGCTAAAACTTCCAAAACTGTGTTGAATAAGAGTGGTGAGAGTGGACAACCTTGTCTTTTTCCTGATCTTAGTGGAAATGGTTTCGGTTTTTCACCATTGAGGACGATGTTGGCTGTGGTTTTGTCATATATGGCCTTTATTATGTTGAGGAAAGTTCCCTCTATGCCTACTTTCTGGGGGTTTTTTATCATAACTGGGTGTTGAATTTTGTCAAAAGTTTTCTCTGCATCTATTGAGATGATCATATGGTTTTTCTCCTTCAATTTGTTAATATGGTGTATCACATTGATTGATTTACGTATATCGAAGAATCCTTGCATTCCTGGAATAAACCCCACTTGATCATGGTGTATGATCCTTTTAATGTGCTGTTGGATTCTGTTTGCAAGTATTTTGTGGAGGATTTTTGCATCTATGTTCGTCAGTGATATCGGTCTGTAGTATTCTTTCTTTGTGACATCCTTGTCTGGTTTTGGTATCAAGGTGATGGTGGCCAATGAGTTTGGGAGTGTTCCTCCCTCTGCTATATTTTGGAAGAGTTTGAGAAGGATAGGTGTTAGCTCTTCTCTAAATGTTTGATATAATTTGCCTGTGAAGCCATCTGGTCCTGGGCTTTTGTTTGTTGGAAGATTTTTAATCACAGTTTCAATTTCAGTGCTTGTGATTGGTCTGTTCATATGTTCTATTTCTTCCTGATTCAGTCTTGGCAGGTTGTGCATTTCTAAGAATTTGTCCATTTCTTCCAGGTTGTCCATTTTATTGGCATAGAGTTGCTTGTAGTAATCTCTCATGATCTTTTGTATTTCTGCAGTGTCAGTTGTTACTTCTCCTTTTTCATTTCTAATTCTATTGATTTGAGTCTTCTCCCTTTTTTTCTTGATGAGTCTGGCTAATGGTTTATCAATTTTGTTTATCTTCTCAGTGAACCAGCTTTTAGTTTTATTGATCTTTGCTATCGTTTCCTTCATTTCTTTTTCATTTTTTTCTGATCTGATCTTTATGATTTCTTTCCTTCTGCTAACTTTGGGGAGTTTTTGTTCTTCTTTCTCTAATTGCTTTAGGTGCAGGGTCAGGTTGTTTATTCGAGATGTTTCCTGTTTCTTAAGGTGGGATTGTATTGCTATAAACTTCCCCCTTAGAACTGCTTTTGCTGCATCCCATAGGTTTTGGGTCGTCGTGTCTCCATTGTCATTTGTTTCTAGGAATTTTTTTATTTCCTCTTTGATTTCTTCAGTGATCACTTCGTTATTAAGTAGTGTATTGTTTAGCCTCCATGTGTTTGTATTTTTTACAGATCTTTTCCTGTAATTGATGTCTAGTCTCATAGCATTGTGGTCGGAAAAGATACTTGATACAATTTCAATTTTCTTAAATTTACCAAGGCTTGATTTGTGACCCAAGATATGATCTATCCTGTAGAATGTTCCATATCTGTGGTTTGTCCACATCTGCAGATTCAATCAACTATGCATCATGAAGTACTGTAGTATTTACTATTGAAAAAAAATCTTTGTGGAAGTGCATCAAGGCAGTTCAAACCCATGTTTTTCAACGGTCAACTGTACTTCTCAGAGCTTCAATCTGCTCACCTGTAAAATAGGGATAATAATTGCTATCTACCTCACAGTGTTCTCTCAAGAATTAAATTAAATATATACCCAGCCAGGGCCTGGCACATAGTAGGGCTCAGAAATGGGTTTGACCATAATTCAAAAAGACACATGCACCACAATGTTCATTGCAGCACTATTTACAATAGCCAGGTCATGGAAGCAACTTGAATGCCCATCGACAGATGAGTGGATAAAGAAGATGTGGCACATATATACAATGGAATACACTCAGCCATAAAAAGAAATGAAATTGAGTTATTTGTAGTGAGGTGGATGGACCTAGAGTCTGTCATACAGAATGAAGTAAGTCAGAAAGAGAAAAACACATACCGTATGCTAATACATATATATGGAATCTAAAAAAAGAAGAAAAAATGTTTCTGATGAACCTAGGGTCAGGACAAGAATAAAGATGCAGACGTAGAGAATGGACCTGAGGACAGGGGGAGAGGGAAGGTTAAGCTGGGTCGAATTGAGAGAGTAGCACTGACATATGTACACTACCAAATGTAAAATAGATAGCTAGCGAGAAGCAGCTGCATCGCACAGGGAGATCAGCTCAGTGCTTTGTGACCACCTAGAGGGGTGGGATAGGGAGGGTGGGAGGGAGACGCAAGAGGCAGGGGATATGGGGATATATGTATACTTATAGCTGATTCATACTGCTATACAGCAGAAACTAACACAACATTGTAAAGCAACTATACTCTAATAAAGATGTTTAAAAAAATAAAAATAAGAAAAAGGACATGAAAAGATTGTCAACATCATGAATAATTTCAGATATGCAAATCCAAACAACAAAGCGGTATCACCTCACACCAGGCAGAATGGCCATCAGCAAAAAGTCTACAAACAGTAAGTGCTGAAGAGGTTGTGGAGAAATGCGTACCCTCCTATGCTGTTGGAGATATGTAAACTTTTAACAGCCACTAATGTGAACAGAATGGAAGTGTCTTTAAAAGGTAAAAATTGAGTTATGATATGATCTGCCAGACCCACTACTGGGCCTATAACTCAAGGAAACCAGAATTGAAAAGGCAGAGGCACCCAAACGTGCACTGCAGCATATTTACAACAGCCAAGACTTGTAAGCCACGAAAATGTCCATCGACACGTGAATGGACAAAGAATAAGTGATACATGTACACAGTGGTATATAAGCCCAGAAAAAGAATGAAACATGGATTGCCTTTTGCAGTGCCATAGACGAGCCTAGAAATAATCATACTATATGAAATAAGTCATAAGGAGAAAGACAAATATCCTATGATATCATTTATGGGATTATCTAAAAATTGATACCAAGGAACATATTTTCACACTGAAAGACACAGACTTAGAAGACAAACTTATGGTTAAACAAAAGGAAAGGTGGGAGGAATGGATAAGTTAGGATACGGGAGTTAACATACATATACTAACACATGTAACATATGTAATCACCAAAGGCCACCTTGTACCAAGGAACGTCTACTCAACACTGTGTAATAACCTACATGGGAACAGGATCTGAAGATGAATAGATATATGTATATGTATAAAGGAACCAGATTCTTTACACCTATCACAAACACAACATTGTAATCAATTTTACTCTGAAAGAAAATAAAAATTAAATTAAAAAAACAAACAAGAAGTAATGAGACCTAAGATTTTGGCGGTTTGTCCTGGCACATTCCACTCCAATTTACAACCTACGAACACAATTTCCAGGAAGGCTCTCCTGCCCTAGACAGCAGAGTTGGGAATGTAGAAATCCTGCCACCTTGTGGCCGTTTCCCACAACAGCAGCTTTAAATCCAGTGCTAAAGGTCACAATATTCAGAAGTACTGCAGGGCTGTAAATGACACCTGCAATCAAAAAATGTCCTGCAGCCGGCAATTGACAAAAAATTTCAAAACAGGGCACACTTTCATGAAGATAATTTCAAGAGGTAAATTTTTCTCACTGTATTTTTAAAGAAATAAAAAATAACATGGAAAAATTCTCAACATCACGAGACATGCAAATCCAAAGTACCGAAAAATATCACCTCACATCTATCAGAATAGCCATGAGCAAAAAGTCTACAAACAATAAATACCGAAGTGGTTTTGGAGAAATGCTTACCCTCTGTGCTGTTGGTGGGATGTACACTGGTAACAGCCACTAATGAGAACAGAATGGAGGTGCCTGTAAATGGTAAAAACTGAGCTATCATATGATCCAGGAGGCCCACTACTGGGCCTATCAACCGAGAAGTCTGGAATCAAAAAGTCACAGGCACCCAAACGTCCACCGCAGCAAGATTTACAATAACCAAGACATGGAAGCAACCAAAATGTCCAACAACACATGAATGGACAAAAAAGAAGTGATACATGTACACAGTGGAATATTAGCCCCAGAAAAGGATGAAACAATGCTGTTTTCAGCACCATAGATGAGCCTAGATATAATCATACTATATGAAGAAAGTCAGAAAGAGAAAGACAAATATCCTATGACATCATTTATAGGTGTTATCTAAAAATTGATACCAATGATCAAATTTCCACAGAGATTTACTCTGATAAATAAAAATTAAATTAAAAAACAAACAAGAATTAATGAGACATAAGCTTTTTGGGGTTTTTCCTGGCACATTCCTCTCCAATTTACAACCTATGAACATGACTTCCAGGAAAGATCTGATGCCCTAATAACTAGAGTTGGGAATGTAGAAATCCTGCTGCCTTGTGGCCATTTCCTGCAACAGCAGCTTTAAAGCTAGTGCTAATAGTCACTTAATATTCACAAGGACTGCAGGGCTGTAAATGACACCTACCCTCAAAAATTGTCCTGAGGTTGGTAATAGTAAAAAAAATTCAATACAGGGCAAATTTTCAAGAAGACAGTTTCAAGATGTAAATTTTACTCACACTTAAAAAAAAAAAGGACATGGCAAAATGCTCAATATCACGAATTATTAGGGTCATACAAATCCTAACTACAAAAAGGAGCTGGGAAGGAATGAGACACAAGCCCTTGGGTGTTTGTCCAGGTACATTCCACTCTAATTTCCAATCAGCAAAAGGACTTTCCCTAAGGCTCAGGTTGCCCCAATTACCAGAGCGAGACCTGAAGATATCCGGCTGGTTTGTGGACAATTCCCAAAACAACAACTTGAAAACTGGTGCTTGGGGGAACTTCATAGTCATAAGGCCCTCGAGGCTGTAAATGACACATGTGTCTTGGGGTTATTTATGGAAAACAACTTCAAAACAAGGCAGCATTTCAGGAACCAGATATCAAGATGTAAATTTCCCTCAGAGTGATTTTATTATTATTTTTAAAAATGCCCACCAGAAGCTGCTCAACATCGGAAATTGTAGGTAATGCAAAAAAGACTGCAACGAGGTATCACCTCTCACCAGTCAGAATGACCATCACCACAAAGTCTCAAAAGAATAAATGCTGGAGAGAGTGTGAAGAAAAGGGAACTATGTTATACTGTTGCTGGGAATAAAATTTACTAACAGGCACTCTGGAGAACAGTATAGAGGTTCCTTAAAAATAGAAAAATAGAGCTACCTTAGGATCCAACAATTCCACTTCTGGGTGTAAATCCGGGGAAAACCAGGAATTGACAAGACACATGCACCCCAACGTTCACTGTAGCACTGTTTCCAAGAGCTTAGACTAGGAAGCAATGACAGTGTCCACAGAAGGATGAATGGATAAAGAAGATGTTAGACATATATACACTGGAATATTACTCAACCATGAAATGAATGAAATAAGGCCAGTTGCAGCACCTCGGATGTACCTATACGACCACACTAAGTGACATAAGTCAGACAGGGGAAGATAAATTTCATATGATATCACTTAGAGGTGGAACCTAAACATTGATACAAATGAACTAACTTACAAAACAGAGAGCCACAGATTTAGAAAACAAACTTATGGCTACCAAAGGGGAAAGGCGGTGGGGGGCGGTGAGGCATAAACCAGGAGGTTGAAATTGGCATACATATTCTCATATAGAGAAAATAGATAATCAATGAGGACCTACCGTATAGCACAGGGAATTCGACCCCACAGATTCTAATAACCAAAAAAGAATACGTAAGAATATGTAAGAATCCAGAAAAGAATATATAGACATCTTTGTATAACTGATTCCAGTTGTTGTACTCAAAAGAGGAACACAACTTTGTAAGTCAGCTATACTCCATTATACAATGAAAATTAAATTCCAAAAAAAAACAATAAAAAAACAGAGAGAGAGAGAGAAATGGTTTCTAAATTGCTTCAGGTGCAATGACCCAAATTGGCGTCACATCCCTGGAGCCAGAGCTGGCTTGGGTGCCAAGGTTGCGCTGTCATGGGGCTGAGAGAGTTGGGGACGAAGTGCCAGCAAATGAGGCGCCCCTGGAATTGCACTGCCTGATCCCACTACAAGGATCCGAAATCCCCAGGTCCAGGCAAGCCCCCCTACTGCTAAAACATGGCTCAGACACTGAAAGGATGGGGGACGCCCTGGGCTGCGAGAGATTTAAAAAGTCACCTAGTCTCCACTTCTGCTGGTGTTTGGGTTCCCACCTCTAGCCTTTTTTTAGAGCCACCCCACCGATGAAGACAGCACCCACAACAGCCGGTTGTACAGCGTGGAATTTGTCCCGGGGATGAACGGGAAGCGGGGGAAGGAATGAGACACAAGCCCTAGGGTGTTTGGACAGGAACAAGCCATTCTAATTTCCAATCAGGAAGAGGAATTTCCCGAAGGCCCAGGTTGCCCCAGTAACAAGAGTGGGACTTGAAACATCCTGCTCCTTTGTGGCAGGTTCCCGAAACAACAAGTGGAACACCAGTGCTCGAGGGCACTACAATTCACAAGGCCTGTAAATGACATCTGTCCTAGAAAAATGTATTGGAATAAGTAATTGAAAAGGACTTGAAAACAAGGCAGACTTGCAGGAACCGGATTTCAGGAGGTACATTTGACTTACCATTAAAGCCCATGAAAAGCTGCTCAACATTGCCAATGATTCGGTTGGCCACAAAGGGCGTTTGGGTTTGTGGCCAACCAAATATGCAGGAAATGCAAATCAACAATACAAAGAGGTATCACCTCGCACCAGTCAGAATGGCCATCCTCGCAAAGTCTAAAAAGAAGAAATGCTGGAGAGGGCCAGGAGAAAAGGGAACCCTGCTATGCTGATGGTGGGAATGTAAATTGCTACAGCCACTCTGGAGAACAGTATGGAGTTTCCTTAAAAATCGAAAAAATAGAGCTACAGATACAGCACTTCCACTGCTCGGGGTGTATCTTGGGGAAACCATAAATCGACAGGACACAGGTACCCAATGTTTGGTGCTGCCCTGCTTTCAAGAGCCTCTACTTGAAAGCAACTTAAATGTCCTTGGAAGGAAAAAATTGGTAAAGAAGATGTGGTACTTATATACAATGGAATATTACTCAGCCATGAAATGAAGGAAATGTGGCCATTTGTAGGAACTCAGATGGACCTAGATACAATCATACTAAGTGACATAAGTCAGACAGAGAAAGAGAAATATCACATGATATCACTTACAGGTGGAATCTAAAAATTGATACAAATGAACTAACTTACAAAACAGAAACAGAGTCACAGATTTAGAAAACAAACTTATATTTACCAAAGGGTGGTGTGAGGGGTGAGTTATAAACCAGGAGGTTTGAATTAGCATACATACCCTTACATAGAGAAAATAGTTAATCCATAGGGACCCACTGTACAGCACATAGAACTCGAATCAATGCGCTGTAATAGCCAAAAAAGAATAGATGAGAATGACAAAAATCTGAAGAAGAATATATAGATGTCTCTTTGTAAGTGAATCAGGATGCTGTACAATAGAAAGAAACACAACATTGTAAATCTGCTATACTCCATTAGAAAAATAAACTTAAAAAAAAAAGAGAGAGAGAGAGAAAGTGTTCCTAAATTCATTCAGGGGCAGTGACCCAACCTGGTGTCACATCATCCGGAGCCAGAGCTGGATGGGGACCCATGGCTAGACTGCCATGGGGCTGAGAGAGCTGATAAGGTTCTGCCAGCAAATAATCCCCATTGGATTTGTACTGCCTAATCCCCACTTCATGGGTCCAAAAACACCAGGTGCAGGGGATCCAACCTAAAGTTAAACATGCCCGGGAAACCCAAAGGATGGTGGACCCTCTGGGGGGGGCGCGGGGAGGGAGAGATTTAAAAAGTCACCTAATATCCACATCTCCTGATGGTGGGGTTCCCACCTCCAACCTCTTTCCTTAGAGTCTCCCCACTAGGGCAACACAACAGACTCAACAGCCAGCTTTGCACGTGTTTAAATTTTTCCGGTGGATGGAGGGTTGTTGGGGAAGGGAGGAGACCTAAGCCCTGGAGTGTTTGGACAGGCACAGGCCACTCTAATTTGCAATCAGAGAGAGGACTTTCCCAAAGGCTCAGGTTGCCCCAGTAACCAGAATGGGGCTTCAAGAAATCCTGACACCTTGTGGCCATTTCCCAAAACAACAAGTTGAAAACCGGTGCTCAGGGGCACTGCAAATCACAAAGCCCGCAGGGTTGTAAATGACACCTATCCTCGAAACAAGACTTAGGGTAAGTAATTGAAAAGGACTTGAAAACAAGGCAGAACTGCAAGAACCAGATTTCAAGAGGTACATTTGACCCGCCATTAAGAAACATGAAAATCTGCTCAACATCGCGGATGACTGGCTTGGCCAAAAAGGGCATTCAGCTTTATCCATAAGGTATTAAAGAAAAAACCAAATGCTCTTTTTAGCCGACCCAATATTCAGGAAATGCAAGTCAACACTACAAAGAGGTATCAGCTCACACCAGTCAGAATGCCCATCATCACAAAGTCTAAAAACAAGAAATGCTGGAGAGGACGTGGAGAAAAGGGAACCCGGCTATGCTGATGGTGGGAATGTAAACTGCTATCAGCCACTCTGGGGAACATTACGGAGTTTCCTTAAAAATCTAAAAAACTGAGCTACAGAAAATACGGCAGTTCCACTCGTGGGCACATATCCTGGGAAAAGTATAATCGACAAGGCACATGCACCCCAACATGTAGTGCAGCCCTGTTTAAAAGATGCTAGACTCGGGACTTCCCTGGTGGCACAGTGGTTAAGAATCCTCCTGCCAATGCAGGGAACACGGGTTCGAGCCCTCTTCTGGGAAGATCCCATGTGCCGTGGAGCAACAAAGCCAGTGCACCACAACTACTGAGCCTGCACTCTAGGGCCCGTGCTCCACAACAAGAGAAGCCACCGCGATGAGAAGCTCGCGCACCGCAACGAAGAGTAGCCCCGGCTCGCCGCAACTAGAGAAAGCCCGCACAGCAACGAAGACCCAATGCAGCCAAAAAAAAAAAAAAAAAACATATGCTAGGCTTGGAAGCAACTTAACTGTCCTTGGAAGAAAGAATGGATAAAGAAGATGTGGTACTTATGTACAATGGAATATTACTCAGCCATAAAATGAAGGAAATAAGGCCAGTTGCCACAACTCCGATGGATCTAGATACAATCATACTAAGTGACATAAGTCAGACAAAGAGAAATATCATATGATATCACCTAGGTGGAATCCCAAAATTGATACAAATGAACAAACTTACAAAACAGAAACAGAGTCACAGATTTAGAAGACAAACTTATGGCTACCAAAGGGGAAAGGAATGGGCCGGGGGGGGTGGGGGGAGTATAAACCAGGAAGTTTAAATTAGCATACATGCCCTTACATAGAGAAAATAGGTAATCAATAAGGATCTACTGTACAGCACATAGAATTCGACTCAACACACTGTAATAACCAAAAAAGAATATATAAGACTGGTAAGAATCTGAAAGAGAATATATATTTGTCTCTCTGTACGTGATTCAAGTGGATGTACATCAGAAAGAAACACAGCATTGTAAATCATCTACATTCCATTATAAAAATAAAGTTAAAGTACATAAACAAAGAGAGTGAGAGAGAAATTGTTACTATTTGTTCAGGGGTGGTGAGGCAACCTGGTGTCACATCATCTGGAGCCAGCGCTGGCTTGGGTCCCGAGGCTGGACTGTCATGGGGCTGCGGGAGCTGGTGAGCATGGGCCAGCAAACGCAGCCCCATTGGAGTTAGACTGCCTGACCCTCACTCCATGGGTACAAACTCTGCAGTTGCAGAGGAGCCAACCTACAGCTAAAACAGGCCTGGGACACACAAAGGATGGTGGACCCTGTGGGCAGGAAGGGATTTGAAAAGCCACCTCATCTCCTCACCTCCTGCTGCTCGGGTTCCCCCCGCCAGCCTCTCTCCTTAGAGTCTCCCCACTTGGGGAAGGTTCATCCTCAACAGCCAATTTTGCATGGCTTGGAATTTGTCCGGGGGATGAAGGGGAAGGGGGGAAAGGAATGAGACACCACCCCTAGGTGTTTGGACAGGCACATGCCACTCTAATTTCCAATCAGGAAGAGGAATTTCCCGAAGGCTCGTGGTGCCCCAGTAACCACAATGGGGCTTGAAGCAATCCTTCCGCTTTGTGCCTTTTCCCGAAATAACAACTTGAAAACTGATGCTCAGGGGCACTGCATATTCACAAGGCCTGCAGGGTTGTAGATGACACCTGTGCTCGAAAAATGTCATGGGATAAGTAATCAAAAAGGACTTGAAAACTAGGCAGAATGCAGGAACCATATTTCCAGTGGTAAATTTTACTCCCACTGTTTGGAAAAACAAAGTACATGAAAAGCTGCTGAACAATGCCAAGTAGGAAGGAAATGCAAATCAGCACTACAACGAGGTATCACCTTGCACGAGTCAGAATGGCTCTCATCAGAAAGTCTAAAAGGAAGAAATCCTGAGAGGGCGTGGTTCCTCCAAAATCTAAAAATTGAGCTAGCAGAGGATACTGCAATTCCACTCCTGGTGTCAATCCGGGGAAAACTATAAATCGACAAGACACATGCACCCAAAGGTTCACTGTATCATGGTTTACAAAAGCCTCAACTTGGAAGCAATGAAAAGTGTCCACTCAAGTATGAATGGATAAAGAAGAGATGGTACCTATAAATAATGGAATATCACTCAACCCTAAAATGAATGATATAAGCCCATTTGCAGGAACTCAGACAGACCTAGATAGGATCATACTAAGTGACATAAGTCAGATAGAGAAAGATAAATTTCATATGATGTCACTTAGTGGTGGAATCTAAATATTGATACAAAAAACTCACTTACAAGACAGAGACTGAATCCCAGAATTAGAAAACAAAATTATGGCTACCAACGGGAAAGGTGGGGGAGGGAGGAGGCATAAATTAAGAGGGTTAAATTAGTATACATACCCTTATATAGAAAAAAGAGATAATAAGTTTCTACAGTGTAGCACGGGGAACTCAACAAAATACACTGTAACGACCTCAAAGAAAAAAGAATCTAAAAAGAATATATAGACGTCTTTGCATAAGTGATTCAACTTGCTGTTCACCAAAAAGAAACACAACATGTAAATCAGCTATACTCCTCTATACAAATAAAATTAAATTACAAATAAAAAAAGGGGGAGAGGGGCTTCCCTGGTGGCGCAGTGGTTGAGAGTCCGCCTGCCGATGCAGGGGACACGGGTTCGTGACCCGGTCCGGGAAGATCCCACATGCCGCAGAGCGGCTGGGCCCGTGAGCCATGGCCACTGAGCCTGCGCGTCCGGAGCCTGTGCTCCGCAATGGGAGAGGCCACAACAGTGAGAGGCCCACGTACCACAAAAAAAAAGAAAAAAAGAAAAAAAAGAAAAGAAAAAGGGGGAGAGAGAAATGGTTTTTCAGTTTCCTGAGGCGCAGTGAACCACCCAGGACTCACGTCAAAGGAGCCAGAGCTGGCTTGGGTCCCCAGGCGGCACTGTCATGGGGCTGAGGGAGCTGGGGAAGTAGTGCCAGCAACTTCAGCCCCCTTGGACTTGTACTGCCTGGTCCCCACTACATGGATCCATATTCACCAGGTCCAGGCAAGCCCCCTTACAGCTAAATCATGCCTCAACACCCTAAGGATGGTGGACCCTCTGGGCTGCAAGAAATTTGAAAAGAAATTTGAAAAGTCACCTGCTCTGACAGCTGTGACAAAGTGAGAGAGTGGCATGGACATATATACACTACCAAACGTAAAATAGATAGCTAGTGGGAAGCAGCCGCATACCACAGGGAGATCAGCTCGGTGCTTTGTGACCACCTAGAGGGGTGGGGTAGGGAGGGTGGGAGGGAGAGAGACACAAGAGGGAAGAGATAAGGGAACATATGTATATGTATAACTGATTCACTTTGTTATAAAGCAGAAACTAACACACCATTGTAAAGCAATTATACTCCAATAAAGATGTTAAAAAAATAAAAATAAAAACAGAGCTAGCAGAGGATACTGCAACTCCACTCCTAGGTGTCAATCCAGGGAAAACCATAAATCGACAAGACACATGCACCCCAACGTTCACTGTAGCGCTGTCTACGAGAGCCTCGACTTGGAAGAAACAAAAGTGTCCGTCGAAGGATGAATGGATAAAGAAGATATGGTACGTATAAACAATGGAATATTAACCATGAAATGAATGAAATAAGGCCAGTTGTAACAACTCAGACAGACCTAGATATGATCGTACTAAATGACATAAGTCAGACAGAGAAAGATAAATTTCATATGATATCATTTAGTGGTGGAATCTAAAAATCGATACAAATGAACTAACTTCCAAAATGGACACAGAATCACACACTTAGAAAACAAATTCATGGCTACCAACGGGAAAGGTGGGGGAGGGGAGAGGCATAAATTAGGAGGTTTCAATTAGCATACATACCCTTATATAGAGGAAATAGATAATCAATAAGGACCTGCTATATAGCACAGGGAACTCGACTCAACACACTGCAATGACCTCAAAGGAAAAAGAATCTGAAAAAGAAAATATAGATGTCTCTGTATAAATAATTCAAGTTGCTGTATACCAAAAAAAATGCAACATTGTAAAACAGCTATACTCCTCTATACAATTAAGTTACGAAAAAAAAAGAGAAAGAGATGGTTACTAAATTTCTTGAGTCCCAGTGACCCAAACTGGCCTCACATCCCTGGAGCCAGACCTGGCTTAGGTACCCAGGAGGCACTATCATGGGGCTGAGAGAGCTGGGGAAGTAGTGTCAGCAAGTTCAGCCTCCTTAGACTTGTACTGCCTGGTGCCAGCTATATGGGACCAAATTCTCCAGGTCCAGGCAAGCCCGGCTACAGCTAAATCATTCCTAGCACACCCAAAGGATGGTGGACCCTCTGAGCTGGAAGAAATTTGAAAAGTCACCTGCTCTCCACATCTCCTGGTGTTGGGGTTCCCACAGCTAGCCTTTTGTTTTCTACAGTCGACCCACCTGCAGGAGACAGCATCCTCAACAGGCAGTTGGGCGGGGCTTGGAATTAGTCCAGGGCATGATGGGTAGCAGGGGAGAAGGAATGAGATACAAGTCCTTGAATGTTTGGGCTGGCACATTCCCCTCTAATTTCCAATCAGGAACAGGATTCTCCCTAAGGCTCAGGTTGCCCCAATAAACAAAATGAGGCATGAAGAAATCCTGCTGCCTTGCGGCCATTTCCCAAAACAACAACTTGAAAACTCGTGCTTAAGAACACTGCAGGGGCTTCCCTGGTGGCGCAGTGGTTCAGAGTCCGCCTGCCGACGCAGGGGACACGGGTTCGTGCCCCAGTCCGGGAAGATCCCACATGCCGCGGAGCGGCTGGACCCATGAGCCATGGCCGCTGAGCCCGCGCGTCCGGAACCTGTGCTCCGCAACGGGAGAGGCCACAACAGTGAGAGGCCCGCGTACCGCAAAAAAAAAAAAAAAAACATTGCATATTCACAAGGCCCTCGAGACTACATGACACCTGTGTCTTGGGGCTAGTCATCTAAAATGACTTCGGAACAAGGCAGAATTTCAGGAACCGGATTTCAAGTGGTAAATTTTACTCCCACTGTTTGGAAAAACATAAAGCACATGAAAAGCTGCTCAACATGGCAAACTAGGAGGGTAATGCAAATCAACACTACAAGGAGGTATCACCTTTCAGTAGTCAGAATGGCTGTCATCAGAAAAATCTAAAAGGAAGAAATGCTGTAGAGGGCATGGACAAAATGGATCCCTGCTACTCAGCTGCTGGGAATGTAAATTGCTAACAGCCACTCTGGAGAACAGTATGGCGGGAAAACCATAATTCGACAAGACACATTCACCCCAACGTTCACTGTAGCACTGTTTACAAGAGCCTTGAATTGGAAGCAACGAAAGTATCCACTGAAGGATGAATGGATAAAGAAGATGCGGTACATATATACAATGGAATATTACTCAACCATGAAATGAATGAAATAAGGCCATTGCAGCAACTCAGACAAAACTAGATACAATCATACTAAGTGACATAAGTCAGACAGAGAAAGAGAAATATCGTATGATACCACTTATAGGTGGAATCTAAAACTTGATACAAATGAACGAACTACAGAACAGAAACAGAGTCACAGATTTAGAAAACAAACTTATGGCTACCAACGGGGAAGGTGGGGGATGAGGGGAGGCATAAATTAGGAGGTTTAAATTAGCATACATACCCTTATAGAGAGAAAATAGATAATCAATAAGGACCTACTGTGTAGCACAGGGAACTTGACACAACACACTGCAATGACCTCAAAGGAAAAAGAATCTGAAAAAGAATCTATAGACGTCTCTGTATAAGTAATTCAAGTTGCTGTACACCAAAAAGAAACACAACATTGTAAAACAGCTATAGTCCTCTATACAATTAAAATTAAGTTCCAAAAAAAAAGAGAGAAATGGTTACTAAATTTCTTGAGGTGCCCGTGACCCAGCCTGGCCTCACATCCCTGGAGCCAGAGCTGGCTTGGGTCCCCAGGCGGCACTGTCATGGGGCTGAGGGAGCTGGGGAAGTAGTGCCAGCAAATGAGGCACCCCCGGAATTGCACTGCCTGATCCCACTACAAGGATCCAAATTCTCCAGGTCCAGGCAACACCCCCTACAGCTAAATCATGCATCAGTGCCCAAAGGATGGTGGACCCTCTGGGCTGGAAGAGATTGGAAAAGTCACCTGGTCTCCACATCTGTCAGTGTTGGGGTTCCCACTTCTAAAAACATAACCTTGAGTGAAATAAGGTGCAGAAGAGTACATACAGTATAATTCCATAATTCCTAAACTACACGGCTTAGGGATGTGTGTCTAAGTGGTAAAATACTATGAAGAAAAACAAGTAAATAATTATCATATAAGTGAGGACAGTAGTTACCTTTTGGAGGAGGAACACTTTGTAGTTACAAATGGATACATGAAGCACAGGGATAGTTTCTGAGTTGCCAATACCATTCTATTCCTTGACTTGGATGGTGGTTAACAAATGTTCACTCCATAGCTGTTTCTTAAACAATGTATATAATTGTATGCATGTTTCTGTATGTATATTACAGGTGACCCCTGCACAATGAGGGCATTAGGGGTGACAACCCCATGCAGTCAAAAATAGGGGTACTTTAATCTTCACCTCAAAAACAAAGGAATTGATAAATGACTCACCCAAGGGCATGAAGCTGAAACAGTTTGGATAGCATCAGGACTCAAACCCTAGTTCTTTTTTTTTTTTTTTTTTTTTTTGCGGTTAGGCGGGCCTCTCACTGTTGTGGCCTCTCCCCCTGCGGAGCACAGGCTCCGGAGCACAGGCTCAGTGGCCATGGCTCACGGGCCCAGCCGCTCCGCGGCACGTGGGATCCTCCCAGACCGGGGCACGAACCCGCGTCCCCTGCACCGGCAGGCGGACTCCCAACCACTGCGCCACCAGGGAAGCCCAAACCCTAGTTCTTTTGATTCCACATATTGTGATTTCTAATTGAACACAAACTTTTTCCCACACTTAAAGATCTATAAAATGAAAATACAAGTACTATATTTATTGAAAAAAAATCTGCATATTGTGGATCCATTCAGTTCAAACCCATGTTGTTCAAGGTTTAGCTATCTATATCATAATAAAAAATTGTAAAAGTCATACTATTAATTTGTTAATTTATTCAATAAGTACTTATGGAGCAACTTTAGGATGAAAGGCACAGTTCCAACGAGCATACAGTAATAGAAAGAGAAGGTCTCTATTCTCATGGAGCTTACAGCTTTGTGGGGAGATAGACAGTAAAAAGTAAGCCAATAAAAAGTAATTTCAGATTACAATAAAGAGTACAAAAAACAGGGCTACATACAATAGAAGGAGGCGTTGGGGATGAGAGCCTTGAGCCAGATTTGTCAGAGCAGGACTCTCTGAGGAGATGACATTTGAGAACTGGAGACTGAGGCACCTCATAATAATTTGGAGTAAGTGAAAGGCACATACTTAGGGGAAGTGCCTTTCAGGGAGAGAAAATAACAAGTTCAGAGCTCAGAAAAATCTGGAGAAGGTGAAAGTGACACGGGAAGGACTTGCAAGCTAACATCAAACATCTGAAGGATTTGCTTTGGATGAACTCAAGGAAGTGGAGTGAGGATCAGCAGGTAAGCCGCAACTAAGGCGCCCGCATGCCGCATCTAAGACCCAGCACAACCAAATAAATAAACAAACAAATATTTTTAAAAAAGAAAATATCGACTTAAAATCATAAACTGTCAGAGCTAGAAGCTAGAGGAGACTAGGAGCAGACAATCTGAATCCACTCATTTTACATGAGGCCCAGAGACAGGGCAGGGACTGCCAAAGAATTGACAGTACAGCCTGTAATGGCAGAGACAAGCTTTAATCTAAGCTTGCTACCTTCTCCTCCAGTGCTGTACCGTTATTTAACTTGTAGGCCTCTCAAAAGCCATATGTGTTAGAACTGGCTAAATGTGGCCAGTCCACAAAGGTGTCAGGAGGCAGGTCACAGAGGAATTTCTTTACTGACACTGTTAAAACTTGTGCAACTTGCAAAACCACAGTGACATCTAGTGGTGCTATTTGATAATGCAACTTTTGATGCAACCCTCGGTTTAAGCAAGCTTGTCGTAAAAAAGCAAATATTGCTCTGTCATCTGGGGTTGGTCTGCTTTCTCATAAATAGGATTAATTTTTAACAGAAATATAACATACATGAAGTTGTGCCTTCCTTAATGCATCATACCTTAAGACACATGGTGATACATGCCCTCATTGTGCAGGGGTCACCTGTAATATACATACAGAAACATTCATACAATTATATACATTGTTTAAGAAGCAGCTATAGAGTGAACATTTATTAACCACCATCCAAGTCAAGGAATAGAATGGTATTGGCAACTCAGAAACTATCCCTGTGCTCCATGTATCCATTTGTAACCACAAAGTGTTCCTTTGGGGACACATGGTCCCCATCATTGGTGATACTAACTTTGATGACTTGGTTTACCCGCCTTAAAGTTACTGTCTTTTCCTTTCTAACTAATAATGATTTATGGAGCAATATTTTGAGGCTATATAAATATCTTTTTCCTTTTCAAACTTTCATCTGCTAGTTTTAATATTCATTGATGATTCTTGCCTGAATCTGTTATTACTTATAATGGTTGCAAAATGGTAATTCCATAATTCTGTCATTCCTTCCTACATTTGTATGTTATTATTTTACTGAAAGAAGAGATTTCCCTATTCTCTTATTTATTTATGTTTATATTTATTTCTTAGTCTGGATTCTTGAATTCTTACATCATCTATCACCTATACAATAGATTATATATATAGATATTCAATATGGCTACCATACTGGACAGGGCAGAAACAAAAAATTTCTTTAAGTTTTCAACCAACTGTGTCTTCTCTTGCCTCTGGAACATTGCCCTTGCTGTTGTTCCCTCTCACTCGAAGACCTAATCAAAATAGATTATAGATTATGAAAGAATTAATGAGTATGTTCGTGTATGCATTACATGGTACATATTATATATGTTAGATATGTTGCAGATTATATATTCATGTATATATTATAAATTATAATGTTTACTATACATAATCTATACTCTATCACTATTTTTATTTCTCTTCAAAAATACAAATGTCATGAAAGTCAAAAAAGTATGAGAAACTGTTCCAGATTAAGGAGATTGAAGAGCTATGACAGCTCAATGCAGTGTTTAATCCTGGATTCAGTTTAGTTATCAAGGACATTTTGGGATAATTAATGAAATTTGAGTAATCCTGTGAATCATCTAGCATGGATTAAATAATGATACTGTACTGGTGTTAAATTCTCTGTCTTGATCATTTTACTGTGATTATGTGAGAAAACGTCCTTGTCTTAGGAAATATACTGTAAAATATTGAGGGGTAAAGCAGCATTATATCTTCAGCTTATTTTCAAGTGGTTCAAAAAATAATAATATTATGTGTGTGTTGAGAAAGAAAATGATACGCAAATGTGGCAAAATGTGAACAATTGGTGAATCTGGGTGAAGGGTACACAGATTTTTTTGTACTATTCTAGCAACTTTTCTGTAAGTTTAAAATTTACCTCAAAAGAGTAATGACAAAAAAAGGTAAAATAGGGTTTTAAGGAATTTTTTTGTCTTATTTATTAAAAAACAAATTCTAAAAAGATCAAAGTAAATACATAAACTTGCACCTAGAGGCTTGAGAATTTCAAAGTTTTAGCTACTCAGCTTCTTTCCACTGCTGCTCTTTTCATTAGGGAATTATCTTGCTAGTCAAGGAAATCTATTATAAATTACTAGTTCAAATTCCTCAGATGCCTGAAGAATCCCTCAAAGGTACACATATTTTATAAAAGCTCACACATTTAATGTCATCATGTACAAAAGACTTTTATCAAGGCTGGGTTCTGGCACTGAACCCAACCAACCAACCAACTGTGATTACCCTTAATTTGGAATAGAAGTTGGCTATGAAAAAAAATTGCTGTGAAATATAATTCTCCCCATCTAAGGAGGAACAGAAAATGAATACTGGTGAGGATACAGTCGTAGAGAGTGGCTCACTTGGTTTGGGGGAAAGTTGGTGTGAACACTGTATATAGAGAAAAATAAAAATAAAAAATAATCTCAGGCTTTGCAACTAAATGGACATGGGTTAGAATCACAGTTCTGGAACTTACTCGCTATGTGGTCTGTGAGGTCTATTTATTTAACCATTATGAACCTCAGTTTCCTCACCTGCAGAATTGGGGCTATTGTGAGTGGGTGTTCTTTACCTGGCACTATAAGCAATCCCTGTCCTCTAGGTCCTGAGCCAAGCATTATGGATAGTGGATAATGGATAATGTCTGACTGCTGGGGCATCCTGATCTCTTACCTAAACTACCGCAGCTTCTTATCAGGTCTCTAGCAACCATTCCTTTCCTCCTTCCAATCCATTTTCCACACAACAGCAGCATGAACTTCCTAAAAGGTGAATCTTCTGCTCAAAGTCCAAACTTCCTAATGCGGAGCACCAGCCCCTTCGTGACCTCCTGACCTCGTCCCTGAGTGTCTCTCCAGCCTTTCTCATGATGCCCCTTCCCAACCCTCTTCCTTTCATCTCCACTCTCTAAGCTCTAGTGCTGTCCAGTAGACTTATGTAATGATGGACATGTTCTATATCTGCAAGATCCAATATGGTAGCCACTAGCCACACATGGCTACTGAGCACTTGAAATGTGGCTACTGTGACCAAGGAACTGAATTTTTAATTTTTCAATTTTTATTTAAATACCCACTAGTGGCTACCGTAGTAGACAGAGCAGACACACAAAACTTCTTTAGGTTTCCAACCAGCTGTGTCCTCTCTTGCCTCTGGGTCCTTGCCCTGCTGTTCCCTCTTATTAGAAGACCTTCTCTTCAACCTTTGTCTCAGCCTCCATGTCACTTATTATATGTTTCATAGGATAGGATGTATATAAATTATGCCACTAACAACTTTCAACCAACAAACTTTCACTGGTGCAAAAAAGGTTATATTTCAGAGCAAGAACACATTAATTATGCCCTTTACTTGCCATGGATGATTTGCAAGGTGTTTTTCTCTTTGCCCTTGGCTTTTCATTGATCCAATGGGAGGAGGACATAAATGGTTGATCACAGGCCATGATTCATCCCATCAGTATATTTTATTTGATCTTCACAACATTTTTTAAATGGCGCCAACATTTTAAGTGGAAGAGACTTCACTAAAAATCTGGATTCCTGGATGGATGCTCTGGAACGATTGGAACATCTGGGCCCACATTCACTTCTGCTCAGCAACAATCAGCTGGACTCTCTCCAATGTGGTAGTTACTAGGCACATGTGGCTATTTATATTTAAACTAATAAAAATTAAATAAGATTGAAAATTGGATTCCTCAGTCTCACTAGCCACGTTTCAAGTGCTCAAGCCACATCTGGCTAAAGGGTACCCTACTGACCATTTCCTTCATCGTAAAATGTGCTCATGAGCTGCATTACCTGGAGGGTAGTGGGAGGGCTGCTTCTCGCAGTTGAAGAAACAGCTCTTCAGGTCTCTGTGGTCCCCAGCCAGCCCACTTCATCCCTTTATGTTACCCCCCTGACCCCTGTAGGTATTTGAACTTGAGAACCTGGTCTACCATGTGCGTTGCGGTTTCTGCTTAGTTTTGCAATGTTTTGGAAAATACCACCAACCTTATCTGGTCATGAAAGTATAAAAGGAGTAAGAGCTAGAAGTGATCTGAAAAAGTGGTTACGAAAGTAGAGATAATAAACCTGGATAGTGTGTGTGTGTGTGTCTGATCAGTGCTTCCTTGGTAGAAACTATTCAAGCAGGAAGCAAACTGTGGTTAGAAAGTGCTGTGCATATGTAATCAATGCTCAACAAAAGGTGAGCAACAGCACCTGTCAAATTCCTGAGTATGTGACCTGCAGGGGGCAAAGGTAACATAAATCATGGCATCTTGGTAGGACCTGGTGAAGTAGGGGGTCAGGGGAGTCAATGCCAGCTTAAAGGGCAGGAGCCCCTAAGCTCCTGTTGAATATTACACGTGGGAGTGGGCTTCTACTCTCTGATTTTTCCAGAGAACTCAGGAACCCAGATTCTTTATGTGAAATCCCCTGATTTTTAAATATTAACTCAAATTTTTTAGTAACACTGTCCAAGCAAAATAAAACAAGTTTACCAGTCAGATTTGGTCCCCAGGTACCAGTTTGCCAAGTCTGAGTCCATAGTTTGGTGGTGGCAGCAGAGATCCACTTGCCAGGCTGAGTCAAGAGACGACTGGACATTGAGAATACAAAGGTTCAGGGTGGGGGGAATTGTGCACAACCCAGGGACCCTGGTTGCAAAGGCCCCCAGCACATCAAGATCCAACTGCAGGGCATTCAAGTGACAGGGCAGCAGAGAACGCTGATCTTTTGAACACTGATTCCCAGACTTTGATGCACATAGGGATCCCTGAGGAAGCTTTTCAAAATCCTGATGTCCAGGTCTCACCTCAGCCTAACAGAATGTCTGTGGGAAAATGTCTGTGGGAGGATTCCAATGTGCAGCAAAGTTTGAGAACCACTATGCTAAGGGATGCTCTATGATTCCAAGGACCTGTCCCCACAACATTGATAAAGCTGGTCTTTGGAAGTAAAACATGCTTCAATATGCCTTACAGGAGGCAAGAAGACTCTTTCAATTTTAAATATTGAAGGTTTCTCACATTTGGTGGAAAATGAATCCAGGAGTAACAAGCTTAAACCCCCTCCTTAGTCACTTTGGACTATGAACAATGGACTTCACAAACAGCCACAGGTAAGCTGAGAAATTGGGCCCCCGATAAAGGAACTCATCACACTATTTATTGTTCTTATTTAACTGTATATCTTCCGAATGGACTATGAAAGCTCTAAGAGGGCAGTGACTACACCTGGCATTGAGCTCATGGCTGGTGCCCAGGAGTTACTTACAAACATGTGTTGATTAGATGCCCTGGGGACATAGGGAAGGTAAACTAGTTGGGGAACGGGGAGGATGTGAGATGGGATACTGGTTGGAGCTATGTTTCTACAACACCTTACACAGAACTGAGTAAATATCAGTTGTCCATATCAAAGAACACACACAGGTGGAGTTTGGAGATCATCTGTCAGCTACTGAACAAATGAAACCTACAAAGTACCCAGCACAGAGAAGTGTCCAGGAGGTAGTCCCTGAGATGTCTTCCTTATCACCTCCACCGATTTTAAGGATAAGAATGAAAAATTCTAAAAGCATGCATCTGTGAACAGGCATGCACCATAATGTAATTATTAAGTAGACTCTGAAGCCAGACTGCCTGGGTTCAAATACTTAGCACTTTGGACTTTGAGCAGGTCATTGAACTCCTCTGTGCCTCAGTTTCCTCATCTGGAAAATGGGGATGATAATACCTACCCTCAACAGATGGGTATACGGGACAAAGGAGGGGTTTTTTTTGTGTGTAAAGAGATTAAAAGAGAACCTGGCACAGGGCAAGGGTTACCCATTATTTTGTTGGAGAATACAAGAAAAAAAGAGGATGTAATGCTACTTTGGGATAAACATGTCAGATATTTGGAAAACATGGACCACGAGCTCAGTTAACTAGAAAGCAGGTATTCATAATGCTTTGGGGTCAACCCTAAGGGGAAAGGGAGGGGATTCAGTTCCCTAGTTCTCAGGCCCTATCTAACTCTCTTTAAATACAAGGCAATAGTCACTAGAAAGATTGGGTGGCTCAGTGAAATAACTGTGCTCACACTGATCCCTCACCCCCATGCTGGGGGTGGTCAGCGGGGGACCTTCAAAGTCCATATCCTACAATGTCCATGGTGTGTTATTAATTGTGCCTCCACATTGGATTCTAAAGGCATAACACTGGACCTGAGTCCACTGAACTCCCTCCACCTCTGTCTTCAGAGGTAATGTAAAATGTATGCACATCCATCTGACAAAGCAAAATGTTAGTTTGTGTTTGCATTTGTGACCTAGGAAATGTCTGCTCCATATTTCAGTAAAAGGACTCTTTTTCTAAGTAGTTAATACTGCTTTTTTTTTTTTTTATAAAAGTTGGGTTTTTTTCTTCCTCCCAAATGACCAAGTGTAATTTGGTTGCTCCTTTCACTTTCCACTCTAGACGCAAATGCATTTCTTAGGTATCATTTCTTCAAGCTATTATTTCCTTTTTTTTCTTAAATGTGGAAGAAATGACAAAAACCTAACCCCCTACCATAAGATAAATGGCAGTGGCATGAAGGCAGGCTGTGGGCCTGTGAGATACAGATTGAAAGTTTTAAATGTTCTCATGATACAAAGTCGCTCAGTTAATTGGTTTCCTTCCCTTGGTAACATACTTCCTCACACACATGGGCTTTTAGGAATCACTCCTCTACTGTCAGCAACACGAAAACACAGAGGCTCCCATCTTTCAAGCTGACTTCTGTTTGAGTAGCACAAAACATTTGGTTTTTACAAATGTAAAAAACTGCGCTCCTTTTTTTTAAGGGAGAGGGAGGAGTTTCAGGGTAATTGAGGGAAGGCTTTGGAAAAGATGAAACAACTAGAGAGAAAACAGGGATTTATGTATATATTTACATCTCTCTATCCCTCACGTGTTGTCCCTCAGAGCGATGTTAATACTTATCTAGGGAAGGAAGCAGTTTTATTTTAAAATTCTCCAAACCAAGACTTGACTCCCAGTCTCAAATACTTCCCATCTGTCCTCACAGTGTGATCACAGAGTCTGCACGATTTGTGGTTCTAACAACATGGACAGCATTTTCCAAATAAATGGTACAAGGACACCTTACAGCCAGCAGCTTACAACTTCCATGTCTTGATGGGCTGTGGCTTGCCATATATTGATTTATTCTGCACCCCAACTTTTATTTACTTGCCCTTTTCCCTTTTTAAGCAATGCACCAAAATTTTGATGTCAAATTGATAGATTTAAATTTTATAATATCCCAGAAATTCTGCTTCATCTTTTCACCAAAGCTTACATATAATACCTTTAAATGTAACGAAACGGCTCTCGTGAATGCAAGGTAACAGACACAGGTATTTGGATATTGTTTTGAGGTGAGCAGATTATAACAGAAAGAGCACCAGACTGGAATTCAGGATATCCAAGCACTGTTCCCAGCTCTGCCATCAACTGTGTGGCCGTGGACAAGTTGGTAGTTTGCTCTCTTATAAAACAGGATAAATGATCGAAATCTCTGAAGGCTGGTTTACCTCCAAAAATTCTATGGTTCTTTAGTTCTGTATGCTTGTGGGAAAGAAACTGACAATGTTTTACTTTCAAATATAAATAGTTTCAGGCGTTTCTGGGTGGTTAATCAACCAAAGTGGTCAGTAACCTAGGTCAGATCTCATGCGTGCACCTGCACTGATGTGCCAGCCAGGCTTTGCTGCTTCACTGCAGAAGCCCTGTAGGCTGCTACATGGCCTGGGAACCTTAACCACAAGTGTTCCTCAGAGGCAAACATCTTCATGTCTATTTCTTCTCTAAGAATCTTCTTCTGTAAAAGCAGTAGTTCCAAAAACAAGGGCCCCCGCCCCCTCACCAAAAGAGCAGGAGTATTTGTTCCAGATCAAACACTCTCACCTTCCAATGGAATCAGAATCTGCAAAATCTGTAAAAAGGTAAGTACTCAGGCTCCATCCCAAACCTACCCAATGAGAAGCTACAGGGTGGGTCCAGGCACCTGTATTTTTCACAAGCTTCCCACCTGCTTCTAATGCCTAACAAAGATGGAGAAACACTGTAACAAGTTGGTGATATCAACAATGCAAAATTCAGATGTAGACCCAAACTGAAAATACATTCAAGTGAAACACTTGGTCATTGATTTTTTTTTTAATGACTAATGTAATTAAAGGAAAATGAGGTTTATCCACATTGCTTCTGGTTCTCATATTTTTCACTTTGATCAATACAGAATATTTGCACTATATGATTTTATTAAATGAGAAGCCAAACTTGCCCAGTAATCACAGCCTCTCTCATGTGAACAGAGGGGTTTGATGATTACAATCTAATTTTCTAGAGCAGGTAGTGGTGGGGAGGGTATCTGGGGTGAATTAGAAAGCCCCCTAGACCCACCTCAACTCCTGGCAACTGCCACCAGGCAGGAATGAGTAACCTCAAGTGGTCAGCTCTTCCCATTTTCCAAAAGAAGCTAGAGAATTTGTATGTATAGTCTTGCAATTTTTAAATAGTTGGCAACTAAATCAAATGGTTTCTTCAAACATCCTCTAAAAATGCACCATTGAGGCCCAACAACAAAACAAAGTTCATCAACCCAGATTTCACCTGAATATCTGAAGTTTTTAAGTTCTGTTCTACGAGTTCTGAGTTCTGTATTTGAATTCGGTTAGATAATCAAAAATTATCACACAGAAATTACTTCCAGCTGACACGTAACATTATGCTCTCTGCCTCTAGAACTAACAAGTCTCTGCCATTTTTGAACTAAGGGGTTTACACAAGGAGCTATGTACTAAGTCCCTCCGTTCACTCAGTAGGTACGCAGAGGGCTCCTGCCCTACGCCAGGCACTGAGAACACGGCAGTAAACCGAAACTTAGTTAAGTTTAATATCTGGCATAGCACATAAAAAGTACATAAAGCTCATCACTCCATCGGTGGTAAAGATTAAAAATACAGATGGGCAAAGCCTTAAGAGCAAAATGGTACCTCAAAGATTATTTTTTCAGATGAGGTTGAAGCCCAGAAAAACAAAGGCTGGCCAAGGATCATACAACTTGAAAGGGAGTTAAAATGATAACTCTGAGCTTCTGCCTTTACTCAAAGCTCCTCTCACCCCTTTTGCTGCCTATTTCCCTAAATACAAGGGGACTGATAAAGGATCGTCAAAGGAAATTAGCAGGCTTGATGCCCATCAGAGAGATGAGTTCAGTTTGGCAAGTTGTCATTTGGAAAATAATAGAATATTCCATCTAGAACTGACTCAGAATTTCATCTACATTCATGGAGATTATTATTTCCAGCTGGTCAGAGGCCATTCTCTCTTACCTTAGAACATATAAAACAATAGAAAAGCAAGGAATTGCTTATATCTATTAAGAATAGAAATAAAAATTAAGAGTCAAACAGCCAACATTCATTAAAAAAATAGGTTAGGAAAAGAACACCAAGATCAGTGTCAGCGAGATTAAGTAAGATGAAGAGGACACCAGGAGTGTGGTTAATAGCAGGGTTTACTGTCTTACTGGCCATGTTCTACCTTTTACTCTCAACCATACTGCAACTGAATGTCCAGTCCACTGGAGGAAGGAAAGAAAGTATTTTTCTGAGTGGCCACAATCACTCATTCTATAAGCTGCTCCTAGTATTTTTGATTATTTTCTAAGTAAGTACAACCTACAAATACAACCCTGTTTTTAAGAGTATTCTCTATCTTCAAAGGTGGGAGAAACAGGTATGCCTTAACTGATAAACTACAAAATTGTTTGGAATGTATTTGAATTTCAGAAGCTAATGACAGGCAATGGACTTCAAAAAGAGATGTGAAAGAGATCCCTGGGTGGGCAGGGTGCTTGTCAATGGGGGTAGTTCTGCTATCACTGAATATAAAAGCAACTTGAAGAAACTAATTCCAAAAGTGAGATTATGGGTGATTTTTGTTTTTTTAAATTCTTTACTTTCCAAATAATGTGTTGAAAAAATGAGGGAAAAGTATTTTTTTAAATCATATAGCATTTAAAAAAAATCAAAATCTAATAATTCCTGTTTTCAACTTGCCATAATTCTAAAACTGGAGAAATTCTATTTTTAATATGAAAGCCAGAGTAGAAGCAACTGGAATGTAAAACTTGTTCTTTACAGCTTTTTTCCCCCCCAAGATCAACATATGATTTAGTAATACTTAAATCTCTGTAAGGTTCTTGTCCCATTTCCACAGACACAGAAAAAAGCCTTCCCACTTAAACCTGGAGACTACAAAAATTTTTCCTTCTCCATTAACCAATTAAATTTACAATGTGACATACGTCAAAACCTTCTGGGAAAGCAGAGTGTTTCCGATGTAAAAGGCTTATGAAAACAGGGCATGTTCTTAAGAGAAAACATGGAAGCCCTAATGAGGGATTTCAGGGAGCCACATGTTCAGTGTTGGAAAATCAGACCTCTAGAGACATGCTGTGCAAATAGCATGATTTAGATCATTAGGACAACAGTTTTACATGAAAAAAATGAAAAGCAACACAAAGTGGAAATATAAGTTGAACAAGTATGACAGTTTCAACTGTTTAGTAATAACTTTGATGTCAAATTTCATAAGGTGATAAAGTTTTTAAGAGGGAACTGATCATGACAGAAAACACATATACACTGTCTGAAAAACGGTGGAAATCATTAAGCAGACAGGGTTTACAGGGATGTGATATTTTCTCACTTAATTTGATCAAGTATCATAGAAGGGAAATTGAATCTAATTTTCTGGTTTTCTCTTCAGTAGTACAAACTAGGTGGTTAAACTTTATGTCTTCTTCTTAAATCAGAAGTCTGACAGTGAGCTGAATGCTATTAAAAAAAAATGACCAGAAAACAGAAATTTGAAATACAGATGGCATTATACAGTGCTACTGTCCCAGCATATTAGAACAAGGAACAAATTAAGTCAGAGGTGCTCAACTGGTATATTTTCATTCATTCACAGGTGTGCTCCCAGATTTTGAATAATGTGTAAATAAAAAATTAAGAGGTGCTTCCACTGAGGTGTGGCAGTCATCAGCACAGCTGATGCATTCTCTTTCCAGGCCCAGGAGGAAGACTGAACTTCCGCAGCCTCTTGTGCGGGTGGGACCACAGTTCTGGCCAGGGGGTGGTGCATCCACTGCTGGGAGGAGCAAGTAACTACTAGAGGACAGCCTTCCAGAGCCTCTTCCCTTGCCACAACCATCAGGAAGGTTCAAGTCAGTGACCGTTCCAACAGCCTAGATCCCTGAGTATCTGCACCAAATACAGCACCCCACCCACTCTCCAACAGACACATATGCAGTGTGTGGGATGTAAACCTTTGTTTTGAAGCCACTGAGATCTTGAGGGGTTTTGTTACTACAACATAATCTTGCTCTCCTGACTGAAACAAAAGGATATGCGCTGATAAAGAGTGTTATTTGCCCACCAGGCTGCTGGGCTGAGAGGCTCATGTGACTTGGTTAAATACAGCTGGGGTCTCTGTGCTATTAGGAGGTTAAAAAGTGGTTTGTAGGGGCTTCCTTGGTGGCGCAGTGGTTAAGAATCTGCCTGCCAATGCAGGGGACACGGGTTCCATTCCTGGTCCGGGAAGATCCCACATGCCGCAGAGCAACTAAGCCTGTGCACCACAACTACTGAGCCTTCACTCTAGAGCCCATGAGCCACAACTACTGAGCTCGTGTGCCACAACTACCGAAGCCCACGCGCCTAGAGCCCGTGCTCCACAACAAGCCACCACAATGAGAAGCCCGTGCACTGCAACCAAGAGTAGCCCCCGCTCACTGCAACTAGAGAAAGCCCATGCACAGCAACCAAGACCCAACGCAGCCAAAAATAAATAAAATAAAATAAATTTATTGAAAAAAAAAGTGTTTTGTAATATGAAACTATGACAAAGAAATAGTTTTATGAAAACATCTGAAAACTCTTCCTGAAGTCTATATGAGAGAGTCAGTCCTTTGGTGTTAAGGATGGCCGAGTTCACTGTGCCATAAATAATTTCAACTTCATATGCAATTTTATTCCTTTAAACATGGCACCAAACATTTAATATTTGAATATGTACCTTTTACACAAGGGCTGAAATTCAGCTTTAAATCCAAGATTGCTGCTAGGTTTTTGGACAACAGCCTGACTACCACCAGAGGGTGCCATCTGCTGTTTTCTGCCTGACCAGGATCACCAAAAGGACGGTGAGAAACTTCCGGCTATACCTGGGGAGAAATTCATTCTGGTCTAGCCACTTCCTTTCTAAATGTAAAATCATGCTGGTGTCAGGCTAGTTGGATAGAATCACCCAGGAAGCTATGAAATGCACATTCTCAGGCACCCCAAAGGCTAACTCAGTAGGTCTGAAGTGGGGTTCAGAAATGTGTAATTTTTTTAAAAAGTCCCCTAGATACTTCTGATGCAGAGCTAGGTTTGCTACCACTGGTGTAGAAGATTTCAAAGAACTGATCCTTTTCAATCAAAATGTTTTGCCATCTGCAGGGCATTTTTTGACCGGGATCAAGATATCAGAAGCCCAGCTGGATAAGCAAAACCTCCTGAGAACAGAATTTCGGCAAGACACCTTACAATAATAATCATCACAGAAATAAAACACTGTTATCTTCAAATTTAAATTTATTAAGACATTCAGCTATGTCTGTCAGTCTACATCCAAATTTGCTACTAAAAATAAAATAAAGTCACATCCCACATTAGGAATACCGAGTCTGAAAAACACTTTTTGAGCCAAGCCTATTGTATAAATAAATGACTAGTTTCTTTTCATATCAAAATTCCCATAAAAAATTACATCCCCCCGCCCCAGTTCTACCTAGCCATGATGAATGTAAAAATTTAAATATGACAAATCCTTGTCAAAGAAAAGGTGCAAAGTCTATTAACAGCTTTAAAAGTGGCATTTGCAGAGTGTGATCATACCGTTATGTACTCATTCCCAAAGTGCAAATATTGCCATAATTTAACACTGTTTTGATTCAGTTGCAAGAATTAAACATTACACAGGATTGAAAAGTACACTTAGGGCCTTTATCAGTGCCCTAAAGCCCTTCCCACTTTGGTCTCCTACACTAACGTGGACTCCAAAGTGTTCATTAGAGTTTTAGTTTACTTCACACAGCCAACACAGTATACGACGTATTAACAAAAGTTTCATATACATCAAAATATTGAAGACTCCATCATAAAGTTCAAGGGTCTCAGGTTACATGAATGCACCCGCAAGGCCCAAGTGCCCACCCACCCCCTCCCCCAAAGCACATACGAAGTATGAGCGTGCTTCGATCTTTGAATACAATCAATGCTTTCACGTCTTTGATTTCATTTCAGTGCTGTACAAATAATCACCTGACTGAGTTCCAATTAACTGAGGGAAAAGGGGGTAGAGAAAAGGGCTGGTCACCACTCATACTCTGTAACAAGAACGGTCCTGTCCCATAGAAAATGAAATATCAGTTCCACTTCTGCCTGCTTCCTCCCATGGTGTCCTCACGCTGTTTATCCTCCTTCCTTTAGCCCCTTTCAGACACTCAAATCTGATTTTATTTATCCCTTACAAATCGGGGGCCGTTTCTGAAGTTGCTGAGGTTGAATTTTCTTGGCAAACCTCTACCAAACATCAGCACAGGAATATATAAATACATTTTTATTAGCATACTTCGCAAAATTTCTCCCACAAAGTCAAGGGGATGAAAGCAGGTGGTCTCCACTGAGAGTACTTCCTGGATTAGATCCTTGGAATGTCAAGTTTCCTGCCTAATCACCTCATACATTCACTCCTCAAATCTGGGCACGAATTCCATCGTGAGTTAACTTCTCCTCCAGAGTAGCAAAGCATTACTCCTGCTGCTTTTCTTCTAGGCTGACCTCAACAGGATGTGCTGCATCTTTTGCACTAAGAGGATTTTTCTTGGGATCACAAGTCCCTTCCTGGCTATCTGATCTTCTGGCAATGCACTCGTCATTGTCCCTAGAACCTTCTTGCACCCCGGTCCCCTGAGGATGCTCCTGGCCTGGGGGTTCAGTACCTTCCTGAAGCACATTTTGCTCAGCTCCAGCAGGAGGCTGTGGAACCGGGTCAGCTCCTAACCCTGGCAGCTGCGAGGAGTTTTTGAGGTGGCAGTGGCACAGAGGGCAAGTCTCCTGGACATACAGCCACTTCTTGAGACAGCCTGCATGGAAGAAATGACTGCAAGGTGTGATCACAGCAGATTTCATGTCCTAAAAAGGGGGAAAAAGAGAACTCGTAAATGTCTATTATCTAAAATCTTTGCTGCTATGCTCGAGTTCTAGTTCCAACATTTCTTTCTCACAAATTCTCCATAGAAAATTTGCAACACATATCTTACAATAAAACTCATTTTATATTTTTGTAATAATCCTCTTGCCATCAGAGACCCCTTTATACAAATAATACATGAACCACTGGCTAAGCAATTTTAAAAAGAAGTAAAAACCAAAAATGAGGAAGAAACGACCTTCGTAATGGGGTTCGGACTTAGTATGAAACAAAGGTTATAAAACTGTAGCAGTATGATCACTGGGTCTCCACGAGTATAATTAGAACCTCAGGAAATCTGATGAAGGTTGGACTTTTTCCACTTTTTTCCTTCAACACAGCTCAACACATTATTCCATGATGAGACTATTGGCAAGGAGACAAAATCAGCCACATAACACCAGGGTATTGGCAAGGAAGTGGAAACTTCATTAGGGACAACGTACATCCCAGTTTTCACGATATAAGCCAGTGTTTTTTCAATGTGCATCAGAATTACCTGGAGTGCTGGCTAACCATGCATATTCTGGGGCCACCCCAGACCTACTGGATATCTGAAGATGGCATTCACAAATCCATAGGTAAAGCAAGCCACCCATGTGACTTTAATGCACACTTAAGTTTAATAACCACTGGAATAAGAAATGGTATACTTTGCACTAGTAGTCCTTGCATAAGATATATTTGGGGAGGGAAGGCTAGGGATATGAAGTTTAAATTGTAACAACATACATTTGGTTGATCAACCATTAATTTTGTTTAAAGTCCCCAAACAAGGAGTTGTGGCTATAACAGAAATTCCTTGCCAAGAACTGGTAACACCTGGGAGTAAACTTTTAAGCAGAAAGCCATCCAAGGAAGAGCAGCCAGCTAGGAAGGTAAGCAATTTGAGTTTTATTTTCAGTGTGATATCAGCAGGTAGTTCAAGCACCTCAAAAAAAGTGATGTGACAACAGGAAATACAAAAAGAGGACTCTCAAATCCCAGAGATGGTATATTTAGACATAGGCTGCTGAAGTTGATGTGCCCCAAATCTGTCTTGGCTATGCTTTGTCCTGAATACAAGGCTACCGAGCACAAAGGACCCGAAAGAAGACAATGACCACTTAACTTTGGGGGAATCTACATTGCTCCTCAATCCCCCCAAATGCAAAAACAACCTGGAAAATATTATTTTGCTAGTACCCGAAAGTATGCTCTAATAACAATCAAAGCTTAATTTTACTCTTAGGAAAAATTCTTATTCTAGATGGCCTTCACGCACAAACACATACACATCCCGTCTACACTGTAAAGCAGCCTTGGAGCAAGTACCTCCCCTGTATACTCATTGACACTATTCTATAGTTTTTTTCCGTCAGCCCTCACTTTTTAAGAGTGATTTGAAAGGAACAGTTTGTGTTGTGGCCCAGAATTTCTGCCCATACTTCCAACAGTATAGTTTAGCTGTAAAAGCTGCTACTCAATCACCCTCCTGCACAGGTGACTGGGGACTAAACTCTAGGCCTGATGTTTGTTACTGTTATATTTCCAAGCTGATTTAAATACTATCTTTCAATTCTTCCTAGAAGGCAGTCATCAGCTATTGAGGGCTCATGTGCCAAAGATGCCAGGGAGGCCAACCATAATGTACACCAACTGGGTGCCTCTGCCATATCTCCTGCCCCCCACTTCCACACAGAGACTGCATCCACCTCAGATATACCTCAGCCCACAGGGAAGCGCATACTCTCTCCACCTACGTCAAGTGAATGAACGTTTACTCCCTACCCTGGAAATACCAGAGGGAAAGAGTCAGAATCTTGGCACACCACTTTTCAGAAGTTGCTGACTCCTGATTGATAGTATGTATTTGATAGTACACATATGTGTGTGTGTGTGTGTGTGTGTGTGTATTCAGGAGTAAATATAAAATACACCTGACCTGTTTTTCCTTTATTTATGGGTGAGCAATAATGTTGAAAATAACAGTAAATTAGAACTTGAGGAACTAAATTTAAAACTTACTTTAGAAATAAAATGGAAATATTTCATCAGGTCTTTAATAATATCTGAGGCCCACTGTTTTTTTTACCCAGGGGATAATTTCTGCCTGGAAATTTAACTTGAATTTGGATAATGTGGTTAAAGTCCCAAGGGATACATGGTATGAACCACCCAAACGGCTTCTTACTGTATGAGTTACCTGATAACAGATGGCACAAATATCATTGTGTTTCTCAAGCTGCTCTTTTGTAGCAATGGGTAATGATTTAATTTTATTCACAGCGTCCCTTCGGAGAAGGAAGCTCTTCCACCCCAGTTGGGCCCGAAGCCACACATTATAGTAGGAATGGATGAAGATGATCATTGAGCCCATTACTGTCCATTCTCCAAAGATGGTCTCGGAGACGCCATAGGCCACCACACAGAGGGCCACGAGAAACTCCAGCAGGCGGTAAGTGCCGTTCACATAGTAGATGACATCATCCATGTTTTCTACTGGCTCTTTTCTGAATTCCTCAACCATAAATAAGACATAAATAAAAAGTGTTCCTAGAACCTGAAAAAAAAAAAGTATGTATATAATCACTAATAAAGGTTTTTCCTAGACTTTAAGTGATAACACATTACTAGTATCTTTAGTATACCAGATTTCATATCCAGAGGAGACAGTGGTACAATTAAAATGTGGGTGATCTCAGTAATACAGATCTTTGATACTGAAAAGTACCCTGAGATATAACTTTACTAAAATGATTCTGATTAGTAATCAGTCTTCTCTGACATTCTTTCCCTCTTTCCCCTGGTCACCAAAACCCTCACAATTCTATCTAACATTTCCTAATTCTGTACTCATATCTGTTCCTCAACTTTCAAAGAACCTTTACTTCTACAAGGAACAATGAATAAATCTTTATTGGCAGTGCTACATTTTTCTTTTACTTGTTACTGATTAGGCAGCCAAGATACACTTTTAAGTTACAGTAAGTTTATCCATTCCATGGTAACACTGTGTGTGTGTGCGTGTGTGTGAGTGTGTGTGTGTAAAGTATATATCATGTCCATGTAATACATACACAGGTATCATTTATTTATATACATTATGAAACTATGGATTTTTTTTTTTTTTTGCGGTATGTGGGCCTCTCACTGTTGTGGCCTCTCCCCTTGTGGAGCACAGGCTCCGGACGCGCAGGCTCAGCGGCCATGGCTCACGGGCCCAGCCGCTCCGCGGCATGTGGGATCTTCCCAGACCGGGGCATGAACCCATGTCCCCTGCATTGGCAGGCGGACTCTCAACCACTGCGCCACCAGGGAAGCCCGAAACTATGGATATTTTTGAGTGGGTAAAATGTGCTCCAAACAAGCGCTAAAATCTTTTAATATTTTATAGTTACTTATCTATTTAAGATTTACATGACAGTTCTGTATCATACCATTTTGAAAAAGAGATATTGCAAAGTTTAATTACCTTGATTAAAAGAAACTACAGTGACAGATAGGCTTAGTATTTTAATAACCTACCTTCTAACTCCTATGCTCAAATAAATAATGCATTCTAGTAAAGAGGATGGGAAGTAATCACCTAAATAGACCACTTATCATCATTAATCTTGAAAAAGTTTAATTCCTTTTCTGGAAGGAAAAATAAGAAAATCAGTTATTATATAATTAATCCTGGGCTTACCTGAAGAGAGGTGAGAATGCTGCTAGAAATAATGATTAGAAGCCAAAAATCCATGTGGAAAAACTGGCAAATCATATAAGCCATATAAGCGGGGAACACCAGTAAAAATAAACAAAGGCTCACGGCACGGAAGTGTTTCCATAAACTCCTAGAGAAAGAAAAGTATTCTTTTAACGTGCCTGTCACCTAGCAGCACAACTAACCGATCTTGTGCCATGCTTCAATTTCACAGCATTTTACTGCACACCCTTCTCCACGCCAGTCACAGTGCTAGATTTCAGGGCAAGGCATGTCAAAGGCTTCAAAGCACCTTTTATCTTAACACCCCACACTCAGTCAATTGACAAGTACCACCAATTCTTTTTTTTTTTTCTGAATAGTTTGCTTTCAATCTCATTCCCATTCCAAGCAATCTCAAAGCGATGTCAGGCTTTTACAGCATTAAACTTCAACAATTTTAACAGTAATGTGCTGTCGTAAGCTGTGACGTCCTCTCCTCACCTGCACCAACCTGGATGAAAATCTCTGCAGCCGTGAGTGCAGTGTTACTAAGAGGAATGGCTCTCTGATGAGCAAGGGTATTACCCCTCACATCTCTTGAGGTTGGGGAAAAACTATGAAGCACTGCACTTTAAGACCTACTAGCTGATCTTCCTCCCTTCTAGCCCCTGTTCCTAGAGAGATTAATTGTTCTAAAGCTCTGCTAGCATAATACTGTCAATACCTTCTCTAAACTTCCTAGCCTGGCATTTTAGGTCCTCCACTCCCAATTTTTTTTTTTTTTTAGCCTTCTTTTCATTTATTTTTTGGGGGCTGTGTTGGGTCCTCGTTGCTGCACGCGGGCTTTCTCTAGTTGCAGCGAGTGGGGGCTACTCTTCATTGCGGTGTGCAAGCTTCTTATTGCGATGGCTTCTCTTGTTGCAGAGCACGGGCTCCAGCAGTTGCAGCATGCAAGCTCAGTAGTTGTGGCCCACAGGCTTAGTTGCTCCGCAGCATGTGGGATCTTCCCGGACGAGGCCTTGAACCCACGTCCCCGCATTGGCAGGCAGATTCTCAACCACTGTGACACCAGGGAAATCCCCATCACTCCCAATTTTTTGGTCCAAACTTGCCAACATCTGTCCCTCACTACAAGCAAAGATGGGTAACTCTCTTCCCAAAAAAACACAAGCACTCTTAAAAATCCCACCAGAAATGCCTGCATCCCACTCTCTCCTTTTCTAAACGCTTTAGACTAGCTCAAGCTAAACAAATATATTTATACAGGTAATGATATCCTTTCCCCAGGAATCACCTTTCTTTCCCCTAAGAATCTCAGAATTCTTAACATCTGTACCAAACAATCATACAATAAACTAAAGCACTGCTTCAATATATAGATATTTATATATAATATTTTATGTATTATGTATCATATACACCTCAACATTCTTACTTATATTTTTATTTTATATTTATTATTTACATAAAAATATTTTATATATGTACACACATTTTAAAAAAGTCTTATCACCCATATTTAATCTCCTCAAGAATAGGATAACTCCAGCTCCTAAGCACAGAGGCTTGTTTGAAATAAGTACCAAATAAAACTTGAAAACTTATTTCTGCTTGATATTTTTCAAATTATTTTCCATCAATTACTACCTTTTCTTACCCACCCATCTATCCACCCAAGTGCCAAGCCCTATGATACAAGCAGGACAAAAGGTAATTGTGGTCATTACACAGCAGAATAGTTCCATATATAACATTATGCTTTTAAGACACCCAACAAGTCAAGAAATTTCTTAGACTTAGATTTCAGCTTCTGATTCCACTTGAACCCTCCTTGTCAATAGTGGAATACACAGCAGGAGTCCCCTAGTTATGGCAAAAGGAGAAGGAACATAATCTTTTATTTAGCTCTTCGTACACTGTACTATTCTAATAGATCATTCCTTAAATATATCCCAAATTTAATAGAGATTGTAAACCAACTTCTAAAAGAAAAATGACACAAAACCCTCCCCCAATAAGTGCCCTAAGCAGAACCTTGAAAAAATCTTTTTGTGCAACAATAAAAAAGGTATGATTTCCACCCCCTACAAGTTTATTATTTACTTTATATATCCAATTTATAAGACAAATGATGATGTAATGACTTAATACCCCAACAAGGGGTTTAAAGAAAAAAAAAAAAAGATGCTAGATACTTCCATTTCCTTGGTAAATAAAAGCCAAAGTTGGAGTAATTTTTTAATGTAAGGATCACAAATCTAGAAAGAAATCAGCGTGAGACCCAAACAGCCATCTCCTCTCTTAAAAACAAAACTCAATTACAATCTATGTAAACTGAATATCAAGACTTAAATCATTTAATGATTCCTTAATAAAAACAAACATAGATTATTTAAAAACATTACGAGGAAACGTGAATTTCAACCAAAATAGTTTAAAGCTCATAGCCACAATAATTATTCTGTTTTAATTAAATATCAGCATCTGTGATATGTTCTCAAGTCCATGTGAAGTATCTCAAGGAGACAGAAAAGTAACATAAATCATCCTGCCTACCTTTAACTCTACTACAACATAGGTGGGAGGAAAAATAACCACACTAAGTTAAATGCTACACTGTGTGGGTCTGTCCACAATTAGCAAGCCTGATAAGAAAGTAAATTATTATTCTGGTTAAAATTAAAGCTAGGTACTTTGGAAAGTGTTTTACATCTTTTCTTGTCAAACATTTTTCTTATGAGAAGTTAAGGGACAAATATAAACCTGGCACAGTAGCCCTGCTTTGAGATTCCAAACTTTTACTTTTTTTAAAGAAAAGCAGGCAGTAGTTATAATAGGGCAATTTGCCTTAAAACTTTAAATATATTTTTCAAAATCAAGCTAGCTGTGATTCACTTATATAATTTACATATATATACAAACATATATTTTATACATGTACACAGAAAAGTAAATATAACATTATGCCAACAGTTTTAAACTTATGTCTAATTTCTGTGTTTTATATACACACAAACATTACATACATATTTATCCTTATTTAAGCAGTTAAAATTCAATAAAAATCTAATTTAAAATTAAACATAAAATGAATAGTGGAAAATGATGCTGGAATCTCATCCCATTAACAGGTTAAGCACTATAAAGTGAAAAAAAATGTTTTTAATTCACCTCAACCATTTCATGAAAAGTTTGAAAATCTGCTATATCATTTGAATACAGCAGACTCTAGTTGTAAAATTCCTTGCTAACAACTGTAATAAAATCCCTGGATAAAAGTAACAATTATATCTACGGCTAAAACTATCTGAGACACATTTTTAAGTTTAAACACTGGAAATTACCTCCAGTCCAAGCAACACCAAGACGTGTGAGGATTTTCCCCTAATAATTACTTCCTTAACGACAGAGAGAAGCAGAGTTTCAATATTACCTTTTAATTGTTAACCTAATGTGAGAATTAGGATATTTTTCATTTCCTTTTTTAATGGGACACTTAATTGAATTAATTACAATCCTGGTACACTTAATTGAATTAATCACAATCCTCTGTTCAAAATGCATTATCGTTATTGGTCTGTGCATGTCCCCCTTTTTATTAGTTCGTAATCCAATTAGCTATTTTAAATACCTGAAATGTAGCAAGCATTCATGAACTCATCTCCCCGTACAAAAGAGGCCCTGGACCATGTGGCAGGCCAGCCTAGTCCATGTCCTGCCTCCCTCTACCCAATGAAACCATTTCATGAGTCCTGTGCTTGCTTCCCTTTCTACAGTTTTGTTTATCCATATGTACTCCTAAAGAGTGTATTTTAAAATTCTGTTTTTGAAATAAAAATAACATTCTATATTGTCATCTTTTTGGATTTACTTTATATATTGCTGTGAATCATTCATAATGTTTAATGCATCACTATGTTTTTAACATTCCACTGTGACTATTATCACATTTATTCACCCCCTTTCCTGTTTGACTGGCATATGATTTGTTCCCAGGTTTTTGCTATTGTGAATTGTGCTATGAACATTCTTCTACATGTCCCTCCTGAACATGCACAAGGATGTCTTGAGTATCTACTAAGGAGGAGACAATGCTAAACTGTTTTCCAAAGCGATTACACTAATTTACACTCCCACCAGAAACGTGGGATATCTGGGGACCTATGTTTTCTTCTACCCTAGGTATCAGCTGACTTTCTTTCCTCTCTCTCCCTTCCTTCCTTCTTTTCTATTATTTATTCATTGCCACTTCCACAGGTTTAAAACAGTATCTCACAGCAGTCTAGATTCACATTTCTCTGACCACTAAAGACACTGAACCTCTCTTCATATTCATTGTTTCCGCTTTCACTAAAAGCCTGATGATGTATTTTATCCACTTCTCTCACCAATATGAGCTATTTACATATTCTTGATAGTAATTCTTGAGCAAGTGTGAATACTATAAATATCTTCTCCCAGGTTTGTAACTATCATTTCTAATACAAGTTTCCTTTAGGTTTAGAAAATGTTATTAATTTTGTTAGTTAGATTTATCATTCTTTTCTTTCATAATCATAGTCATTCTTAGTCTCAGTCTTTCACGGCCAGTTCCATCAGTTTAAGAATTTTTTTTCCTACTTGAAGGTCCAAAATATACTACTACAGATTTAATTTTTTATTTTGACATTTAAGGCTCTACCATTCTGGAGTTGATGCTTTTGTTTACGGCTGTGAGACAGGAATCCAATTCCATCTTTTTCCAATTAGAAACCATTTTTTTCCAGCTACATTACAGAAGAGAACCACCTGCCCCACTCATCTGACATGCCACTTCGGCCATACACCAATGTCCCATATATATACGGACCTGTCTGGGGGCTCTGTTCCATTGGTCAAGTTGTCTATACTTGAGCCAATTATTATAAAAACTTCACAGTATCTCCTATTGTGAGTGAAATAAACTTTATCTTTCTCAAATTGTCTGTTTGATTTCAATATGGATTTATACTGGTTTCAAAGAATGAGCAGGGGTGGGGGGATAGTCTTTCTATTGTCTGAAAGTATTTGTTTAAAACAGGGATATCTGCTCCTTCAAAGTTTGGTAGAACTTGCCTATAACACCATCTGAGTCAGGATGTTTACCATTTGCTTCCATTTCTTTAACAGAACTATCCAAGCTTTTTAATTCTTAAGTCAGCTCTAATAAGTTTTATTTTTCTCACAACTTTTCCATTTCATTTGTTTAAAAAGGTACTGCCATTTAACTGTTGATTGTATACTCTAATTACCATAGGCAGTAGTGGGAGAGAAGTAAGAACAGAACCCTAACTGTTCATTCCTATCTCATCCTGTCACAGCCAAGAGCCTCTCTTGCCTCAGGCCAATTAATGCTGCTACAGACACGAGTAACAACACTGACACCAATCCAAAATACCCACACTCCACACCAACACACAGGGCTTCTCAGTCTTGCTTCTTTCCCTCTAAATTTCCTCTGTTTTTGATCTTGGAGGAAGAAGCCAGTAATGATGCTAGTTCAGCACCCTGGAAGGACCCAGAACTGAATTTACTGGTGCCTATGGCAGTGAAATTATGGTCTTATTTCTCTCTCTTTTCCAAACTTTCTATTGTACTATATCAGTCTTTTAATTGGTATAATTAATAATACTACAGGATACTGCCAGAGATGACAAAATAGTAATTGTACTTAGGTCAAAACCCCAATTTAAGTGACTATTTAACTAAGTTCACCATTGAATTCAACATCTTAAATGCTTCTGCTGAGAAACCTTAAACCTAAAGACCAAATCTCAAATAAGTATAATGATTAAAATTATCTGAAATATATCCAAGAGCTTTGAGCTTATTTAAATTAAATTGACTCTTTCAGCCATTCTATGGGTTTGACAAGTTTTCAGAATGTTTGGCAATATGGGATATGGGGATCGAAAGATAAATCTGATTAACTATAATTAAAATGTTAATTTCCTTACTTATAAAGCACCACCAAGGAAGCAATTAAATCGGGTATTTCAATAATCAATAATCAAGAGTGTGTAGAAGCATGCTGGAAAAAAATAGTGGCACTGAGTTTTAAGCAATTCCTTATAGAAAATCCTTGTATAAATTACCATAGCCTACTATTAGGTAGGTTACACTCCTACCATTCTTAGATATCCACTGAATTATACATATTTACATCATAGTATCTTAAAGAGCCAAATAATAATTTGACTTTTATTCCTTATGAAAATTTCTGTAATATGAGATGAATATGAATCCAGCTGGTCCCATAAGGTGTCAAGAACCCCCATTATAAAAACTCAGTTAGGTGCAAAATGCCATCAGATGAGACTGTTGTTCCATAAATGCCTATCTTTATGATTGTCTGACAACCTTTATTTTTCTCTCCTTTCTCTCAGCGTTTCCTCTCCTTTAGCATTGCACAGAATAAAATTGTATATTATTTGTTATATTTACTGTACTGAATTTTATGCTCTACATTCTTAATTTTAAAACTGGATAAGTATAAAAAAGTATTACATTTCTCTGAAGAAGAAAAAGCTGATTTGTAATTACTTGGCCTTTAATGTGACTTTTATATACAGGAATGTTGAGAAAAAAAAAAACAAACAGAAAAGTCAAATACATACAAAAAATAAAAATGTAAACTTGTTAATAAACTAATACCAATTATTCATCCATCTTGTCTCTAAACAATACCTAGATCTTCAGACAACAAACTTATGTAAACAATATGACAAAAATTTCTTTTAGGAAGTTTCTTACTTGTCTCTAGATGCTCCCAGCGCCAAAACAATAGGATCTGCAATCTCTAACATAGACTGCAGGATAGAAGCTACAACAATGAAAAGGATAATACTGAGCAGGAATGCCCGGTGAACAACCTGCAGCTCTATCAGACCAGTCTGCACCGCCAGGATTAACAGCGTAACTCCTTCTGTCATGCCCCTAGAAAAGCACACGTTTTTGGAAAAACAAACGATAATCAGAATCACATTTAATTCCAAGGGAAAATAATCCAAAGGCTTAGACTATTATTACATATTTGTGATCTATTCTGACTTCGACAAAAAAACTTGATCAGAATATTAATGTCAATGTAATGATATACAAGCATAATGTATCACTACATGTGCAAAACATAATAGCTATAATTTTAGCATACAGTGAGGAGAAAAAAAGCAACTTCTCAGATAAATAAAAGTGCTCTAACCAGGCTTTGCTAATGAGTCAGACACCCCTACCATTCTTAGATATCCACTGAATTATACATATTTACATCATGAGCTATATCCCGATTATAAAATAGAGAACCACAGGTGAATGTCTCTATAATCTTGGAGTAGGGAAGGTCTATTTAAGAAGACCATAAGAACCAGAGATGTAAACAAAAAGACTTTTTTTGAAATTCAATTTCCATATGGAAAATATATAACGTCCTAAGACCTTTTTATCCTATTGACTTGAATTATA